>NC_088809.1:20839566-21144066 GCF_011386835.1 Chrysemys picta bellii
GTGCTTTGTAAAGGAGAGCCACCATTATTGATGACTATCTCCGTGTTCCAAAGCACGTGTCCTCAATGGATGTTCCGGCGACGTTCTGTCTGGCGAGCAATTCTCACGTGGGCGGAGCTGGCCCTTTATGAGCTCCGAGTGGGACTTTTATTAAACACCAAGTGTTCCCTGAATTGGACTCTCAACCCTCCAGGGTCCCACGGTGCTCCCCACCAACCACAGGCTTTCCGAATGTTACTGGTTATTACAATGAGGGATGGGCCCAAACCAAAGTCCTGGATCCAAGCATCTCCAAGCTTTGGGGAAGTCCAGACCCAGATGCAAGTTGGTTCCTATTTCGCTAATAGACTGAACCAAAACCCTGGAGCCAAATACTCCTGGGGAATTATGAATTGGGATCTGGAGCAGTTAATGCCTGTTGCCTTGCCCTCAGTGTTGCCCATTTGCCAGTTTCAACCCTCTGTGGCATGGAAGCATACGGTTAGCTTGTGCGCTCTTTGATTGAGGCACCGTGTGTTTGGACAGTGACAAACACAAGATTTCTTTGTCTTAGAAGAAGGGAAGGGGTCTTATTTAATTAATTAATTTTACTGGATCTGGGTCAGGTCTACCTTTACTTGTAAACACTAAACGCTATTGTATAAGGATCACCAGTGAAATGCAGCCACTTCTGGGGAAGCACACAGAGGGAGTTTAACAGCACAGGCAACACTACACCAGACTTTAAGGCAGCAAGTTAGGATGTTTGACCTCGAGAGTCCCAGGCTGAAATCTGCTGAAGGGGTGATAGAGGAGATGAAAAACCCAAGTGTAACTGAAACGTGACAAAAACTCTCTCTGTTTGTTAATTTCATGAGACTGCTCGAAGGAAGCACAAAAAAAGTTCTTTGATTTCAACGGACACCATTTCACTCGGTGGTTTTATTTCTCCATGTTCTTTCTCCTTGTTTATTTCTGCCATGCATTGATACGACAGATCAGACATTTGGAGGAGTGTGGCATACACATCTTGTCATAGGAACAAGATCTTCACAAGGAAAACCGAAGAGATAATAAATCAGGAAGAAAGCCGAAGGGTGAGAAACAAAAGGAGAACAGAGAAGAACTGACAATGCTATCTTTGTTCAACGTTCTTCTGAGTCACCATTAATTATTTAAGATATTCATCTGCTGGCACCCAGAACCCGTCAAAAGGAGTGATCCAAGCTTTTCCATCACCAGACAGAAAACTTTCCTGGTCTTAGGGGAGGGGAGATTGTATGGGAAACTGCTTTTATTACAGCTTGCTTTCCAAGGAGGAAAAATGCTGCTTGCTACATTTTGTAGGCCCTACAGTAATATGATGGCTTTGTTTGTGTACTGATTCATAGAGTTTTAAGGCCAGAAGGGACCACTGTGATTCTCTAGTCTGACCATTCACCTAACATAGGCCAGAGAACTGCCCTCCTTAAATTCCTGGTTGATGGTGTTGCCCTGTAGTGGCTGGGCCAGAGAAAGCACAAAGGAGAGTAGGGAGCTAGTGTGCTTTAGTGGACAGGGCACTGGCTGAGCTCAATATTTGGAGACCAGCTGCAGCGTGGTAGAGCGGAATGGGCACTCGGTTGGGACTCAGGAGACCTGGTGTCTGCCCTCAGCTCTGCTGCTGACCTACTGCGTGACCTTGGTCAAGTCACTTCCTCTCGCCATGTCTCTGTTTCCCCTCCCCCCCGGGGTCTTGTAGATCTAGATTGCAAGCTCTGAACGGCAGGGGTCGTCCCTATGTGTGTGTACAGGAGTAGCCCCATCAAGGGGCTAATTAGCCATGTGCTCAAGCGGCTTAGTTAGAGGCCAGGTGAGCACAAACCCTCCCACGCTCACGCGGGGCTCTCCGAACGGTTGCCAGCAGCTTGCTTGCTTTCTTTCTGACAAACAAATAAGCCGGAGGGCCCCGGGAGCTGCTAGCCGTGTGCTTTTGTGGACGAGGGGAGGGGAGGTTCTTTTCTCTGCCTTATGCTCCCGCTAATTAACTTGGGAGTTGCGAGTAGCCAGGCCATTAATATAACATAAGGGTTCAAAATAACCATCCCATCCCTTCCCCTCGGACTTGGCGAGAGAGCAGGCACCTGGCCGAGCAGCGCAACGAACTGGAGCGGCGTCAGGAAGGAAATTCAATCTGCTGCAAGAGATGTGTTGGCTTTTTCCATCCTCCTTCAGCTTCTGTACCCCTCTGCCGCCTGTCTCCAGATCCTTCTGGCCACCTTTGTGTATTTTCTTCCTCTTTTCGTTTCCCGTCTCCCTTCCAGGCCAATTGTCCCCCTCACATCCCCCGTACTCGCTGCCACCTGTATCCTCCCTCGTCCTTTCCCTTCTGTCCCGTTGGTGCTGGACAGGCATATGGATTCCAAGGCCAGCAGGGACCATTTGTGATCACCTATGGCCTGGCTTACCTCCTGTGTAACCCAGGCCATAGATCGGCCCCCAGAATTATTCCTAGAGCAGAGCTTTTAGAAAAACATCCCAGCTTGATTTAAAAATTGGCAGTGATGGACAGGGCCGGCTTTAGCAGGTGCAGGGCCCCACGCCGGGACGCGAATTGTCTCGCACCCCACCCTGACTCCGCCCCCTCACTGCCCCATTGGATCCCTCCCCAAATCCCCACCCTGGCCACATTCCTTCTCCTCACCCCTCCCTGCCCTGGCCCCGCCCCCAGCCCCGCCCCTCCCTGTCCCATTGGATCCCTCCCCAAATCCCCACCCTGGCCCCGCCTCTTCCCCAAGCACGCCGCATTCCTCCTCCTCACCCCTCCCTCCCAGGCTTGCGCTGATCAGCTGGATGGCGGCGCAAGCGCTGGAGGGAGGGGGGAGAAGCAGGACGCGGCCCACCATGCTGTTGGTTACAGGTTGGGTGGACCCACCCCACAGTCACTCATCAGTTGCCCTGTCAGAGGCTCTGTTATGCTCCATCTAAGAGAGGCATCTGCCCCTCCCCCGCAGAGTTCACTTAGTCGTGGGCTTGGCCCAGGCGGGCCGCCAATGATGCTCAGTGGGTCTTTGATGATGCCATAACTCGTTCTCTGAGCACGGAGATGAGAATCCACAAACTCATCTGCCCTTGAATGCAAGCCGCTGGGGTGGGCTGGGGGGTTGCATTACTCACTGACTGTGTTCGCACCTTCACCTTGATAGGATCACAGGTCTCACAGCTGCCTTGTCTTGCTGAGGTGAGACCCCCGCGAAAGGCTGGGATGGTTACAGCATGTCCTTGTTGCGCTGAGAATGAGGTGCTCCCATGCTACAGTGGTGAGCGTGCTGTACCAGTCGATAGAGGGTGCGGAGATCATATGAACGTGTGAACCCTTTGGGAAGGGGGTACAGCCCCACAGAGATCTGCCCGGCACAAACTGGGCCAAGCACACAATAGAATTGAGAGGGAAGTAGCAAGCTGCATCTGAACTAGTGTCAAAGGTTCTGTAGCCCATTTACCCAACCCCTTACCCAGCTTGGTTCCTGAGAGCTAGCTGAAAGGTGGGTCAATGCTGTGTCCTCCTAGTATGCATCAGGGACTTCAGCCTAGAGTTCATGGCATGCCCGGCAGCTGAGCAAAGGCGGGAAGCCTTTGGATGCTGAGATCAGCGTAAATAGGGACAGAAAGCGACGGATCCTGACTTCTCCACTGGTGTGCGTGGGAGCAATGGGGATAGAGCAGAGGAAATGACAAGGGAGAACAGGCGAGAGGAAGAGCTGAGGCTGAACTTGGGGAGCTGAACCCCCAGCAGCAATTTCTTAAGTGGAAGAAATATTTCTCTTCTATGCAGCGGTTGAAATTCCTCCCCAAGGTGCATTGGGGGTGGGGGACAGGAGCTGAGATGGAGGGACAGAGGCTGGTAAAGAAAGGCACTCTGGGGCAGGGCTCCGAGCAGCCCTCCACGGGGAAGCACAAAGGCCTGCAAATACGTGATGAATGGTATTAAATAAATGAATGGCCTGTGGCCCATGGAGGGAAATCTGCTTCTGCCTGAAATAAGAATGCAGCATTTCTGTGCCGGGGGCAGTACCCAGAGTCCATTCCATATGGGCACTGACATGCATGCCAGGTTCTGTGCCAAAGGCTGCACCAGTCTCTCCTCAAGGCCAGAGAAACCACTTCAAGTCCTTTTCTATTGGCCCTTTATTGCACAAAGATTAACAGCAAAATAGCCGTGTAACAAGGTTGGGACTCACCACCGCGGTGCTTCCTACTGGTTGTCTCGGGAATTAGCTCTGTCCAGTAGAGCGCCCCCTCTTGGTGGTGTCCCGTCCGTCATCTCGCCCTCGGTTGGCGTGTCCGGACCCGCGTTGCTCCCTAGCTCGCGGCGTCCGCTTCGAGCCACTGCCCTCCGGCAGTGCCCCTTAGTCCATCCTCGCCCCCTTCTGGGTGGTGGGGGGGATCAATCAGCTGTCTCTCTGCATCCTGGCCGATGTGGCCAACTGCACCCTCCCAGTCACTCCTCTCTTGGCAGGGGGTTGGTGCAGCTCTAGATGGCCGCTCTGTCAGCCGGGTGCAAGGCAAGGGGGAGGACCCAGGCCCGCCCACTACTCTGGGTCCCAACCCAGGGACCCTCTAGTGACAGCCATCCTGCCCTCCTTCTCTCCCTCCGTCTGTCCACATCCCTGGGCCGCTTCCCCTTCGGCCCCTCACACCGGCTAGGCCCTTCCCTTCAGGGCCTGCAGCCTGACAGACTCCGGGGCTGGAGTTACCCTCTGCTGTCCCGGGTGCTAGTCTCCCAGCCTGGAGACAGACCTTCCCCTGTCAAAGGCCTGGGACAGACTGACTGCTCCTGTCCTGAGCAGCCTTCTTATAGGGCTGAGCCTGGCCCCGATTGGCTCCCTCCAATCTGGGCCCTGATTGGCTCCCTATAAGGCCTTCCCTGATTGGCTCCCTGTCTGCGCAGGCCTACTAGCCTGCTGCAGCCCAAATTCAGGGAGTGGGGCAGTCGCCCCACTACACTCCAGAACAAGTGTCTGACATGGAGTTTTTTCTATCAGTATTTAAAAAGCCACAGCAAGGAGTGCCAGAAAGATTGTTAGCCTCACCCTCTCTTTTCTTGCCCCAAACTGAAATGCCAGGGAAGGGATGGTGGGACCAGACAATGCGCTTGTGTGTACGGGTGCATGTTTGCGAGTCAATGTGCATGTGCAGAATGATGCTCAAGCGTCAAAGAGCAGAGCCTTTGAGAAATTAACGACGCAAGCGGGACTCTGAATGCTAGGATCATAGTCCATCTTTGATTCTGAGGGTAGATTTTCAGTAGCACTCAGCACTGGCCTAGCTCTGCTTCCGTTAAAATCAATGGTAAAACTCTAAGAGCTTTTGAAAACCCGGCCAATGGCCAAGGTACCAGGAAGTTAGATTCCTGGCTCTGACACCGATTCTCTTGGTGGCCTTGACCACATCACTTCATTTGCTGTGCCTCGGTTTCCCCCGCTGTAAGATGGGGATAAAGCTACTTGCTCACCTTCGTAATGTGCGCTGAGCTCAATAGCTGCAAAGCCCTGTCTCGGAGCTGAGGACGGTTACAGGTTCATCCTGACACTACTTCAGGCTTCAGGAGCCAACACGTCTCCCCTCAAAGAGTCTGAGGCGCGTCCCGAGTCTGGCGTTTTGTACCTGCTTATGATGGGCTCTTGGTTCCAGACCCTGGCTCTTGCATCCTTTTCTTTGTGCTCTTCCAGTTCATGCTTTGAAATGATTCCCCACCCACAAGTACATAACCCTTTCCCCTCTTGGAGGGTCTCAGGGCCCAGGCCCGGACGTCTATATTACACTTTGATAGCCCCGCACCCCAGGGCCATGCTGCCGATCTTTTATTACAGTGTAGACGTACCCAATGAGACCCTCGGTTAATCCCTAGCATAGGTGCAGCATAGAGAATGCAAGGCAAAGCTGCCCTCGTGCCTTGATCCAGACTTAGAGAGAACGAGGTCTAGGAGTGAGAAGGGCATTCAGAATGCATGCCCCGTTCCGTCTTCTGCCTTTCTGCTCAGACTCCCAATGTGTGTGTCAATTAGCACCAGCTGTGATGGTGTCTATTTGGACACCTGCATGCTAGGAACCAGACTGAGATCCACCAACCCATTTCACATAAGCCATCAAACAGCTGCCAGCCAGTAATGACTTTCCATCACTGCCGACCTGGGCCATATTCGAACCAGTGACCTGGAGGTGAAACGCCCATCACCAATCTGCCGGACCAGCTGTCGGCATTATTGCTAATCAGTGGCTTCATCCCAGCGAGGTGCAGTCAAAGACACTGTATGCCCCCGCTGCCCATCACAGGCAGATGGGACTGCAAAGGGCAAAGATATTAAACAACGGCTGATCGGTGGAAGACAAAAGCCTCCCTTCCGGTGGCGATAAAAGGGTTGATTTTTATCATCGTCATCATGATGATGTGGATTTCATTTTAAACGCGTATCCTAGCTGCCCAAGGGAAAGACAGGGGAGAGGGAGATGGATGTGATTCCTTCGTCCAGCGATGTGCCCACAAAAATGTAATTGACATCAGCGTCAAAATCTCCTGATTCCTTCTGGTTTTATCTTACTGTTAAAAAGTAGGTTATTGAAACATTTATTTAACCCATTGTGAATTAAGCACTGATGGGAAAGTACCGGGCTGGCTGCCCTGGAGAATGAAGTCCACCCAGATACCATGGTGAGGGGCTCACATACCACAGGGAGGGGTGACCTTATGAACAACTAGGCAGAGAGTAACCTAGAGATGAATCCACACAAATCCATTCAATGTTACTGGAATATGTGGAACTTCTATGAAGTTCTACACTGTGCCTGGGAAAGGATTTGGCTACACAGTTTTTTGTATTCATATAAATATATTGGGTTCGGCAGCAGTGTAGCTAACGGATGCTCTAGTAGCTAGCACGCTGGCCGGAGACCAAGGATTAGTCTCTGCTTTGCCACTGGCCTGGAGACCATGGGCAAGTCTCCGTGCCTCAGTTTCCCTATTTGTCAAATGGAGATAATGATATTGGCCTCCTCTGTAAAGCACGTGGAGAGGTACTGATTTAAAGACTGAGGCATTATTACTATTAAAGTGTGGACACCGTTATACCAGTACAAAGGTGCTTATACATGTCCGGCACCTTTATATGGGTTATATTTCATTCCGCTCTCAGGGGTTGCACTGATTTCATAGAATCATAGAATATCAGGGTTGGAAGGGACCTCAGGAGGTCATCTAGTCCAACCCCCTGCTCAAAGCAGGCCCAATTCCCAACTAAATCATCCCAGCCAGGGCTTTGTCAAGCCTGTCCTTAAAAACCTCTAAGGAAGGAGATTCCACCACCTCCCTAGGGAACCCATTCCAGTGCTTCACCACCCACCTAGTGAAAAAGTTTTTCCTAATATCCAACCTAAACCTCCCCCACTGCAACTTGAGACCATTGCTCCTGTGTAAAATCATGCCCCTAACTGAAATAGTTAACTGTGTGTAGGGCAGGGTCTATCCAAAATAATGGGGCAGATGCAGAGGATGGGCTGGCAGATCAGTACAAACAACAACTCGCAGACAGTTGTGAGAATAAAAACGACATGTGTAGGCGGCTGTCGTGTGTCGACTCCTGTGAGTCACTGCTTTGGAATATTCATACAGCTGCTGGGCTTTTGGGAACGTCGGACGTACCAGACCAGTAGGCCCATCTCACTGCTGACTTACCGAGGTCACCCAGCAGGCCAGGGAGAGCTAGGAATAAAACCAAGGTCTCTATCCACTAGGCCGCTCTCCAGGGACATACATTCACAGGCCGGCAGAAGATGCTAGAAACCCCCTAGTAGACAATCCAGACTAACGCAGAATCACCCTCCTGTATCATCTGAGGGCAGAACTGGGAACGCTGATGCCTTTATCAATGTGCAACCTACACCCTCTTACACATCGCCTCTGCTTTCGCTTGGGGAGTCCCACATCAGAGGCAGGTACGGATGGCTCCCCCTTACGACTCATGTTGGGGCCACCTAATCCTCTCATGGCTCCACCTGCTTCTAACCTTTTTCAGAGGAAGTTACGCTCTCTGAGGGTGTGTCTAGACTGTACTTTGCAGGGTGCGATTCCAGCTTGTGGAGATAGACCCGAGGTACTTTATGAAGCACATGTTGTCACAGCCTCGCTCTCTGGTAGCTAAGCTAGCTACATTAAACTACCTTGAGCCTTTCAGCTCAAACTAGACTTCTCATGAGATTCTCAGGCCGCCAGACCCCCGTTCCCTGCCTCAGCTTTGATCCGGTTTTTCCTTTGGCAAAGCTCTCAATAGCTCCAGCTGGAGTTTTGCTGAGGGGAAACCAAGTCAGGACATCAGAATTTGACCTTTTGCGATTGTTCCACTTCAAAACAGGGGCCATGGGGTTCTAGAAATGATACGTGCATACAAATTGGCGTGGTCCGTTGCCGCACCATTACGGTAGCCTCCTTTGGCTTCAGTCAGCGCTGGAGCTGGTCAGAAAATTGTCCCAGACGCGGTTTTCCATTTCTCTGCGATTTTTTGCAAAAATGTGCCGATTTGGGCGAAATTTGGTTTAGAGCAAAAATTTGATTTTTTTAAAAACATTATCTGAATGTCCTCCTTCACCATTTCTGAATGGAAAGTTTCGACTTGTCATTTCCAAACACTTTACATCCTGAAATTAGGGCGGCCAAGTGATTAAAAAAACTAACCGTGATTAATCGCACGGTTAAACAATAATAAAATGCCATTTATTTAAATATTTTTGGATGTTTTCTACAGTTTCAAATATATTGATTTCGGTTATAACACAGAATACAAGGTGTTCAGTGCTCACTTTATATTTATTTTTATTACCAATATTTGCAGGGTAAAAAACAAAAGTATTTTTCAATTCACCTAATACAAGTACTGTACACCTAGTACACAAGTACACCCAATACAAAGTACTGGAGCTCGGACCTTAGCTTGATTTCAGAACATTTGAGCTTTAACCCGTTCCTAATCTACTGAAACTAACCCATAATAGAAACAACACCTAGCTCTCAGAGAGCACTTTTCATCAGCAGATCTCATAGGCCTTTTACAGATGGGGAAACTGAGGCATGTAGCGGTGAGGTGACTCACCCAAGGCCACTCAAAATTTCAGTAGCAGAGCCCAGACAGAACCCAACTTTCCTGAGTCCCAGGCCAGGGCTCCCTCCACTAGGTCTTGCACCACTTTAAACCAGAATAAGCATGTCCACACAGCCCTTTGCACTGATTTAAGTATATTGGTTTAAAATCACACCTTAAATTAAACTATCGCACCTCTGCCTCTATAGGAACCCCTTTGAAAGATGCTGTATGCTCAGGAACCCATCCCTTGCTTAAATTAGTTTTGCCTGGCTGGCCTGAAAGCAAAGGAGAAGAGGAATTCTCGGAGCCGGTGGGTGGGCACTTCATCCATCCTACTCTCCATCCTGGTGTTGCAATGGAAACTAAGTCACATGAGTGTGTAATTAACCCTTCTTCTCACTTAAAGTGCTGCTCGGGGAGTTTGATTCCCAACCTCCATTTATGGCTATTGATTTCACCACTTCTTATTACCGAGGTAAGTGACCTGTAAACAGAGAGGCAGCTGGTGGGTTTATCAATCTCGCTCAGATAATTAGTAATTTAGGAAGTCGAGGGAGGAAATAAACTTGGTGGCAGTCAGAAAAATTTGCTTATATGGCAATTGTCTGCAATCCATTCTGGCTAAAGACTGAATCCAGCCCAGGATTTCTCCATCGCTAGTCCAGGAATAAAGTTTGTATTGAAGAGGGGATTATCTCAGCCCCTTAATGGGTTTGCAAATCAGGGGAGAAGACCATGAACTGGACTCTGGCTGCAGCCCATAGGCAGTGCCACAAGCCAGCCACTGAATAATTTTGAGGTCCCCATCTAGCCCTAGTGAAAATCTTGGGCTTGACTTTGCTTCCACTGAATTAGCAGGATTATGCTAATGGTTTTAATGGGAGCAGGGAACTGGGCCCCTGGTTCCATCTCTCTGTTTTAGGGTTTGTAATGTTGCCCAGCATTGCAGTGTCTAAATGCCTTCTACCTACAACAGGTGGATAGCAGCAAAGGCCCAGATCCTCAAATACAGGGGTGCCCAGCCCAACCGCCAGCCCACGGGCAATACATGGCCCACCAAAGATTTAATAACACCCGTGGCCTGCCTCAACACAATTTACTAACGGCCGATTCACTAGCATTTTGTTGTCGTGTTTACATCATTTTAATTTACACAAGCGTGTAAATAGATAATCCTGTACGTAGAAACAACCTGGCTAAATACATAGGAAACAAGCTGAACTTAAAATAGAAATCAGTACAGGTGATCTTAAATCTTATTAAAATAGGTAGAATCTGTTTGGCCCACACAAGCGTGTGCTTAGTTTATGGTGGCCCTCCTGTGTAATAAGACTGGGCCCCTCTGCTCATAGGTATTTGGATACCTATGGGAGTTAGGGGCTTAAATACCTTTGAGGATCTTGGTCTAAACCCCTAGTAGACTTCATGGAGTCTCCGGCACATCTCCCTTTTGGGGCTCTACAAAGCACTGCTTGGGATGGGTTTATTGTTTACGTGGAGAGGATGGGGGTAGGAGCTGATGAGGGGAATATCGTTCTGGGATGATGCTTTAGCAAAGAGGAAGGTTTGGCAACATCTCCTAAAGGTGGTCAGGCCCTGGATTCATCTTATCTGCTCCAGATTCTCATTCCACAGCCGGAGCCCCTGATTCACGACTGCTCCGTCCTCAGCTCTCATGTACTTTGTCCTGGGCTTTGGCCATGGTCTCGGAGGAGTGCAACTATCTTTGTGGGCCATAGATAGAGATGCTCTCTCTAATGCAGCTGGGATACTTGGATGGGAAGGCCTTTGTGTCAGGGACCGTATCTTTGTCCTGCGTCTGTACAGCACCTAGCACAATGGGATCCTGGCTGAAGCAGGAGAAGGGACAGACGGGAGCAGTAGCAGTCGGTCAGAGCTACCAAGCAACTGGGAGGATCCCCAGCAAGGTAGAAACTTTGATGTGACTGGAGCAGCTATATACCTGCCTTGAGGGGGAAGGGGTCACCTGGTTAGACCTTTGCTTGGGCATTGGCTGGACCCTCAGCTGACTCATCAGGGTCAGAATACTGGTCCAGATCCAGCCTCAGGGCTACAGTAAAAATAATGATCACCTGATACACTAATGGCTTTGAAGATTAGGAGACAATTGAAGCCAATAATCAGAGAATCTCAGGGTTGGAAGGGACCTCAGGAGGTCATCTAGTCCAACGCCCTGCTCAAAGGGGGCCAATCCCCAGACAGATTTTTGCCCCAGATCCCTAAATGGCCCCCTCAAGGATTGAACTCACAACCCTGGGTTTAGCAGGCCAATCCTAAAACCACAGAGCTACCCCTCCCCCCGTGGGAGTGAATCCTGAGTAAGGAGATGGGGCCTTAAACTGGGGGGTGGACGCAGCCAGAGAGCTAGTGGAGGGACTGGAGAAGCAGCTTGATGCCTGAGATTTTCAAAGGAGAGTAAGAATTGCCAGACTGGATCAGACCCGCAGCCCATCTACCCCAGTATCCTCTCTCTGACGGTGGCCAGCAGATGCCTCAGAGGAAGATGTCGGATCCCTACACTAGCAGATGTGGGATAATGTGCCCCTACATTAGGTCTCATTTTAATAGTTACCGAGTGGCTTAAACCCTGACACATGAAGTCCAACATATTTAGTATCATTCAGTATGATAACCCTAGACAATCTTGTTAACCATCTAAATGTCCAGTCCCTTTCTGAACCACACTAAGTTCCTGGCCTCAACAACTTCCTGGGGCAGTGAGTTCCAGAGCTCAATTACTCATTGCATGAAAAATTCCTTTAATCAGTTTTGAATCTGCCCCCTTTTAATTTCATTCAGTGACCCCTTGTTCTTAGGTTATGAGACAAGGAGAGCTACCTTCTCTAGATCATTCATTATTTTACAGACTTGGAACACGTCCCCTATGTGCCCCATTCTAAGGTAACAGGTTCAGTCTTTTCAATATCTTTTCATCTAGGCCTTTTTCTGTTGGCAAGAAGATTTAGAAACCTGATTCCTGTTTACTTCAATGGAAATTGTGCACCCAAATCTCTTCTGCAGAAGAGGGGTGGGAGGTGACCAGATACAACACAACTGAAGTCTGGGCATTGTTTTCACGTTTAGCTTAATATAGAGGAAAAGTGTTGCCTAGGGGTTAGAGCAGTGTACTGGCACCCAAGATTTATGGGTTCTATTCCTGGCCTGCTGAGTGACCTCAGGCAAATTATTTCCCCTTCCTGTACCTCAATTTTCCCATCTGTAAACTGGGGATAATGATTCTGACCTCCTTTGTAAAGCATATTGCGATCTACGGATGAAAAAACCCAAGTATTGCTATTAAACCATTCTGGAGGAAAGTAATGCCTGGATCACTGTGACTAGGTTCTTGCCAAGGAGGAACGGCAGAGTTTTCTAGTTAGCTGGGGTTGGTTGCTGGCCAAGAATGTCTGTTTTACTCCACACTGGCCTTAAAATCTATGAGACTATTAAACACTCTGCTAATTGCCCTGGCAAAAAGGAGTTTGATGTGTTGAACTTTTCAGGAACCCCTGGCAGAGCTGGTCTGAAAATGCATGTTTTGCGCATGGATCATTTTACCCAAAATGATTTTTTTTTTTCATTTTTTGTTAAAACTTTCAGTGGAAAATTCAGACGTTTCATTGAAAAACTGAAAATGGACATTTTGGGGGTTTCATCAAAGGAAACCAGAAAGTTTTCGGTGGAAAACTGATTAGAGCCAAATAAATATGGGCTCCAAACTGACAAAAAAAATACCTGAAAAGCCCCCCCCACTCGGCCTTCTGGTGTGACCCCAGCCAGGGGCTGCATCTCTGCGAACTCTCCATCGTGCTGAAGGGACAGATTTTCTTACGCCTCATGGCTCGGCTCACTGGGGTCGGGGGAACAGTCTGTGGCCACGGCAGGATCTTTCAACAAGAACAGGAAATAGCTTCTTAAAGGCTGGGTCGCACAGGTGAGAGACAAGCTGATCCGGACACGACCACGTCACCCATGACTTATTCCGGAGAACAGCAGCACGATGAGGCCTAGGCAGAAGCCAGAGCCCTGTATTCCTAATAAACAGGCTGGACTCCAAGGTGACATGGTCTGATCTGGGGAGAGTAACATCATTTAGAGAAACCAGGTGAGCTTGAGAAAGGGCTCAGCCCCTGGACCCAAAGAGAGGTCCAAGGCACCCAAGCAGAAATTCCACCTGAGTGGTACCAATAATAGCTGCAATCAATAGACACAGGGTTTCTACAGTTCTCCTCTATTTCACCCCAAGGTCAGGGTCCTACTGGTATTTCCATTGTCCTGTGGCCCATTGTCAATGGCCGGTGTTACCGAGACACCGCGTTGCCCAGTGGATGGAGCACTGGACTGGGACTCGGGAGATCTGGGGTGAGAGCCGCACCCCTGCTCTAGTCCCTTACACCAGGGGGAAGGGTCAGACTGGGCTAAAAGGACCTTAAAAGCAGCAGTTCAGGCTGGGCACTGCAGAAAGCTGCTTCCCACGGACCCCATGCACAAGCCCTGACACGGGGGTGGGGGGCTGGGGTGGGAGGGGTGAGACAGAGAAGGCCAGCAGAATACAGCACTGTCAGCACTGCTGCGGCCTGACGAGGCGGCCCTAGCAGACGGGCCGTGGGTTAGGTTAGACTTAACACTGTCTTAGCCCCTCTTTCCTCCGTCCTGCAATGTGAGAGGCACAATTCAGCATTCATTCATGTCCCTGCCCAGGGGCCTCCTGCCCAGGTGGAGGGTTTGTGGCTCCCCACAGATGCCCAGAGTGGGACTCGGAGCCACAGCCCGGCGATGGTAAGAGCCGCACGTCCAGGCAGTTGTGGGGAGCCGCGGTGTGGACCCTCCACCTGCCCGACGTGGGGGGTCCACGGTGTGAGAACATGGGATGGGGGCTGCTCTTGGCCCCCCCAACCCAGGGCAGCTGGAGGGTCCATGGTGCTGGCTACAGCTGCCGGCCTGGCCAGGGGGTGGCCGGGGAGGCCAGTGGTGAAAAGTAGGAGGGCCATGGCCCCCTGAACCCCCAAATCTGGCACCCTTGCTCGGCACTACAGCAATAATAATGCCCCGTATCCACTTCTCTAGGTTTTAGACAAGACGCGCCAGATATAACTGAGAGTGTGCATGTGAACTTCTCGGTTTACTGAATTGAGAAAAGAAGAAAAGGAAACATGATTAATAAACTAACGGAGCAAATAACGTTCACGTCTTGTTCACGTCTGTTTCCGTGCCAGCTGTAATACTGCAAAGCCATTCAAGCTCTAGAGGGGAACTGCGAGAATTTCCTAATTGTAAACAAGATAAGGGTTTGTTTATATCACCGGACAGCCTTTCTGACACCTGTAAGAAGGATCTCAAGTCTGTTCTGTGGATTTTTCCTGGTCAGTTGATAAAGGTCATTCTAAAGTCCCTTTCCTTTAACCTGCAGTGATTTGATCACCTGTAACAGCTGCTCATTCATTTAAATGCTAACAGACTGCCTCCCCTAAATCCCAAGACCCGAATGAAAGATATGAAGCCTGTAATGTCATTAAGCTGGGAAACTTCTGGGTGGTTTTCTCACCGGTGGAGCTGGTCAGATTTTTCATCCCAAATAAATTAAGCGGCGAACTCAGCTCTTGTTTCCCCACTCACAAGCAATCCCGATTTCTGCAAATGGAAAGCTGTTCTGAACATCTCACCCATTACCTCGGCGTATTCCCCCAGCAGTTCGGTCGAGGAGCACTGCGAACCGTCACTTTCCCTGCATGCACGTGAAATTAACCTGTGCGTGGAGGACTGCAGCAGGCTTCTTAATCCAGGAATGGGTCCCCTGCCCAGGAGTGAAATCACCCAGGTTCTGCAGGACCTAAGTGAGAGCTGATGTGCCAGCTAGACTGCTCAGACCATCTCACAGTGCCAGGGCAATGCCTAAAGCAGGCTAAGTGGATCCAATGTCGCTGCAGCTGTAGGATATGTCTACATTGCAATAAAAGCCCGTGGCGTGGCTGCGGCTGGCCTGGGTCAGCTGACTTGGGCATGCAAGGCTTGGGCTGCGGGGATATAAAATTGCAGTTTAGAGATTCAGGCTCAGACTGAAGTCCCGCCTCTTAGGCCCTCAGCTGACCCGGGCTCTGGGAGTTGGTGCCGCCGGTGTTTTATTGCAGTGTAGACATATCCTCAGTGTCTATACAGCATATTCCATCCGCAGCGCTTAGCACTGTACGGAGATAGGAAAGCTGCATTATCCCCCATTGTTCATTGGGGAAACCGAGGCACAGAAGGGTAAAACTGATCACACAGTGGCAGAACCAGGAACAGAGTGATCTCCTGAATCCCAGCCCTGTGCAAACTGCCTTGCACAGTTAGGGGAGCTGTGCTTTGACACTTTTTCAAGTGGGGCTGACACCGCACAATTACATATCACAACCTGGGTCAGGTGCTCACCAGTGTCATGGCTAGACCTGTAGGGTAGGTGGGCTCCCAGCTTATGCACTCAGTGGTTTAATACTGTG
This sequence comes from Chrysemys picta bellii, assembly GCF_011386835.1. Classification (NCBI taxonomy): domain Eukaryota; kingdom Metazoa; phylum Chordata; order Testudines; family Emydidae; genus Chrysemys; species Chrysemys picta. Next base: position 20,855,156 of record NC_088809.1, read on the forward strand.
CCAAACGCCTGATCCAACCCTGCCCTTGACCCCTCTTGACGACGGTGGCTTTAGGTTTCTTCTACTTCCAGGCGAGACTTGGAGATGCTGATGTGATTATCAGATTTGCAACACAGAACAAGCTGAGCAGGGACTGTTTTAGCCAACTCAGGGAAAGAACCGCACAGAGACTAGATCTGCAAGGCCCGGGAGTTGCAGTGGGTGACTCCGCACACATGCTATTAAAAGGTCCTGTTCATCATTTAAAAAGCACGTTCTTTCCCCATAATCAGCTGTTCCATGCCAGAAAGTAAAACCTATTTGTTTCTGCTGGGGCTGGGCCTGCGCGGATGTACAGCGTAATGTCAATAGGGCTGGATCCCCAGCCGGTATAAATCAGTGTCACTCCATTGCAGCTCCATGGTGCAGTGCCAATTGACACCAGCAGGATATCTGGTTGACTTTGAGAGCACTGGGGCCTGATTCACCCCTGCCAGCTTTGCACCGCTGAGGTCAATGGCATTGGAGTTAGGACGGCGCACCGTGGCCCATGGTGAAACAGGCCCTATGCTTTTCTCGCACCCTTGCTCTTGCACATCTAGTGGTCTGGGTCCCACACGAGGGGCAATCAACGGGGACGCCACTGAAGGGAACAGAGTGAGAAGAGAAACAGGGCCAGTTGAGATCCTGGACATGGCACAGCCTGGCGGGGACCAAGTATTAGTGGCCTCCCCCCTTACCCACACACTTTGCTTCCTTGTAGCCCAAATTTTACCCAACACGAGTAGTCCAGGGCTATTCCTCTCGGCTGCCCCTAGCCGTGTCATCTCTGCTGAATCTCCTCTGACCCTTTCCTTCCATGACTCCCCCTCATTCTTAGCACTGCTCACTTGCAACGCGTTCTCTGCTAAGAACGTGACCTGCCCCAGAGCAGCCTGGCCGAGTGTTCGATACACAACTCCCCAGTACTCACTTCTCCGGTGACGTAGCCTACAATTCTTTGCGTGTGCCGCACCTGAGGGAGGCCGCATCCCAGTCCTTTGTAGGGTCACAGAGACGGGGACGGAGACACCTTTATTAATTGCTTTCTGCAGCTTATAACACTGGAGAGCACACCAGGCGCTTGATTGTGATGGATTAAGTGCCGTGTCGTTCAAGCGGGCTGAAGCGAGCAGAATTTAATCTCCCGGCCAATGCAGAGCGATTCACAATGGCCACAAACCGGCCGGACATGAGCCCGGAATGGATGGAATTGAATTACAACACCAAGGCTCTGAAAGGGACCTTGATAGAGATGGGGATCCTTCTCCATCAGTGTCTAACTGGCACAGAGAAGCGATTAAGAAGAGCGAAAGGGAACCAAACCATGTCAGAGAGCACTGAGAATGGTACCGAGCGCTTCCAGTCCTCAGTGCTGGAGGTGAAGGGTGTCAGTTTACTAGGAAGGATCAGATTTTCTGGGCAGATTTAATGCAGCCCCTAGGAGAAGAAGTATTTGAACTGGATTCTGAACCTGTGTGGAATGGATTCCAAAGGCAGCCACTGGGAGCAGAAGAAGATGAACCGCATTTCCATGCTTGTTTGGAGCAGTTGACTTCAGAACATGTAAAGGATGTTCTTACGCTGAAGAAATGGGATTCAGAAGACCTAGCCTCTGCCACAGGCTCCCCATGTGACCCTGGCCACGCCACTTAAGCTGTCTGTGCTTCAATTTGCCATCTGTGAAAGAGTGATAACGACCCTTCCCTACCTTCCAGGGATGTTGTGAAGCTAAATTCACTAATACGTGTCAGTTAATCGGATGATGGGGATCATAGAAAATCCAGTACACCAACAAAAACAGTGTTTAGCAGTCCAGTCCATAAACTGCGTGCCAAAGAGGCTCAGATTACAGCCCGCGATTCCTGTGAGGGAAGCTTCAAAGGAAAACTGTCAAGACAAAATCACCGATATAAAAAGTCTTTAGTAACCTCCTAGACTATTAACCCCCGAATCATTTCAATAACTGGCTGCATTTTCCATTGCCGCTGCTATCAATTTGCTGTCTGCGCTTCACTCATCTTGGAAGATGAAACCTGATGGGTCAATTTCATTTTGCTTATAAGCAGATAAGAACCTGGCTCAGATCCTCAGATCTGAAATTCCCCTGCATCTGGGGATGCTTGGATCTAACTCTCAGTCTCGAGCTGTTCCCCGTGGTTCTAACCCACCAGAGTTTCTAATCAGTTTCCCATTCCAGTGTTCCTATACTACTGCAGTGCTTGCCACGTGAGTGGGACAAACCAGTTGTATAAGGACCCCGGATCTAGCCCCACGGGTCCAAGTTTCAATAGATGGCAGCATGTCGCATGCACATTGGGTGCTGCTGAGATCTTTTTTGGAAATCTGCCCAGCAGGGTCACAATGAGAGGCTGGGTGCTGGCCACTCCTGGAAATCTAGCCACTTATTTAGGTGAACATAAGAACTAAGAATGGCCAGACTGGGTCAGACCAAAGGTCCATCTAGCCCAGTGTCCTGTCTACCGACAGTGGCCAGTGCCAGGTGCCCCAGAGGGAATGAACAGAACAGGCAATCACCAAGTGATCCATCCCCTGTCGCCCATTCCCAGCTTCTGGCAAACAGAGGCTAGGGACACCATCCCTGCCCGTCCTGGCTAATAGCCATTGATGGACCTATCCTCCAGGAACTTATCTAGTTCTTTTTTGATCCCGGTTATAGTCTTGGCCTTCACAACATCCTCTGGCAAGGAGTTCCACAGGTTGACTGTGCATTTTGTGAAGAAATACTTCCTTTTGATTGTTTTAAACCTGCTGCCTGTTAATTTCATTTGGTGACCCCTAGTTCTTGCGTTATGACAAGGCGTAAATAACACTTCCTTATTCACTTTCTCCACACCAGTCATGATTTTATAGACCTCTATCCTATCCCCCCTTTGTCATCCAAGCTGAAAAGTCCTAGTCTTATTAATCTCTCCTCATACCCGTTCCATACCCCTAATCGTTAGGGGCCTGAATAGGAGCTGATCTCTTTGGAAAACCTGGACCCGGATGTAGGTGCTGAGCTGTGCGGACTCCAGCTTCAATTGTGTGTGCCGAACCCTGGGAAATCCAACCCTGTATATAAAAATCAAGCAAAACACTGATTTTGTGGAAATGACAGAATTCACACGTTTGCCCCCCAAATACAATGCTTTTTGAAAAAAAGTAGTTTACTAATTTCTGCCAAATCTCACAATTTAAGCATTTTAAAAAGTTTTTAACATCACGTCTTTTGTTTTTTTAAGCAAGTTGAAATGTCAGATGAGCGGGAACGGACTTAAATAAGGCAATCTGAAAGAGACCTGATTGAATAATAAATAAAGAAAAATGCATTTTTGCTAATGTAAATCATTACACGGTAATTGCTTTAATAATCTAACATTATTTTCTGCTATATACTGTGATTAAGAGCACCAACTGAGCATCGGAATAGCATTTATTGGTTTTGATAACTTTGGCGATGAAATAACTGATTTAATCATTTACGATGAATTTTGCGATATGCAACGATCATTTGTTAATTGACTGAAAAAAGGTTGAATGGATCTAGAGTTTATACACCAATATTCCCCCGGTTACCCCGACTTTCTCCGTCACTCAGGAGACGTAAACCACATTTCTTTATCTACCAATGGTACCTATTATTGGCATCTGATCACCTCATCATCTTTGATGAGTTTAGCCTCACAGCACCCCTGCAACGTAGTGGAAGTGCTACTAATCCCACTTCCCAGAGGGGGAATTGAGGCGTGGAGATATTAAATGACTTGCTGAAGGTCACACTGGTCCAGGGAATGTTCTATGCTATCACCACTAGGCCGTCCTTCCTCATTGCCATTGTTATCCAGCTGTCAGCCAGGGCCTTTTCTGCATCAGCTTCCAGCCTCATGAAGGGATTTTCCTTTGGGACCTGCCACATTGACACCTCTTCCAATTGTGTGTGTGTCGGGGTGGGGAGGGTATATACAGATCCATGAGTGAGCGTGAAAGAGAGACAGCAAAGGGGCATGTGAGTCGCTTTCTTTACCCCCCCACCTCCCATTGGTATCCATTCCAGGTCAAAGATGCCAGCCACAGACAGTTTCACAATCAATACGCATGAATAGACTTGGGAGTCACCTTCCTAGTGTGAGATCTCTCTGCGCACAGACAGCATCTGATTAGAGTCAGAGACTGGCTGGCCTGGCACAGAGTTGCTCCAAGTTTTGGCACGCCAGCTCGGGTCAGCTCCCGAGCCCAGCCGGGCCTGTCTCCAGTTCGAGTTGTTAAGAGCAGGCCAAGTTGCCGCAGACAGAGAGGATTTAGGGGTAGGGCTGGAAAAGAGGAAGCCCAAGTGAACGTAGAGTAACGGCCCGAGCTGCAAATGCAATGGGAATCTGGGAAAACGTATCAATGATGGGAAATGCATGAATCAGAAGAAAAATACCTGCTGGTTGCACCGTGTTTCTTAAGAACATAACATAAGAGCAGACATGCCGGGTCAGACCAACGGTCCGTCTAGCCCAGTATCCTGTCTTCCGACAGTGGCCAGTGCTAGGTGCCCCAGAGGCAATGAACAGAACAGGGAATCATCAAGTGATCCATCCCCTGTCGCCCATTCCCAGCTTCTGTATTGCCAACCCCAGACAAAGTATTCGTATACTGTAGGTCAACAATACAAGGGTCAAAGGCCAAGCTTTGATAACAGGGCCTGTAGGTGCTATTATAAATACATCCAATAATACCCTGCCTGAGCAACGCTTCTACTTCCTCTCATTGGGAAAAATAACTTTTCTCGCTCCTTCGCCTGCTCTCTTCCTTTCGCATTCACTCAGTGTCCCCGCGCCATTTGTTACCTAAATGATTTCGGCACCTCTGAACTATTTGTCTCCATGGCGACAGAGATAAATAATTGGGGGGCGCCCCTCCCCCCCTCGTGGGATGTTAATGAAGTGTTTAATCATTCGTTTTCTGCGGGAATCGGAGAAACACTCAAGCGCGGAGAAAGGAGGCCAGCGAACGACTGTATTTGTTATTTGCCCCTGTGATGGGGAATTAATTGCCTTTTGATTAATGAGGCCCTTCAGAACAATGCCAGAGCTGGAGAAAGAAAGAGAGAGAAGGGAAATAATAAAGGTGTCGGCTCTAACCTTTAAAATGGCCAGGGAGGGGTTAAAGTAACCAGAAGACACTGGAGTGCTGGGAGGGGAGGGTTACAGGACAGGTGGGCTCAAGGTAGGGGCTGTCTTCCCATGGCAGCCGGGAAGAGACAAACTCCAATCAGAGTTGATGCTAGGAGAGATTTAGCGCCCCTCGAATGGAGAAGGGGAAAAATGATTTAATTAAAAATGTATTTACGGTTAATGCAACCATCAATATTTCCGTTGGCGCAGATTGCGAACAGGGTCGGTGTTTGGGCACGTTTAAACCGCAAGTCAACTCGCTCGCCTTGATCACCGCCCCACCGCCTCCGCCTGCCCTGGAAACCTTACACGGGGGTGGCTCAAGGACTCGGCCACCGGAACAACGAATCTGCTCGACTGCATTGAACGGGGGGGCGGGGGGGAGAGGGGGAGGGGCAGCAGCAGTTATAGGGGAAAGCAGCCCCAGGGAGGCCGGCCGAGTGGTTATGGAGCTGGCCTAGCACCGAGGTCGGTTTGGCTCTCTGTTGCAGGCTCTGTGGGCAAGTCTCTCGCTATTTAATTCCACATCTGTAAAATGGGGCTAATAGCACAGGGGTGTTGTGAGGACAGAAACACTGAAGATTGTGAGGTGCTGTAATGGGGCATGCGCCGTCCACACTCTCTGATGCCCAGGAGCCTCTCAGACTCTCCAATGAGTGGTCCCTCCAGACTATTTGTTTATATTCCCACCACCATTGCTAACAGAGTCTGGTGCAACCAAGCCTTGACAGTGGTTTCATGCCCTTTCTCACAGCATCATCGCACGCACACGCTAGCTCCCTCGGGGGTCACAGAGCCTCTCTGCCCTGTGCGGCCTTCCTGGGTTTCCTTTTATAGCCTTCAGCTGATGGCTAATCGCTTCACCTGCCCCCAGCCTAGCAGCTAACTAGCAGCACGTTCTCCACACAGTCTTCGCCAGGGGAACTAATTGGCACCTAACTGATCAGAGGGCTGGCTCACTCGTTAGCCTCCAGCCCTCTGTCACAGGGGCGCAGATACTATGGTCTTGGAGGTCATATAAATGCCATTGATAGGTAGAGAGGGGTGGTTTGTAACTTCAAAGACATTACACACACACACACACACTCACACTCACTCACTCACTCACTCTCCCTTCCTCCCTTCCTTCTCCTCTGGCTCAGTGTGCAGGATCTCACAACTCATGACTCTCTTCAAGGAGTCACTGGGCAGTGCAGGCCAGCAGAACCTACCTGCCTGGTGTAGGCTGGACCAATCTAAATCTAAGCTATGGGGAAGACTTTACCTGTGGTGGTTCTAAAAAGACCTAACCTCCTGGATAGATTTCTCATGGGAGATAACTTATTCAAATCTAATCACCATTGCAGACTCATCCAGAAACCAAAGCAAACCTTTTCTGAGGTTCAAAACTAAAAATAAAATAAAAGAGAGTTGAGGGCCAGGAGGGAACAATAGGCTCATCGAATCTGAGCTCCGGTAGAACACAGACTGGAGAACACCCAGCTGCCACTCCTGGCCGAGCTAAACCACACCATTCTGAAAGACAGCCGGTCTCAGTTTAAAGGCTCCAAGTGAGCAGGGTGGAGAAGCCTATAAAGTTGTTCTACTGGTTAATTAACCTCACTGTTAAAAATTTGCACCTTATTTCCAGTCTCAGCTTGTCTAGCTTCAACTTCCAGCCATTGGATCTCATTCTGCCGTTGCTAGCAGGATTAAAGGGCCATGTGCTCTCCATAATCTGCTCTCCTTGTAGGTACTTAGAGACCATGATGACTTGCTTCAATCTGCTAAGTTTTTCCACGCACAGGCCCTGGTTCAGGAAAGCATCTGTCTTTAGCAAAGCGCTTAAGCACACGATCAAGTCCCATTGAAATCAAAGGGACTGAACCCTGGTTTAAAGTTAATCATGTGCTTAAATTCTTTGCTGAACCAGGGCCACTGAGAGCTACCAGTTACTTTCTGCCTCCATGGTTTTTTATTTTTGATGAAGGGAAACAAAACAAGAAAGATCAAAAGTAAAGTCTCCAAGAGGAGAGCGTGGTGTGTGTGTGTCCTTTGTAACATGCTGCATCAACTCAGCTTCACAAAATGGCAGCTGTTTGTAGCTGAGTGATGTTGTTTTGGGCCCTAGAAAGTGCAAGGTTAATCTTGTCTGCTGGACTGCACACATTGGTTTGTTATTGTAGGGCCACTCTGAAAGTGGTATTTAAAGTAGGATTGTTTTTCTCATCCCGCCACAATTTTGTTTTTTTCCCCATTCTACATCAGGATGAAGCTGATTCCTTTGTACCTTATTTTCTGAAAAAACAGAGCAAGGGAGATACATACACCCCAGGCAGCCTGGGGATTAGGGCAATCATCTGAGATGTTGGAGACCTGGTCTGAGCCAGACAGAGGTTGAAGTGGGGTCCCAGGGGAGTGCCCTAACCACTGGGATATTGCCTATGTAGGGATGAATCTACTTCAATCTGGCCTGTTGGAGCAATTCAATTTTCCATGTCCATTTAGTGGAACCAGGACTTGAACTGGGGTCATCTACAGCCCCGGAGAGTACTTGAACCACCAGGATGTTGGCTACTCTGGGCAGAGGCTTGGGCTTTCTCGCTCTGGTTTAGACCTGAAATTCCATCCTGGACCTGGACCCATTTCCTGACAAAAGGTTAGCCAAAACTGACCCATTCCCATGAAAAGTTTCAGTTTCGGGGATAGCACATTAGCATTTTCCATTGAAAAAAACCTTTCATCAGAGAACTCCCAACCAGCTCTAATTCTAAGGAAGAGACTCTTTTAACTGTTCCTCCAAGTAATGAATCCTAAAATCAGGAGTCATTCTCTTTGCTCCACTCACGCCCTTTCTGGGGCAATAACAAGTTGTTGACTATAAAGCAGACACGTCTGGTATGTAAAGTCTAAGCAAGGATTGTCTGTTAAAATCCCAGTATCCCTTCTCATTTGTATTCCTTCCCGGCATCAAACGCATCCCAGATACCCATTTGCCTTTCTTGTTGCTACATTATGCTGATGGGTTTAAAGGATTTCTCCACAATAGACCTTAAATCTTCATCCTGGTTGCTTGCTGAATGGCCGTACGGTTTAATGTATCTCCTCTCCCTGAGTTTATTGCTCCAGCATTTGGCCATATCGAGTTGCGTTTGGTGCTCTGGGCATTGTCAGGGGCGGGTGGGAATTATGGGAAGAAGTAAAGTGCAATTTGCAAAAAAAAAAAAAAAAAAAAAAATGTTCGTCAGAAAGAAATGTCCCCGTTTTGTCCTGGAAATCAGGTTGGATGAAAATGGTCTGACCTCCTCCGTTACTGATTCTGTCACCTAAAAGATCTCACTTTCCTGGAAGGTGAGTGGCAGCATTCCTTATTTCCAGAGCTGGTCAAGAGGTTTGTCCATGTTATCATGCAAATGATAGTCACTTCAATTGTAGCCGTGTTTTCTGTTTGCAAAGCCTTTAGGGGAACCTAATGCCTGCATAAGGAGTCATTCTTGTTCAGAACAACAATTTCCAACCTCAGTGTTCTGCCGTGGAAGGACGTTTCCTGGGGTCTAGGGTGACCGGATGTCCCAATTTTATAAGGACGGTCCTGATATTTGGGGCTTTGTCTTATATAGACCCCTATTACCCCTCATCCCCCTGTCCCGATTTTTCACACTTGCTGTCTGGTCACCCTGCTAGTGTAGGCAGAGGGGTTACCATATGCCCTGCACAAGGGGCAGGGCATAGCTGCAGTAAGTATTAAAGGAAGGCACCATTCCCTCCCCACTCCCTTTTGCTCCTGGGGCGAGTACTAAATAACTACTGGCCCCTGCTGGTAGTAGAGCTGGGCAAAAAAGTGTTGGTTAATAGTAAATGTGCCGGATAATGCATTTTGGGGGCACCAAAATAGTTTTCAAATTCGGGCTGAATTCAGCAAATAGTTTCAGCCACCAAAGAACAGGAAAAAATCCTTCGAAAAAACGGAAGTGGTTCACTTTGGCCATTTTAAAACGAAACGTTTGCATTGAACCATTTTTTTGGAGGGGAGCGGGGATGTTTGGATGTTTTGGTTCACCCCCAACCTGTAAAATCTGTGATTTGCTCAGCGCTCATTGGTAGCAAAGGGCTGTCTCCTCCATGCCATCTCCTGTGCTGGCTGGTGTGTTTTGGGGCAGTGGGTGTGCAGTGTCTGTTTGTCCACACTCTAAGTAGGCCACGAAGGCGCGTACGCCAATGTCTTACAGCCCCTTACGCCCAGCACAGCTCTTCTGTCCCAGCTGCGATCTAGCCCACAGTATGTGAGCTCCAGTTCCAGTGACTGAACCCTCTTAGCCCACATTTTACAAGGATAGGCATGATTCCCCAGGTTGGCCCGGATTCCTCTTTGGGGTGGTGATGGGGTCTGTCATCCTGCCAGTTCCCCAGCTATGGGGTGGGAAGGGGCATGCCTGTAGCATTGAGCTCTTGGGAGGATTCTGAGCTGCTGCACAGATCATAGGCAGCCATGGGGAAGCTGCCATAAGCTACAGCAGCCTTTGGGCTGCTCTATTTTACTCTTGGGTTGTTTTGGTTTGGACTCTGGAAGGTGTAAAGGCAGGGCTATCCAGAGGATTCAGGGGTCTTTGGCGGCGGGGGTCCTTCTGCTCCGGGTCTTCGGGGCACCTCGGCGGCGGGTCCCGGAGCGAGTGAAAGACCCGCCGCCGAATTGCCGCTGAAGACCCGGAGGCAAGGAGCCATTGTCGTTGAAGACCCGGAGCGGAAGAAGCTCCAGGTCTTCGGCAGCGGGTCCGTCACTCCCTCCGGGTGTGTTTGGTGGCACTGAAGGACCTGCCGCTGAAGACCCACCAAAACCTCTCATGGGGGCCCCTGAAAAGTCTCATGGGGGGCCCCTGTGGGGCCCGGGGCCTGGGGCAAATTGCCTCACTTCCCCCCCCACCCAGGGGCAGCCCTGTGTAAAGGTGGTATAAAATTACCCTTTGCCCCACTCTCCCTGGGCTATGTTTTTTAAGCTGCATGTCCGGGGGCGAAATATAGAATTTAACTCACGGCCTTGTTTTTCCTCCCTGATTGGATGACGATAACAAAGTGGCTCCTCCCATTCTTCTCTCTCCAGAACAAGTCCGGCTTAGCCTGGTCTCGCTTCCTATGAAGCAAGTAGCACTAGTCTTAAGTAGCCACAAAACTAATTAGAACCCGCCAACACTTTGCAAGCTCAGGGCCTGTAGCTGGGATTGTATCTTGACTCCAATACTGGGAGTGAGTGGGAATATGGCTATATCCTATATATGCCAATAACAACATGTTCTGGTACAGCGGTCCAATTTATCCATCAACTAGAAAGGAACAAAACCACCCCTCGTTATTAATGTGAAGCAATATTGCATTTGAACTCTCCTATTTCAAGTAGAACATTTCGTGAAAACAGAAGAGAACATTCTTAATACTGTAACGATAAGCAGCAAATTCCATTCGTGGCAGCCAATCTCTGTGCATATGTTTACAACAGGTTTCAGCCACGGAGGATATTTTCTCTTTTCCTTTTTCTTCTTCTTTCTTTCTTTAATTATAAAATGGATCCCACTTGTTGCCAAATCCAGACAGTTGCAATGCATCCTGGAATCCTCGTCAGTCCAACCATCTTTCCGAGGAAGAGCACATGGGGGAGCTCTGATTTACAAACGAGGCAAAACCCACAATTTGCCAGTTTCTGGAAACAGTGTAAAACAATTAACATGCCTGAAAAATAGACCCTGTCTCTCACTGGAAAGATCAAGGTGCCCCAATCAGTTGCTTTCATTGGTCACAGAGCAGGATCTGTGCACTGAACAAAATTAATCGAACTGGCTGGACATTTTCCGCTTTTAGTAAATTTATACTAAAAGGAATAGGTTAAAAAAGGGTTTAAAAGGTCAAAAGCTAAATGAACTGTTTGAAATGTATCAAAATGAAGCATTGTCATTGGGCCAATCCTAATGTTTTATTTATTTATTTTTGGATTATCAGAGCGCAAACATTTTCAAGATCTTGACTTTTCGCCCTGATTTAGGATGGGAACATTTCTCAACAATTCTCATGGGATGGGAAAACCGTTCCCCACCCAACATGAAAAATTACCGTATATACTCGTTCATAAGCTGAATATTTTTGGTAAAAAAGTGATGAATCAAAGAGCAGGGGTTGGTTTATAAATGGGTCTACACCAAAATTTGATGATTTTAAACTCTATGGAATCATTGAATTGAGTATCTAATACACTGTCGTTTTGTTTACCTGGAGCGTCTGCAGGTGTGGAGCCCCTCGGCTCGCCGTTCCCAGCCAATGGGAGCTGCAGGAAGTGGCACCACTTCCCGCAGCTCCCATTGGCTGGGAACGGCAAACCATGGACACTGGGAGCTGAGTGGCTCCGTGCCTGTGAACACTCCAGGTAAACAAAACATCCAGGCCCGCTAGTGGCTTACCCTAACGGGCCAGGAGCCAAAGTTTGCCAACCCTGAAATATAGGGTCGACTTATGAAAGGGTCATAAAGTTTTTGCTATTTTTACCTAACCATCTTGGGGGGTTGGCTTATAAATTACCGGGCTAATGAACGAGTATATATGATAAGCCCCAGTGCAAGCAGGGAAAACTCTCCTGCATTTGCTCCGCTGCATTTTGGAAATGACATTGCACCCAGCTCTGGTGAGACTTTTTGCACTGTGAGATCACAGCATTGGCAGAACACAGGTAATGCACTAATCGTGTCTCACTAAATTCCACGTGCAGAGCGATGATTGATACAGCATAATAAGGAGCAGACTGAACCAGCAACGTGAAGGAAAAAGGAGTAAGAATTCTCTTTTAGAAAAAGCTGAATAAGGAGGTAGGAGATGTCATGTCTCTGCTCAGCTCTGGCCAGCCTTTCCAGACCATCTTTCAGCACCTAAATAAGTGGCTTGATTTACAATAGTGCATTGCCAACCGAACTCACTGGAGTCACTCAGGTGATTGGATAATAGGGATGCCAGATTGGGTCATAAATATAAACAGATGGGGATTAATAGTCATAGATAAGTTTAGTGGAGGATGTTCAGACTATTGAACTCTTAGGTTTCTTTAAGTGCAGCAAATTTATAATCTATGGACCAAGACTCATTCTCTGATGATGCAAGCGTCACAGCAGGTCATGAGATTTTACCACTATCAGGAGTAAGATCTTAGCTGGCTCCCGCAACAGCTGTTCGTGCCTGTGAGAGAATTGTGGCTGTCCCCATGACAAATCAAACCCCAGGAGCAGAACTGATCGAAAAAGGCCAATTATTCTTTCACTGAAAGTGTAGGGAGAAGATGGAAAAAAACCAACCAAGTTTTTCAAAGAAAAAGCAAAAAATGTTTCATTTTTTGAAAACGTTTTTCACTAAAAATGATTGGATTTTGGTAATAGTCTTCCATTTTCTAAAATTAGCAGCCAGACCTTATTGCTGATAACGGAAACTTTTTACTGAATTTGTTTTTGGTTTTTCATTGGGGAATAAAAAAAGGAAAATTTGGCCCAGAATGAAAGTTTTCCTCCCAAAATGCGGTTTGGGTCAAAACGCCATTTGTCACCGGAAAAAGGTTTCAGTGACAAAAGTTTAGCCAGTTGCACCCAAGAGGCAAATTGCTGCTGAGGGAGGAGGATCTTAGGAGATGCTCCCACAAGGTGTGTGTTCATGGGAGAAGCATGATGCTGTTTAGATCGGATGGGCAGTGAAATGAGGAGAGCAGAGAAAGCAGGAGTAAAGGAACAAAGGAGACAATTTTGGATCCAGGTCCTCTGCCAATGCAAATTGAAGTCAATGGAACTATCTCGACCTGGTGTAACACCAGTTGAGTTCATTTCTTCTTAAAGATGTTGTGCTATGTTGATCAATAGAGGAGATGGTCGGGAGAGGTTCTTTGTCTCAAGGAGTGGATCATGGGATGAAAAAGTGTGAGAAGTCCCGACTTATCACTGTCCTTTTCAGCTGTTTTTGCGGGTGGGGAAATAACTTGAAAAGTCCATGGGATCTGCAGGTGCTCGTTCCCTGTAAAACTCATACCCGTACAATTCATGGCAATAAAATGTATAGTTCCTTCCCATAGCAGCCATTTCAGCAAAATACATGTGCTATGGTCATGTCACTTGCAGAATATTAATAATACAGCTGGTTGGAAAATGGGACACCTTTTTTGCAAAGATTTTCACAAAACTGTTGTCTCTGTTTTCATTGCATTCTAAATTTTCAGAAGAAATTGTTATTGAAATCTCTAAATTTGGAATTTTTTCACCAGCTCCATAGCAGGTCCAAAAACAGGATGAATGTTTTGGTGAAAATGTTATCCTTGTTTTTTGCTTCTTTGTTGCCAAATTTGAAATGTCAATGACAGATGTAGCTGAAATTGTGAATTTCAAAATGTTTCAGCTAGCCCTAGTATCTATCTATCTATCTATCTATCTATCTATCTATCTATCTATCTATCTATCTATCTATCTATCTATCCCCATACACCCCCTCTATCTATCTATCTATCTATCTATCTATGGCATGCAGAAGTAAAGGAGTAATGACATTACACTAGTGGGAAAGAAATACATATTATCAAGATAAGTAGGTGCATAAGATTGGTATCCTGCAGGTAGCAGAACAGTATGGGAAGCACATGCATTGCATAAACTACGGTACAACTACTGCCAAGTTAATTTCTGTATCCATTGTAACAGCAATGGAACTAATATGAGGTTTTGTGGAAGTACTGGAATCAAAACATATAGCTGCAGAGTAATTATAGTGGAGCTACTGATCCCTTATAATGTTTGCAAAGTGAAATTAATTTTGCAATTCTTTTCAAACACAGAAATATAGTGGGAGAGTCTTGTAAAATGCCAGACTCCACTGGCTTCACCCATTCCTAATCATCCCACTCTTCGACTTCGTCATTATATCTAAGGGCTTAGCTACATGGTGCGGCAAGGAGCACCGCGGGGGGCTGAATTCTAATGTGCACCGACATGTTGCGTATTAACTGGCCCGTGTAGGCCCTGCTGACGCGATTTCAAAGTTCCCTGGTGAGCGTTAATGAAGTGCCGTGTTCACTGACTCGCAGTGTAGACCAGCCCTGAGCGTATCATCTCAGGCAGACACAAAAGACAGCCAGTCCATCGGGGAGGGCGCAGTTCTGACCCCACTGACCAGACAAGAGACCATTTCAACCACAGACCCTAGAGGATAGCGGCCAGATCCTCAGCTGGTAGAAATTTGTGCAGCTTCCTTAAAATCAATGGACCCACACTAATTTACATCAGCTGACAGTACCCGCAGAGGCGTGTCCTAAGTGTCATCTCCCAACTGGGAACCAAAATAAGGCGTATATTTTCAGAAGAGCCTTGGTTACAGGGCTCTGAGCCAGTCTGGTCCCAGTTGTGGGTTCTAAGCCCTTCTGAAAATTCTGCGGCTGTACCATGTGGCCAAGGGCTGACCAGACACTGGGTGCCTACGTGACTTAGCAGCTTAAATCCCACTGAAATCCAAGGGCTTCTTCTTAGCTCCTAGATGCCTTAAGTGCTTTTGGACATTTTACCCAATCTCACTCGGCTTGCAAAGCAGACTGCAGCAACAACCCGCACCGGTGGAAGCTGGGATCTGGTGTGACAGCTGCCAACACCAGGAATTTGGCCTCCCCAGCCAAAAACATGATTCTCTGCAGCTTGAGCTAAAGAGTCAACTTTTGCAAAGGGCAGCTGCGTTGGGTTGGACCCAGCAGGGGCCATGTGATGTGACACGCACCGACCGGTGGGTGACACTGGCATAGCGTCTTCTGGGCACAGCTTTGCAGGCATGAGGGCCCGAGTTACGGGCATTGGCGAAGAAGGTGTTTTTCTCTCCGCCCATTGCTCCTGCCTTTTCGTTTGTCCAGTCAAGCTGGGATTCACTTCCTTATCCTTACATGCACCCTCCTAACACCTGTGGTCTTAAATTCATATAGTATTGATTAGAGGGATTGCCGGTCATTCACGTCTACAGTCCCTGTCCATTTCTCCAGCACAGCTCGGCTCGGCAAAGTTTCGCTGCTTGCAGGGAATAAGCCCTGTCTGGTTGCTATGGCTACCAGGAGCTTTATTACTTAGAGGCAGAAGGAAAACACAGACTCCAGACTGAAAGCCATTTCGGGAAAACTTCTCCTGCCTCTGAAAGTCTGTAGGCTGAGCCCATGTTTTCAGTCTGAATTCTCCTTGGACCCAGCCCTCTGCCTGGTCTCTCAGTCAGAGGGCAAGTTACTTATTAATTGACTTTCCTGTGCCAATCATCACCATAGTTCTTGAGCATCTCCCAGGCCCCTTCACACCCTCCTGGCCACGCTATTAGATCGCTGGGGGGCTGAGACGCAGAGACATTAAGGCTGGGATGTTCAAAGGAGCCTCTGGGAGTTAGGCACCCAAGCTCCATTGTGTAGTCACAAGGAAAGTCAGTGGGAGGCTGGGAACAGAATCAAATTTTAATGACTAGACCATCTTCCCAAAGTATGAGGGATCGCAGGCCTCGAACCCGGGAGTCCCCAGCAGTGCTCAGAGAGTGGCCACCACACGGCAGCTCACCTGATTCCCCAGAGGAGGGGCTAGTGAAGCTCTAGCTCACAGAGAGCCCCGCCCATAAAGCTACTGATTGGAGGAGACGTCCAGTCCCACCGATTGGCTGGGACACACTACTTAAGCCAGAAAGAGGCACAGAAAGTTGTCTGAGCCAGTAAGTGTAACCTTGGCTGGCAGCTACTGTGGACCCTGACTACTTGCCTGACACCTTGTTCCTAACTCCCAGCGTATTCCTGGTTCCTGCCCTCCTCATCCCAGACCTGCCTCTGCTCCTGGTTCCTGCTTTCCTGCCCCACTCCAGATCCCTGCTCCTACACTGACTCCTGGCTCTGATTCCAGACTCCCGACTCTAGCCCTTATGTCTGACTGTCCATGCCCCGGTCCCTACACAAAGGGAGAGTGAGGGCATAGTTTCCTTATAATCACCCTGTTATAGGGTGAGTGAGATCTCCATTGATTTCAGCTGGGGTTGGGAATACTTGGCATCTAAAAATCTGACCCGACGGGTATCAAGTTGGGCACACAAAATCACTGGCCCCTTTGGAAACGGTTAGCCCTAGTACTTGCCATAAGATAATTGATTCTCTTTCTCTGACCAACTGCCCTCAAGGCTAAAGAGGAAAGCAAGAATCTTCATAATGCACTGGATAAACTGTGCAATTCTGAACACGGAAACATTTCCCCCTGACCAAAGCCGGAATCGACTTGTGCCATGAAGCATGAGATTTCTTTACCTTTATCATTATGGTGTCAGTGGGTGGAACAAGATGTGGGCGGAGGGAAAGGCTAAAACACAGCTCCCTCGGCTATTTGTTTCCAGGCTTCTATTCCTGGCTCTGTCATGGCTGCGTGGCCTTGAGCAAGTCTTGTCGCAGCTTTGGGCCTCAGTTTCCTCATCTGTAAAATAGGGATAATGACACTGACCTCCTTTGTAAAACGCTTTGAGCTCTACTGAGAAAAGCACTCGTTAAGAGCTATCGGGGCACCTGAAAATTGTGAAAGAAAAACTCCACACACCACAGGAGTAACGTTTTGATCAGCAGCCAAGTTCTGGAAATGGCTCAAGCACAGAATGAATAACTAAATCAATAGAAATGTGTGAGATGGCCTTGCTGTTTTGAGATAACTGTGGCTTGTCCCTCTGCTTTGCAAACTCTGTAGTGCAGATTTATTAGTTTTAATTAACCGGGGGAAGCATAAAAAAAAATAAAGCTGGGAATAAATCCAAATTCAAACTCATGGAAACTGTACTCCTTCCTCAAGATGGAGAGAGAAAGGAGGGAAATGACCAGAATAATAATTAGAGAGATTTGGGTGCCAAGAAAACCATTTTTCCTCCCAGCCTGCACATCTGCTTTTAACATCCAAAGGGATTTATACTAGCTGGTCAGGGAGCCCTGCTGAGTTGTAATTATTTTGCATGAAGTTTAGGAGTGGTTAAAAGTTTTATCCATTGAAATGTGATTTTTGATGGAAAATTGTGTTTTCGATTAAACAAGAATTTTCATGAAGAGTGTCTGCGGTCCAGGAAAATTTTGGTTCTTTATCGAAAAATCAAATGCCCCAAAACTGTTTTTTTTTTTTTTTTGGTTTTGTTTTCAGCTGAAACCCAAAATATTTTAGCTGTAAACCCAAATAGTTTCATTCGGCACTGCTACCGCAGTGCCTCATGGGAGTTGTAGTTCTCTTCTATGGGCCTGGCTCCCTAGCTGGACTACATCTCCCAGATGTATTGCAGCCATGAGACTGCCACAATGCATGACATTCCCTCACCACTATAGTGCATCAAGGGAGATGTAATCTGACAAGAGGGCCTGCTATGGAGAGATTGGGAGCATGAGGCACCTGAATTATAATTCCCATAAGGCACCGCATTGCAGAATAAAAATCTTTCAATATTCTTAATTTTTTGCTAAAAACTTGACATTTTCAGGGTTTGGGAGAGAAATTTTCCAGCTGTCTCTAATGAAGCTAGGGGAGAGCAAATAGTGGATCAGTCTTTCAATACAGTCAGCAAACATGCTTTTCATTGCATAGCTTGCTCCCAAGAGAGCATCAGGTAGTGATTGGTGAACCTCAAAGGCTCTCGATGATCAGTTTGGGTAACAACAGCCCAAGGCCAAGGTTTCGGGAATTGATGGGGCCTGTATCCCTATTAGTGTCACAGACAGCAGGTGAAGACCAAGGCGTTTCCACCTGGGGGATGCTGAGACATTGTTACAGATAGAATCATAGGAACGTAGGGTTGGAAGAGAACTCAAGAAGTCATCAAGTCCAGCCCCCAGCGCGCTGAGGCAAGACCAAGTAAACTCAAACCATCCCAGACAGGTGTTTGTCTTACTTCTTCTTAAGAGCCTGCAATGTTAGGGATTCCACAACCTCCCTTGGAAGCCTAGTCCAGAACTTAACGATCCTTATCAAGTTTTTCCTAATATCGAACATAAATCCCCATGCTACAGATTAAGCCCATCATTTCTTATCCTACCTCCAGTGGATATGGAAAACAACTAATCACTGTCCTCTTTACAACAGGCCTTAACTTATTTGAAAACTGTTATCCTTCGGTCTTCTTTTCTCAAGATTAAACATGCCCAGTTTTTTAAACCTTCCCTCAGAGGTCAGGTTTTCTAAAGCTTTGGTCATTTTTGTTGCTTACCTCTGGACTCTCTCCAATTTGTCCACATCTTTGTGACACCCAGTGTGACACCCAGAACTGGAGACAGCACTCCAGCTGAGACCCCAGGAGTGATGAGGAGAGAGGGACAACTCCCTTCTGTGTCTTACATACAACACTCCCAGTTTGGTGTCATCTGCAAATTTTATAAGACCCTCCACTCCATTATCCAAGTCACTAATGAAAACGTTGACTAGTTCTGGACCCAGGACTCACTCCTGTGGGACCCCACTAGTTACACCTTCTTAGTTTGACAGTAAACAAGTGATAACTATTCTTTGAGTACAGTCTTTCAACTAGTTGTTCACCCACTTTATAGTAATTTAATCCAGACCACATTTCCCTAGTTTGCTTATGAGAATGTATTGTGGGACACTGTCTAAAGCCTTACTAAAATCAAGAAATATCACGGCTACTGCTTCCCCTTACCCACTGGGCCGGTAACCCAGTCACAGAAGGAAATTAGGTTGGTTTGGCATGGTTA
Organism: Chrysemys picta bellii; assembly: GCF_011386835.1. Classification (NCBI taxonomy): domain Eukaryota; kingdom Metazoa; phylum Chordata; order Testudines; family Emydidae; genus Chrysemys; species Chrysemys picta. The sequence continues at coordinate 20,874,044 of NC_088809.1, forward strand.
GTTTTTTATAAATCCATGCTGGCTACTTCTTATAACCCTATTATCCTCTTGTTGCTTACAAATTGTTTAATCATTTATTCCAGTATCTTTCCAGGTATCAAAGATTGGCTACAATTCCCCAGGTCCTCTTTGTTCCCCTTTCTAAAGATGGTTATATGTTTGTCCTTTTTCAGTCCTCTGAGAGCTCCCCCGTCTTCCATGAGCTCTCGAAGATAATTGCTAACAGTTCCAAGCTTGCTTCAGTTAGTTCCTTAAGTACCCTAGGATGAATTTCATCAGGCCCTGCCGACTTGAATACATCTCACTTATCTAAATATTCTTTAACCTGTCCTTTCTCTATTTTGGATGGACTTGATCCAAAAAGTAAATGAATAATTCTCTGCAGCAAGTAAGTGCTTTTGGCCTGACTGAAAATGGAAAGTGTCTGTCTGAAATCCCCTGAGAAAGCCTGTTTTCCAGCCCTCATTTGCAAATGTGAGAGTTTTGGAGATTCTCAGAGAACAACCAGATGAGAATCCAAACCTCGGGTTCCCTATCTCAACCCGAGTCTCCAAACATTGTCAGGTTCCCCCAGGATTAATTGGGAGGAAAGCTCCCGAGATTCACTGTTGTGGTTTCTACAATGTAGAACTGAGTGAATAATGGCATTTTTTCAGTACAAGTGTGAACTGAAACATTTGGGGAAAAAATCCAGTTCGATTCCAACCCAAACCAGTTTTTTCTTCAAATTGAAAAACTCAAAAAAAATGTCCCTTCAAATCAGCGGGAACTTTTCAGTTGACTTGAAACTATTTTTTTTCTTCGGTTTGACCTGGCCAGTGTTTTTACCCTTTTCTTTTGTTTATTTAAAATTGGCCAAATTTGAAAATGAAATGCCATTTTGAAATGAAAAAAAAACCCAACGTTAAAAATTTGGAAATGGTCGAAATGAAACATTTTGAAAAAAAAATGAGGGTTTTTTTGGTCCAGACTATTTGTCTATTTTTGACCTAAATTTGCATGTTATTTCAGAAGCCCGAAAAATGTGTTTTTAAATGAAATTTCTACTTGCAGAAAAAAGAATCTCTTAGCTCTACTTACAACTTCCTGAGCACAGCTTTCTGGTGTGAGGCAGGTTTTATACTGGTTTAATTTAGGGTTGTAATTTTTCTACCAAAAAAAGTTAATTCAGTACAACCTATAATAGGGGTGCAATTATATTGGTATTAAGGATGCCTTAGGCTAGGTCTACACTATGAGGGGAGAGGGGGGTCGACCTAAGATACGCAACTTCAGCTACATGAATAGCGTAGCTGAAGTGGCGTATTTTAGGTCGACTTACCTGGCTGTGAGGACGGCGGCGAGTCGACCGCTGCGGCGCCGCCGTCAACTCCGCTTCCGCCTCTTGCCGCGGTGGATTTCCAGAGTCAACGGAAGAGCCATCGGGGATCGATTTTATCGCGTCTTCACTAGACGCGATAAGTCGATCCCCAATAGATCGATTGCTACCCGCCGATCCGGCGGGTAGTGAAGACGTGCCCTTATATTGATCTAGTTTATTCTCCTTCCTTTACAGGACTGGCTGTAGGATAAGTCACCTTTATACGGATAAAACGCATCCATACTAGTGGCGACTGTATCTCTTTAACTATACTGCGATGGCTGCTCAGAACCTGATTTTGGTTCAGACCAACATTGAGTTAGAGAACAGCCACAAAGTATGGATTTGGATCCAGAAATGGATTTGAATTTCTCCAGTCTGGAGCCAGAGGACATCTGTAAAGTACAGATTTGGCTCTGGATTTGAATGTCTGCTAAATTCAAGGGGCTTTGGCCCCTAGGTTACGCTTTAATCCTGTCTCTACCCTTTAGAGATGTTCATTAAATGAGTTTCGTAGAACACACAATGCTTCTCTCCAGGAACAGCAGCAAGTACATTTTATCTTTAACTTCAGCAACTTCAACAAGTCCCCGGGGAAACAGCACAAGCAGGTTTTATTAAAAATAAAAAACCCTCATGGACAGAACCAAACATTTGTCTTCAGGATATAATAGGAGCTGCCAAAGTCACTGAAGACACTTCAGAAAGATGCTCGGGGCAGAGCAGGGTACAAATTAATGGTTCTAATAAAGACAAGAGCAATCCAGCACAGGGACAGATCTACAGGAGCCATGGTGTCACTTTCACATAAAACCCATCTTGGGGCCCAAATGCAAGGATAAAGGGAAATGCCGAGAGTCAGCAAAGGAACATAGTGAAACTATGAAATTGGGGCTAGGGTGGGAGCCACGGAGCATGCAAGTAAATAAAAACCAACCTTTGCCCAAAATTCAGAGTAAATCCTGAGCCTGTGTTTAGGTTTGAAAATGGTGTGCTTGTCCTTTCCTCATTTCCATGAGCACTCGGGGTTCACCTGCACTGGACATGGAAGATCCAAACTATCCCAAGAAAGGCCATCATCTTGGTAGCGCCAGTGAATTGGTTAGCAAGATATAGTGGACATTCCAGATGAAAGCAGTTATTCCTGCCATTTTCAACGTGATTTTGTAGAGGCAAGAGGTTCAGAGAAAACTCCAGATGCAGTTGGATAGTTACAGGAACCAGTTCTCCAGTTTTGGAGACCACCGCTGGAGGTCCTTCGGTTTGGACATGCCTATTATAAAGATAAAGAGCTGCCAAAGTCAAGGCTTGGCGCTGATGTCAAATGTTCAGGAGTGGTTGGAGTAGGGCGAGTCAAAAATGTCCATCAAAACTGTTTTTTGACAGAAAACTGCATTTTCAACCAAACAAATATTTTCATGAAAAGTGTCTGATGGCCATGAAAAATTTCAATATTTCATTAAAAAATGAACGCTAGAGAACCAAAAATGGTCATCTTTTGGCTGAAAACCAAAATATTTCTGGCAAAATCTGAGCCCCATAACTTCCAGTTGAACCAGAGCCCGTTTAATGGCAAAACACCACTCTACATACACACACACACACTTGCCTTATGGCAGAAAAGGTCAGGCTGGTAGGACAAGTAATCTCCTAGGACTAGTGAATCTGACTTGTGAAGTGCTATGTAACTAGTACATTTCATTATTCCCCGCCACACATATTTTCATTAGCATTGGGCTGTCTCCTTTCTAACCAGCCACCCCGTTCTGGTTATTCCTGCACCAATCTAGTGTCTGTGGCAAATGCTGACTTTTGATGAGTGAATTGATCAGCTGAGAAAGAACCGCAAAGAAAGCGGTTGGGCTGTGTCATGTAGTCAAGAATTGTCTTCCAGTCTCCTCTCTATAGTAGCAGGCTCCTGGGAACGGGCTCCTTGTGAGAATTGTGGGAGTGCCTCCTACCACACAAAGAACAGGAGTACTTGTGGCACTTCAGGGCTGGTCTACCCTAGGGGGGGCGGGATCGATCCAAGATATGCAACTTCAGCTACGCGAATAGCGTAGCTGAAGTCGAAGTATCTTGGATCGAATTACCTGGGGTCCAGATGGCGCGGGATCGATGGCCGCGGCTCCCCAATCGACTCCGCTACCGCCGCTCGCTCTGGTGGAGTTCCGGAGTCGACGGTGAGCGCATTCGGGGATCGATATATCGCATCTTAACGAGACGCGATATATCGATCCCAGATAAATCGATTGCTACCAGCCAATACGGCGGGTAGTGAAGACGTACCCTTAGAGACTAACAAATTAATTTGAGGAGAGAAAGGCCAAAATTAAGCTGACTCCTTGGATCGGCTTCTGGTTCAGTCTGGGGGCAAAGGACCAAGATCGGTTTGATTCTCGCCCAGCCTTCCATGGCCCAGCCAGCCCAAAGAAGCTGTTTGGAGACAGGAAAGCTGTTTACACATAAACAACAGGGCAATAAGCCTCCACAGCAGCAGAGCTACTGAGAAAGAACATGAAAATTTAATAGGGTCTTAGAATATTACATGCTTCAGGGTTTACCAGATTGTGGCCTTGGGTCTTTAATCAATCGAGTTTCAGCTGGACTAATTAATTTCAAAAATACTTCTTTGCTGACTGGAGACTTTAATTGCACGTTTGATTGGCTTCCGTTTGCAGCAATTGCCGAGATGTGATCCAAAATCTGCTTTGTTCCAGGCAGGCGGCGGCGCTGAGGTCAGTGATGTGTGAGAGAGCACGGAGCCTGCCCCCCGCTCAGTTTGAGCCTGGTTGTGTGAGTGATTTACACGCAGCCCTGGGTGGCTCTGAAGGAAGGAGTCTCCCTCCCACCACCCCCTCCTGTGCTGCTTGGAAATTAATCAGAAGAAATACTCAGGCTAGGAAGAAAGGGGCCTAACGGAGTTAGATGCCCATCTACCCTTGCCATTCACCCTGAGTGTTCCTTCCCTGCGCACCCAGCCATCTGGAGAATACCAGGAATAAAGTGAAGTCTGTCCCGTAAATCACCTTAAACCGGGGAGTACCTACTCTCAGAGACCACCCCAGAATATGCACAAATGCACTAGGGTTGCCAGGTGTCCGGTTTTCAACCAGAACGCCCGGTCAAAAAGGGACCCTGGTGGTTCCAGTCAGCACCGCTTTTCTGGCTGTTAAAAGTCCGGTGGTGCAGCGGGACTAAGACAGGCTCCCTGCCTGCTGTAGTGCCGCGCAGATCCTGGAAGCAGTGGCATGTCCCCACTCTGGCTCCTACACGTAGGGGCAGCCAGGGGGCTCTGCACGCTGCCCCTACCCCAAGTGTCAGCTCTGCAGCTCCCATTGGCCGGGTACCGTGCAGAGCCGCCTGGCTGTGCCTTCACATAGGAGCCAGAGGGGGGACATGCCACTGCTTCCAGGAGCTGCTTGAGGTAAGCGCCACCTGGAGCCTGCACCCCTGACCCCCTCCCACGCCTCAACCCCCTGCCCCAACCCTGATCCCCTCCTGTCCTCTGAACCCCTCAATCCCAGCCTGGAGCACCCTCCTACACCCCAAACCCCTCATCCCCAGCCCCACCCCAGAGTCTGCACCCCTAGCCACACCCCTGACTCAGCAGAGAGAGGTGTCACTTTTCCAGATGCCCCTGAATGGCTGGGGTTAACGCAGCGATGACCTAGCCCTGCGTGAATGATCCCATTTCCCCATATGCTGTGGACAGAGCTCATTGGCTGATCACTCTCGGCCTTTGTCTACTCTACATAACATCACTCACTTCCCTGGCATACTTCTTCCCTTGGCCTGGTCTAATTGCATTGACCCACACGGAAAGTCTTGGGGCTAATAGGAGCACTTTATTGTGCCTAATGAGGCTATTCACGGATCTGTCTGGAGGGCAGCCTGCTCGGCCGTGTATCGTCTTTAGATTTTATTGCGCAGCAGGAGGAGGGTAGGGAACGTCGTGATGTGTTTTTAGAGAAAGACAAAAAGCCTTAATAATGGCCCTGGCTGCCTCACTGGGAACTCAGGGATCCGGCAGCAGCCCATAATAATCATCGTAAATAGAAAGGAAAACATCTAACGTGCAGCGTGGGCAGTCAAAACAAGCCCCAGGGTGGAATGGAAGTCTTTAAAGCAAGCTTTACAGAGTGTCTTTCTTTCCCTCAATCTCTCTTTCCCTCTTCTTTTCTCATTAGAAATATCTAATGCCCCTTGCCTGTGTGGGGAGACATGAATCACTGGAGGTTTCTCAGCGAGGCACCTCTCTGCCTTACCTTTTTCATTATCGTCAATCCTTTTTTCATGTGGATTTAGTGCCTGGTGGATGGTGCCAGTTTGATGCCTCCTTCCCCAAGGCAGACAGCGAGTGTCCTACAGGTTGTCCCATCTGTCAGGCCTCAACCCTGACCTTGAGGGATCACCTCCAGGGAAAGAGGGGAGTTTAGTCTTCGTCCCGTGCTTGGCCACAGTGCTGAACGAGTCCTCCAGGGGGCCAGCTGAGGTGGTGGGTTTTGTGATGCAGATTCTTTCTGTACGATTCTACGTACAGTCTCATCTGTCCCTCATTGTAATAGTACCTGAGAGTTTTCCAGGCAGGCATGACGACCATCCGTCAGACGTTCGTTCTCTCCTCAGGGGAATGTCTCGTTTCGGTAGGCTATCCCCACACGTTGCTCTATGTTTGTATTAGAGAAGGCACGTCACCGAAATGCGCCTTGCGCTTGGAGCGGAAAGTGGGCCGGTTTGGGATGGGTCTGGCACAGTTCATTCCACCATCTGGGACGGGCCCTCCAGAAAGTCCTGTCTCCTGCACAGACGAGCTTTACCCTGGTTGTAGGGGGCCCTGTTGTTCCAGAGGAGTGAAGTTGTCGATCATGGTCTTCATCCTGGAGCTTCAGGAGAACTTTTACATACCCCGGGCTGTTGAGCAAGGGCGAACACCAGCAAACTGACTTGCAAACCTGCCTTTCCAGGTGGGACCTCCTGGCTCATTGTGTCCAGTCCCCCACTGTCACAGGCAGCCCCGTCACACCATCCCTTTCACACCTCCTGCCCACGCCGCGCCCTGACGCATTACAGGGCTGTCCCTCATTTATTCATGCCCCCTCCGCATGCCCCACAGCTGCTACGGGTGATGCTCTGCTCAGCTGCTGCCCAGTCTCCCAGCCGGATGCCATCATGACAGGGACTGATCAGGACGGCCGGGGACCATCACTCAGCCAGTCACCAGGCTGCATTCTTCCATTCATTTGCATCGTGCCGCCCCATTGGTTGAAATGCCCCGAACGTGATGGGGGGTGTGGCTATCTGACTGTCCAGGGCTCTGGGGCTGAGCGAGGGTCTGGGAGGGGATTGTTTGTCCGTGCCCACGGCTGCACTGGGGGCACACTGCTCAGGCAGTGCCCTCGGTGGGTCCGTGCTGCCTTACATCTCCCAGAACCCCGTGGGGAAGACCCTCTTCCCATCCCTTACATCTGCCAACATTAAGCAGATCCCCAAGGCCGGGCCCTCTCAGAACTGGAGCTTCCTTCATTTTTCAGCCCTTCTGTCCCATCCTGTCCTTTTATCTTTTTCCTTCTACTTCCCTCCCCTCTCTCCTCTCCCTCTTTACCTCTCCACCGTCTCCCTCCCCTCCATTGCTGATGCTCTTCCACCTTTGTTCCTTCTCTTCCCTCTGTCTATGCCCATCCCTGCCCTGATCTCCCCCACTGCTCCTTCCACCCAAGATGGCAGCAGCTCATGCTGCTCTCTGACCCTCCTTCACTTACTAGTGCTCTAATTCCTCTGCTGGTGTCACCAGGGAACAGTGCTGCGCAGAGAGAATGGACCTAAAGGTACACAGTAGAACCAGAGATCCTACCCAGCAGGGGACAGTGACAGCATGGCAGGATGGTGGCACGTGGCTGGGGTTCCGTGTGGCTCTATGAATCCTAGAATAAGGGAAATTAGAGAATGAAAAGGCCTATTAACTCCCATCGAATCTATCCCCCAGAGTTAGTGCCGCATTGCTCCCTGGAGTCTGGTGCTCCCGGTGAAGGCAATACAGTCTGGTCGGCTCTTGCAAATTGATTAGTGGCTTTTCTAAAATCCCAGCTCCCGGAGGGAATTGATTCCATGATAATCTCAGCTTTCGTTTGAGAAAAGAAAAGAAGTACATTTCTAGTCATGTTGCTATGGAGAATGCTTAAAATTTTGCCCCCTCAAAAGGCTGAAAACCCAGCAGGCAAGTGGAAAAGAACCCAATGTTTATTGGGTTTTTTTGTTGTGTTTTTAAAGCTCGCGATTTTAAGCCAATCTTGGGATTTTTGAGCTCTTTGGGTTAACAGTGCTATCAACCATTGCCCCCTTTGATCTCCCGGCTGCAGAAACAGACCCCTTCATTAGTGCTTTATCCAGTCTTGTTTTAAATGCCCCAAATGATGGTGATGGTGATTCAATCACTGCTTTTGGGATAGTCACGGCCAGAAAGATTTTCCCTCTGTTATTATTTTCGTCATGTCACGGATACATACTGTCAGGCTGTCTGCAGTCACTCAAGAGCGTGAGTACCAACCTCAGGGCAGACTGTTACAAACCAGGGCACAAACCCCAAATTGGTGGTGAGTTTTATACTTAGATTTCACCAACCAATTATCAATTGTATACGTCTCAGGCACTAAAACAGCCTAACTCTGGAGTCACAGACAGTACCCCTGGGTACTCCAATCTATCTCGCCACCCAGGTGGATTACCCTTGTGATAGATGGTCCCTTACAGCAATATTCAGGTTATTCCCAGTCCCAAAGGACCAGTCACTTACCCCAGGCCAATTGTACCTTAAATCTCATACCAAAGACAACATTTGTAGCCAGTTCTATAATAAACTATATTATTAAATAGGAAAAGGAAACTAGAGAGTTATTTACAAGATTAAAGCAGGTAAACCTATACACAAATGAATTGCAATCTTAATTTTCAAAAGGTAATAGAAGCATCCCTAATCAGCAAGCTTTCTATGTCCTTTAGGGCTAACCCAGGCTAAGCAGATGGGGATTTCTTGCTTATGTCTAACAAACCTTGCCCCTCAGAGTCCAAGCAGCACAAAGATAATCAGTTTCTTCCTGTTAGGGGGTTTTATGCCTCTCCTGCCATGTGCTCTGAGCTGCAAGTTTAGCTAATGGAAGGACTCCCATTGCATGATTCATCCTCATCTTTGGGGGAGGGGAGGGATGGGGAGACCAGAACAACAGATGTTTTTGTCCTCTTTAACATCCCACAACAGTCCATCTGGTGTTGATGTTGGGCAGGTTGTAATGTGTTCTGTTGAAGGTCAGCATGTCACACTAATTAATGTCTCTCTCCTGTCTGGTGATTAGTACAGTTACAAAGGCTCACAATTCATCTGCTCAAATATTACCTTAAGTATGGGATACATATGTTCTAACTGAGATTAATGCAGGCGGCCGCTCACACGCATTTAGTAAAGTCTAAACATTAAACACATTCTTATAATTCTAATACCTGTTTTAACAACACTAATACACAGGGGAGCCAGACTAATTCCAGCTCTGTGTTTGCAAGTGTTCATTTGAGACATGGGGACTTTGGCATGAGCTGGCACCTGGTCTCCCAGCATCACACATATATTTTAAGGGACCCATGATGATATTCTAGTCTGGCCTTTTGCATAACCTTGGGCAGAGAACCTCATCTAGTGATTCCTGTATTGAGTCCAATAAATTGTCAGTGAATGGTAGCACCTGTTTTAGAGAGACATCCAGTCTGGAGTTAAGGACTCCGTGTGGTACATAATCCACTTTCCCCGGTGGGAGTCTGTTCCAATGGTTAATTAAAATTTGAGATTTCAACATCCTGAGGAGGGACAAAAAGATGAAATCTTGACAAATTGTCATGAACCAGAAAAAAAAAAAACAGTTCGGGTCAATCAAATTGCCTTGTTTTGATCATTTTGAAACATTTCGATTCAATTGTGACCATTTTTAATTTTAAAAAATTAAAATATAATAAGCTTACCTTTTGAAACAAAAAGTCCCTTGGAACCAAAAAAAAAATGATTTTTAAAAAATTTGTAAATGTCCCATCGTGATGATTTTGAAAGTTTCCTTTTTCAAAAATTTGTTGAGTTGAGAGATTTGCAAAACTGACCCTTTACCATGCAAAATTTCAGTTTTGACAAACTGGCATTTTTGATGACCAAATGTTTGAGACCAGGTGCCAGCTCATGCCAAAGTCCCCATGTCTCAAATGAACACTTGCAAACACAGAGCTGGAATTAGTCTGGCTCCCCTGTGTATTAGTGTTGTTAAAACAGGTTTTACTGAAAAATCACAAATGTCATCCACAATTTTTCAGTTGTCAATTCTTGGGTTTTTGTTTTGTTTTGTTGAAAAAACAGAAACATTTGAACACAATGAAAATGGGGGGGGGAATCATTTTCATTAAAAAGTATTTTAATTAAGAAGTGTTCATGTGAAATTTTTTACTATATCTACTCTCTAAATAATTCCTTCTTTCCTTACCATTCATACTGTGGACACTTTCCATAGCCCGTTTTAAGTAGCACTATCACTGAGCAGATCTCTGATGTGTTATTTTTCTATAAGTAAGAAAGCTCTGTCTCGCTTTTATGTTCTAAATATAGAAGTCTGATAATTATTGCTGCAGCTATTTGGAAAATAGAAAAGTAATGATCAGGAGAGTTATGGCTCGCTTAACACTAGAAAACAGTCTCCTTCATTTCTCCTTGTGGCATTAGCCTGATATTTCAAAGAAAGGTATTTTTAACTGGCGCCCTGGTGCTGGTGTGAATTCAGTGAAGGAAATTCAAATGAGATCAACGTTAGAATGGTTTGACTGCATTTCCGGTCTGAGGTACTCGGCCTTTTCTCGGGAATCTGCCACTGAAGTTAAGGAGTAAGGAATGCAGTAGCTAGCCCTAGTTTAGAATCATAGAATCATAGAATATCAGGGTTGGAAGAGACCTCAGGAGGTATCTAATCCAACCCCCTGCTCAAAGCAGTTCCAACACCAACTAAATCATCCCAGCCACGGCTTTGTCAAGCCAGGCCTTAAAAACCTCTAGGGAAGGAGATTCCATCACCTCCCTAGGGAACCCATTCCAGTGCTTCACCACCCTCCTAGTGAAAAAGTTTTTCCTAATATCCACTCAGATATATTACACTCAGATATCAGAATCTAGTACTCCAAGAATCCATTACTATAAAGGTTAAAATTGGACAGTTTTGTCCCGATGTCCTCTTCTTAGGTTCTAGGCACTGGATTGTCTCTGATACACCACCACTCATGTTATCCTAGAGGGAGTGGGTTGGTTTTCACAGCATCAGGTTAGCAATGCTTGGCTCCATGGAATTATAGGGGAGAATCCCAGCAACATGGAGTTAGTTATTCAGATATCACAATACAGAAACCTAGATAGATAGATAGATTGATAGATCTACCAGTTGAGGCACATAAAGTGAATTCCTTACATGTATGGTCATTTTTAGTTTCAGCTTGCATTTTAAAAATGGGCTGTGGCTGCATATTCAAGATAGAGAAGAAGGATGGGCCAGTCATTAGGGTGCTAGCCTGGGACTTGGGTATAATTCTCTTCTCCACCACAGATGCCCTGTGTGACCTTGGGCAAGTCACTTAGTCCGTGACTCAGTTTCCCCACGTGTAAAATGGGGATAATAGCACGGCCCTACCTCACAGGGTGTCGTGAAGATAAATACAATTAACAAATGTGAGGTGCTCAGATGCTACGGTAATTGGGTCCTTATCATTAACGAAGGTAGGTAGATATCATGGCACTTCTAAGAGCAGGTATTAGCTCCAACAGCCTGCCCTAAAATTCCTTTTCCTCCACCCCGTGCAGAATGCTGTGTCCTCCACAGTGGCTGCTTTCCAACCAGTGCTGTGTGCAGAGAGTTTGTAAAGCAATTAGGATCCTGTGCGATATAAGTGTCTAAAACCCTCCCGTCTCCTTCCCCATTAACATCTCTTCCTCCCTTACAAGAAATAGCGGAGGTTTTGGTTTTGACATCTTCAGAGGATGTTAAGCACTGGTTGAAGGCTGATATAACCCAATTCCATCAAAGCATTAAGCAGGGAGATGTCATGTCTAACGAGCAGATTGGGAAACAGTACAAACCCTGCGATTTCCCCGCTTTATCAATATTTCAGTCTTAGACAATACATTATTGAGAGGACAAAAAATACTTCCCTAGCCCAGTAAATGAGCATCCTTGTCAATTATAACAATACAGTGGAGCCCAGTTTCGCCACCCTGTCACTCCGGATTCACACGTTGAAATCAATGAGGTTACACCAATGGGGCAATGCCTAAAAGGTCTCCATCATTCCTTTCGAAGGGTCTCCATTCAAGTAAATCAGCTGTTCGATGGGGCCCTACAGCAGAAGATAACTATACGGATAGGTGTTGAATGTATCGTCATGACTGTTAATTTTCCAAATTAAAAATAATTCTGCTGTAGATTTCAGTGTGTTTACACAGCACCTACCACAAAAGGGTCCAAGTCCATGATTGGCACTCCTAGGTATTGCTATAATACACTTCATAAATAATAAACATAATAATAAGTATACCTATAAAGCGTCCATTAACAGATCTTATTTAACATCTGCAACCACAATCCTGCCAACACTTAAGCCTCGGAGCGACTTTGCTTTCAAGACTGTGAGAGCCCATCCTGCTTGCAGCTTTGTGAACCGACCTGTGTTCCTAAAGATGTGAGCGTCATGCACTTTTCCTGACCATCCCATGTAGATGTCGGTGAAATGGCCCCTGTGATCCACCAGAACTTGCAATGCTATTGGGAAGGGAGGGATAGCTCAGTCGTTTGAGCACTGGCCTGCTAAACCCAGGGTTGTGAGTTCAATCCTTGAGGGAGCCACTTAGGGGTCTGTAGCAAAAATCAGTACTTGGTCCTGCTAGTGAAGGCAAGGGACTGGACTCAATGACCTTTCAGGGTCCCTTCCAGTTCTATGCGATAGGTATATCTCCTATTAAAAGTACCCCATTCAGTTTCTGTACTCTTTGGCAAGGTGGTCTGGTGCCAAGATAGGGATAAGCGTTCTGCCTATCGTCCCACCGCGGTTAGGGAACCCCATTGCGGCAAAGCCATCCATTAAGTCCTGTACGTTGCCCAGCCTCGCTCCCCTTCTTAGCAGAAGTCTATTAATGGCCCTGCAAACTTGGATCACAACAGCTCCCACAGTGGATTTACCAGCTCCAAATGGATGCCCCACTGACTGGTAACAGTTAAGCTTCCACAAAGCGATCGCCGCTTGCTTCTCCACTGTCAGAGCAGCTCTCATTTTTGTGTTGCCGTGCTCCAGGGTTGGGGGGAGCTCTGCCCATGGTTCCTGGAATGTGGCCCTCTGCATCCCAAAGTTCTGCAGCCACTGCTCATCATCCCATAGCTGCATAATGATCCGGTCCCACCAGTCAGTGCTTGGGACTGGACACGGCACTCAACCGTGCGCAGCTGATGCACGACAGCCACCAGCAACTGCAAATTGTTTCGCTCTATGGCTTGCAGCAGGGCTGTTTGCGTGACGTCACAATGTCACAGCTCCTGTCTCGGCTCTGGAAATACTGCAGGATAAGGTGTGCCGAGCGGGATCCACGCTTATCGGGCTGTGGCATCCGCACGGCTAACGCAGGCTTGTGAAAACAGGCGTGAAAAAGCCTTTGTTTGTTTGCCGTTGATATCAGGGAGGGAGGTAAGCGCATCATGGGAGACTAAAGCCGTGTTCCCATTCCCCCCTGCAACAATGGTTTGGTCCCATGAGGCATTGCAAACCCAACCCAAAATCTCATCGGGCTACTTGCACTGTGGGATAGCTATCTATAATGCAGTGCTCCGTGCATCGATACAAGCGCTGCTAGTGAGGACGCACTCCACCGACACAACGAGTGTGGCGTGGACACGCCAGATCAACTTCCTTAAATCGGAGGTTCAATGTCGACACATAAAAACAACGAGGAGTCCTTGTGGCACGTTAGAGACTAACAAATTTATTTGGGCATAAGCTTTCGTGCGCTAGAACCCACTTCATCCGATGCATGGAGTGCAAAAACCATAAAGTCAACTTAACTTTGTAATGTAGACATGGCCACAGACTTTAAGGCCAGAAAGGGCCATTGTGATCATCTGGTGTGACCTCCTGCACTTCGCCATTCCACAGATCCTCACCCTCCCACCGCTCCTGGAATAGACCCCTGATCTCAGGCTGAGTTACTGAAGTCCTCAGATCGTGATTCTTATCTCATGCGGGTGCAAATCAGGACTTATTCCACTGAAATCCATGCAGTTAAACCAGGATAACAGACACTGATGCAAGTGAAGTCAGGATCAGTCCCTAAACCATGTGCACATCAAAGTTTAATTGCAGAAATCTGTTTGCTGTAAGAAAAAAAGAAAGAAAATATTTCCCAGCGGAACAAAATCATAGGGAGAAATTCCCAGCAGCCTTGATTTAAGTGCTCCTGTTAAACACACATTCTAATTCCATATTGACTCCCTCCCATATCCTGTATACACTTTTCACCAGCCAAGTCCACGCTAGGCTTTGCGTGGGGATCTCCTAGGGTGACCAGATGTCCCGATTTTATAGGGACAGTCCCGATTTTTGGGTCTTTTTCTTATATAGGTTTCTATTACCCCCCCACACACACACACCACCTGTCCCGATTTTTCACACTTGCTGTCTGGTCACCCTAGGATCTCCAGACAGTGTGGGCTGTAGAAGAAGGAGAGCCCCTATCAGTACACTGGCAGCTGAATGCTCCCCCTTGGCAGTCCAGAGGTGCAGGAATCAGCCACACATACTGCTAGCCTTAGGGCGAATTCCTGTTTGTGGTGTGTGCGCACGGAAGTCAACAAGAGCTGCGAGCGCTCAGCGTCTCCTGGGAGTTCATTCATCCACTGCTTCTGACAACTGGCCACGCTCTTTTGGGGCACTGGGTCCCCTGTTTGCCGCACAGCCTGGATATACACGTCGGTGCCCTCCTCTGCCCTCTCTTCATAAACATTGCCAGTGCCTGTTACTTCCCCTCTGGGGGAGCATTGCAGTGCTGACCAGGATGCAGAGATGGGACGAGACGTCCTTCGTTTGCACATTTGCCTCTGCTTACGGAGCAACGGTTTTTCCCCAGGAAGATTTGACTTTATTGGCTTGCCAAGATTTAGGATCCTGTCACCAATGCCAAATTCCTCCCTTCCTCGCCAGAGGGGCTGAGTCTGATTAATCTCTGCCTCGCCTCCCGCTTAGTAAGAACATGGCTATAAATGTAATCGTCCCGTTTATGAGCTGTAAAGATATGCTGGCCTCAGCTGAATCAATGAGGCACTTGGGACATTGGTGGTCTCTCACCTTCCTGCAGGGGATCTCTGCCTTCCCTCTCCAGAGCAGGCTGGTTGAAGGCAGGGCCGGCTCCAGGCACCAGCCCACCAAGCATGTGCTTGGGGCGGCACCTGGAGGGGGGCGGCGCGGCGCTCCGGCCCGAGAGCGGGGCCGCGACTGGGCTTGCCGCCCTCCCTGCGGCGCTCCGGCCACCGGGGAGAATGGAGCCGCAGCGGGTTCGCCGCCCTCCCCCAGTGCTCTGGCCGCCGGGGAGAGTGGAGCCCCAGCCGGGCTCTCCGCCCTCCTCCCGGCGCTCTGGCCACCGGGGAGAGCGGAGCCCCGGCCGGGCTCGCCGCCCTCCCCCCAGCACTCCAGCCGGTCAGGGAGAGCAGGCCCGCGGCCAGGCTCAGCGCCCTCCCCTGCCGCGCTCCCCTTGGGGGGGGGGGGGGGGAGGCTTTTTTGCCTGGGGCGGCAAAAAAGCCAGAGCCGGCCCTGGTTGAAGGAATCCGGCCAAGGCTGGAATAAGTTGAGAATATTGCTGAGCAAACAGCTGATGTTTCAGTTTGGCCACTGAACTGAAAAATCATTTAAAAAAATCATTTCAGGTTGACCCCAAATGGACGTTCTTTTAATTTTTCTTGCGGCAACAACCCCCTCCCCCCCGAAAAAAAATCATTTTGAGTTGAACAAGACATTTCGTTTGACTCAAAAAAAAAATTCCTCCTATGTATGTTTGTTTGTTGGTTTGTTTTCCTTTTGGGGTGTTTTTCCCCTCTTGCTTGGGTCGATAAATCAAGCTAACTTTCCAAAGGCAACGTTTCAAAACAAAAAGTCAAAACACTTTATTTCAAAAATGCCGGAACACAACTTTTTGCCTTTTTCCTTTTGGGACGAAAGGATTTGTTGCATTCAACCCCAATCTGCAAAGAGTTTTGGTCAGCCCGAAACCCCATTTTGGGGCAAATAAACTAGTCTTCAAAAAAATGCCGTTCAGCTCTCGTGGCGAGTTCTTACCGGGATTACGCTGGCGATAATGGGACCGTTTGTTCTGCTGCCTACTTAGCTAATACTCAACGTTGCGTGAAGCTGGCGCTGTGGGGGCACCGACATAAGGGTGGGTGGCAGAGAAGTGCTGGCAATTTAACTGCGTAAGAGTGACATGTTAAGTACGGTATGCCAGCTGGTATCCATCTGGTCATTTGTGGTTGCCCAATGTTTGTTCCACCCATGTTTCTGCCCAGAGAAATTTGAGGCCGCATAGCCATAAATTAGAATTAAAAAACCCTTTATGTTGCAATCCATCATACTCAACCCAAGACTTCTGCCTCTGGGGTCCAGCTTTCTTCCTTCCCACTTCATATGTTGAGGATCATCCATATACCATGGTGACCTGTGAGGATAATGCTAGGGTAGACAGCATTTAGCAGCTACTGTATCAATAGGTGAACACTAATGATGACCATAATGGTATTGACAATTACATGAGCATCGGACTTCATAGCTCCCAGCCCCTTGAGTTGAATAGTTCACACCTCTCCTAGTCTGTCAGTCAGACATCGTGGCATTGGGTTAAACTGAGTTCACATTTTAAGGTTATCTTTACACAAGTCTGAGGATTAGCAAGGCATAAATTCTGGAGCAAAAGAAGGCGGTGGTTTGCAGCTATGTGGCAACCTATGCAACCATGAAATCGTGTAATAAACGGGGCCCTGTACGCTGTGTGGTAAAAAATGGTTGCATGTCACAAAACTCTGTAGCCTGGCAGGGGGGCTAGGACTGGAAGAGCAGAGGGTTGCTGCAGAGGTGGACTGAGGCTTGTTGTCAGAAGAGGGGAGGGAGGGAGCTCAGGACTGGACTAGCAATGGGGCTGGAGGTCAGGATTGGAGTGCGCCAATGGAGCTGGGTGTTCGGAGCCCCGGATACAATAATGGGGGACTGCTGGTAAGGATTGTGGGGCCTCAGCAGCGCTGTGTAGAAGCAGCCCAGGGCCAGGGGGTTGCAGGTTGGGACAGAGGTGCATTGGCAGAGCTGTGGCTAGACTAGGAGAGCAGGAAGTGTGTGAATGGGGAAACTGAGGCAGAGGGGCTATATGCATGGAGCTGTCTGGAACAAGGCCCCAGCAGCAACACCGGCTGCACTTTGCCTGGCTCTCTCCCCGATTCAAGAGCACCACGTTATGAAGGAGGAAGCGGGAGAAGCCATGGTTTAAAACTGGGGGGTGGAGCAGGGGTAGAAGACCCCAGTAAAACTGCATTTTGGGAGCTGCAGGGGGCTGGAACGTACCATCTAGGGATTAAAATTCCTGTGGCACCCTATAGACTAACAGACGTATTGGAGCATAAGCTTTCGTGCATCTGACGAAGTGGGTATTCACCCACGAAAGCTTATGCTCCAATATGTCTGTTAGTCTATAAGGTGCCACAGGACTTTTTGCTGCTTTTTACAGATCCAGACTAACACGGCTACCCCTCTGATACTTGACATCTAGGGATTGGAGTTGAACGCCCATGGTGACCAGCTAATCCCCCAGGCAGAGGTGTTCCGAGAATCCCATGATCAGGACCCAGCGTCCTGACAAAGCCACACCAGGAGCCAAAGAGGCACGTTCCCTTTCCCTGGCTCCTGGCCCAGCTGTCCTACATCCCTCTGACCTCTGCAGACAAGGCGCATGAATAAAACATGGCGATGGCTGCCGCGCTTCAGGAACAGCACCTGGAACAGTGATTCCTTCCTTGGCAGGCCAGTTAGTGCTGCTAATGTCCCTGTCACAAAGGATAATCGCCTCCTGCATCAAGGCGTCAGCAGGCCACGTGCTAGGGCAGGAGGAGATGGGTCCCTCCAGTCCAGCCAGCTTTCATCATGCAAGAGACATCCCAGAGTTTCCTTCCCGCCACCTGGTCTGCTCCATGGAGCCCCACCCTGGAGGAAACTCATTCCTGGCGCATGTGTCATGGCCACCATCTTGGCCAACACCCCGTTCACCTGGGTGACATTGGTATTATGGCAGTGCCTAGATGGACCGAGGCCCATTGTGCCGGGGGCTGCACGTACACTAGTCAGAGACAGCCCAGCCCTGAAGAGCTTGTAATCCAAACAGAGCAGGCAGTACGAGCGGAGAGAAAGGGTTATTAGCCTCCGTTACGGATGAAGAACAGAGAGCGTTTAAATGACTTGATAAAGATCATGCCTGGAATTGGTGTCACAACTGGGACCGAAACCCCAACCTCCTGAGTCCTAACCCAGGCTTTTGTCTAGCATCACAAATAGCCCATCATGATGCCAGAATGAATGTGCTGAGGAACTATGTTCCAGGGGAAGCCTTTTCCCCCACAATCTCTGTTTCCCTCCAGTCTCAAATTACTAGTCCCCATGTATGGGGTCATGAAATGCAAATAGGAGCCCTTTGGGGCCAGACTCGCTGCTTTTTGTCACCACCAGGGCTTGGGTGGTCAGCACCAGGGCTAGACGTAAGGGGTCTAGGCCCGGGGTCAGAGTCTGAGAGCAGCAGCCTGGGATCAGGGTCCTAGTACCGGTGCCAGGGTGCAGGACAGAGCCCAAGGTTGAAGGAGCAAAGCCAGGCTCCACAGCCAGTCAGAGTCAAGTGCCAATGTCAGAGCCCAAGTACCAAAACCAGCGGTCAAAAGCCAGAGGTAGAATGCCAATAGCGAACCCAAGGGACAGGTCCATTGTTCCCGCTGGCAGAGGAGTGCGCCTCATTGCACAGACACTTCCTGGAACTCCTCCTGGGCATAAATAGGGTGCCTGGACCAATCAGGGGCCATGAAGGAAGCTGTCAGTCTGGCCTCCCAAGACAGTACGTGCTGTGGTGTTTATCTCCAGATGGTCTATGTGGTAATGTATGTGGCCCTACCATGGGGGTGGCCACCCCCCTGGACCTGGGTTCTAGTCCCGTCCCTGCCGAACCTTATGCTCTTCTCCAGTTGCTTTGTCACACCCAAATGACGCAAAGTAGCCATAACCGCCTCCTTAAACTAGATTCAGGCCTGTTTTGCCTTTCCAGAGCCATGCCCAGTGGCCAGAGTATAGCAGTGAAACTGGTGCTTAATTTGTAATTTAATTCTTATTTAGTCCCATAACCCCAATGTTATGGAAACCAATGGATAGGACTATTTTCTTTAGCATTAGACCCGTGTTGTTCCGAGGGTTAGTCTGGTCTATCCAGTGTTACATGTCTCCATTACAATATGCTAAGGATACCCACCCAGTAGCATAACCTAAGATTAGACATTGCAACCTTCCATTATTTGATGTTAGATATTAAAATTGTTTCTTAATCAGCGGTTTGCTACACAACCCTAGACATTGCAATTAGGGCTGTCAAGTGATTAAATAAATGAATCCCAATTAATCACGTGATTAAAAAATCAATCGCAATTCATCGCACTGTTAAACAATAATAGAATACCATTTATTTAAATATTTTTGGATGTTTTCCACATTTTCCAATATATTGATTTCAATTACTACACAGAATACAAAGTGTACAGAGCTCACTTTATATTTTTGATTACAAATATTTGCACTGTAAAAAAGAAACAAAAGAAATGATATTTTTCAATTCACCTAATACAAGTACTGTAATGCGATCTCTTTATCATGAAAGTTGAACTTACAAATGTAGAATTATGTACAAAAAAACCTCCACTGAAAAATAAAACAATGTAAAACTTTAGAGCCTAGAAAGTCCACTCAGTCCTACTTCTTGTTCAGCCAATCGCGCAGACAAACAAGTTTGTTTACATTTACGGGAGATAACGCTGCCTGCTTCTTGCTTACAATGTCACCTGAAAGTGAGAACAGGTGTTCGCATAACACTGTTGTAGCTGGTGTCGCAAGATATTTACGTGACAGATGTGGTAAAGATTTACATCTCTTCAAACTTCGACCACCATTCCACAGGATGTACAGCCATGCTGATGACGGGTTCTGCTTGATAACAATCCAAAGCAGTGCAGACCGATGCATGTTCATTTTCATCATCTGAGTCAGATACCACAAGCAGAAGGTTGATTTTCTTTTTTGGTGATTCGGGTTCTGTAGTTTCCGCATCGGAGTGTTGCTCTTTTAAGACTTCTGAAAGCATGCTGCACATCCTGTCCCTCTGAGATTTTGGACGGCACTTCAGATTCTTAAACCTTGGGTTGAGAGCTGTAGCTATTTTTAGAAATCTCACATTGGTACCTTCTTTGCATTTTGTCAAATCTGCTGTGAAAGTGTTCTCAAAACGAACATGTGCTGGGTCATCATCCGAGAATGTTTTAACATGAAATATATGACAGAAAGCAGGTAAAACACAGAGCAGGAGACATACAATTCTCCCCAAGGGGTTCAGTCACAAATTTAATTAATGCATTATTTTTTTAATGAGAATCATCAGCATGGAAGCAAGTCCTCTGGAATGGTGGCCGAAGCATGAAGAGGCATATGAATGTTTAGCAGATTTGGCATGTAAATATCTTGCGACAGCTACAACAGTGCCAGGTGAATGCCTGTTCTCACTTTCAGGTGACATTGTAAACAAGAAGCAGGCAGCATTATCTCCCGTAAATGTAAACAAACTTGTTTGTCTGAGCGATTGGCTGAACAAGAAGTAGGACTGAGTGGACTTTCTAGGCTCTAAAGTTTTACATTGTTTTATTTTTGAGTGGAGTTTTTTTTGTACATAATTCTACATTTGTAAGTTCAACTTTCATGATAAAGAGATCACACTACAATACTTGTATTAGGTGAATTGAAAAATACCATTTCTTTTGTTTCTTTTTTACAGTGCAAATATTTGTAATCAAAAATATAAAGTGAGCTCTGTACACTTTGTATTCTGTGTAGTAATTGAAATCAATATATTTGAAAATGTGGAAAACATCCAAAAATATTTAAATAAATGGTATTCTATTATTGTTTAACAGTGCGATGAATTGCGATTGATTTTTTAATCACGTGATTAATTGGGATTCATTTTTTTAATCACTTGACAGCCCTAATTGCAATGTCTAAGGTTGTGTAGAAACAGGCATCAGTATCTCCCGTAAATGTAAACAAACTTGTTTCTCTTAGTGATTGGCTGAACGAGAAGTAGGCCTGAGTGGACTTGTAGGCGCTAAAGTTTTACATTGTTTTGGTTTTGAGTGCAGTTAAGTAACACAAAAAAATCTACATTTGTAAGTTGCACTTTCACAATAAAGAGATTGCACTGCAGTACTTGTTAGAGGTGAATTGAAAAATATTATTTCTTTTGTTCATCATTTTTACAGAGCAAATATTTGTAATACAAAAGAATAATCTAAAGTGAATACTGCACATTTTGTTTTCTGTGTTGTAATTGAAATCAATATATTTGAAAATATAGAAAAACATCCAAAAAGATTTAATAGATTTCAGTTAGCATTCTATTATTGTTTAATAATGTGATTTCAACTGTGATTACTCACGATTAATTTTTTGAGTTAATTGCGTGAGTTAACTGCAATTAATTGACAGCCCTAATTGCAATATTAAATTTCTGGGCTATATACCAATAACCTATGGTAAAATTAATCACTGTGGCAAGGGTCAACGTAAGGACTATCTGCCATTTAAATCACAATTAAGTCTTATTTTAAAGGTTTAAATGACACATAAGTGGTACTTAGGTCTCAGGCTGGACTTCTCCATTTTACCTATATAGAAGTAATAAAATATCCTAGCTAGCCAACTCATTTGAATGAGGTTTCTCCTACCTAACTGATTAATACATAACTTTTTCCATACTAAGATCTCCATCTGTGGTCTTTGCACAAACATTATATTTGTATAATTCTCTTGGATCATCAGCTACCTGCATTCCCTGGTACTGGACTTTCTCTTCTGCCCAAATTAAAGAGCATATTGTTTTTAATTCATTTATTGTTTTGGACATTGTTTCTACTAACTGAATTCCTGGAAATTCATTTTATAACCTGAAGCCAAAATAAAATTATTTAAAGCCACTGTATTTCAGGATGTTTCTGGTGAATTTAAATATATCAATGCATTGTTGGCATACAGAGCTATTTTATGTTCTGTACCTTTAATAGACCGGAAAATTGTTTTTTATTGTGTATTTAATTGCAGCAAGAGGTTCAGTTATTTAAGCAAAAATAAAAAGACGAGGGTATCATGATATGTGGAATCATACTTTGTCTTAAACAAGAGACATTTTTTAAAACGGCAACAATGAAATACAGACAACAACAAACAGGGTTCCACACAACTTGAGTTCCAGCTTTGTCTCCTCTGTTTACCTGGGACAGTACACTCCTTTATGCAGTACACTGGAGCTAACTAATGGCTGAAAAATGTGCTGCGAGTAAACACGTTATTATAGAGACTTCACACCTGTCTAATTCCTCTTTGCAAGTGTGTCGCTTCAACCAAGTTGCCATTTACCAAAATCCTAGCAGGTCCATTTGTATAGTGTTGAAATGCACTTCTATAACACAGGGATTTCTCTGTATCTAGAGCTAATCTGATATATTCCTGTTCTGAATACCAGGCCGAGTGTAAACAATTTGCGGTAGCTGATAATTGTCTCCTGGAAATAAGCCTGTCTGATCTTCAGTCATTAGGTGCAAAATCTAGATGCCACTTAAGTCCCACTTTACCCTACTTAGAGGAATTAGAAATGTAATAAATTAATTAACGAATTTAGAAATGATCTGTTCAAGACCCTTACAAAAATCTTAATATTTGCACTAAGGCATGAGACAGGCTGAGGGGAGGGTGCTGTCTTGTAATAGGTCACCTTCAAGCAGCAGCGTGGTGGTGGCATTTGGAGTACCAGAATATTATTTGTAAAAAGACCAAAAGACGCCATTAATTTTTAAAGGACTTGAGAAGATAGGTGGAATAGCCATCTGGGGTTGGATATAGTCTGCGGTTCAGATTCAGAGCAGTGAAAAAAAAAAACAGATGTTTCAGTTCCCTGGAATTCCAAAAAAGTGGAGAAGAAATTATTTAGGGCTTGTCTACATAAACAATTAGTGCGCGGCAAGCTAGGCTGTAAATCTACCTCACACTAGCTTCCTGTGCACTAACTGTCCATGTGGACCCTGCTGACTGATAAAAGTTCACTAGTGCCCTTTGAAGTACCCCTGTTTCAAAGCGGGGTAGTTTTATAATCCAGCGTGCTGTGCGCTTACTGTCCGTATAGACAAGCCCTGAGATTCTATGTTTCTTTAAGGATTTACACTTTTTAAAATAAAATTCAAAGGAATTTTAAAATGAAAGGCCATTGTGATGTTCTGTACCTTGGGGGTGCACCCTGTAGCCCCCCGTATTCCTCATCTGTATATAATTGTGATATTACATATAAAGCATGCCATGTGAGTGGCTCTGGGAGCATTCATGCAATCTAGCTGGGTGTGGGGTCCCCACTTGTGGTTGTGCTGAGTGATCACAGCATCTGGAGGGGTTTGCTGCTGGTCACTATCAAGGCATTGTGAGACACAACCCAGGCTGGAGAGAATTAAGGGGGCACAGCGGTCCCACGGTCCCAGGCTGCACCCCAGGGGATCCCATCACAGCCATTTTGAATGAAAACATTTTGTTTTTAAAATGTTTCAATGGAGAATTTTGGTTTTTCCTGGGTGTGGTTGTTGTTGTTTTTACTGAAACAGTTCTCTGTATTTGAAACTGGCCTGCCTCCCAAGGTCTGTGAAAGTGAGGGATCATTGTCCAGGATGGGTTGTAGATAACTGATGATGCATTGGAGAGGTTTAAGCTGAGGACTGTAGGTGATGGCCAGTGGAGTTCTGTTGGTTTCTTTTTTGGGCCTGTCTTGTAGCAGGAGGTTTCTGGGCACACGTCTGGCTCTGTTGATTTGTTTCTTTATTTCCTTGTGTGGGTATCGTAGTTTTGAGAATGCTTGGTGAAGATCTTGTAGGTGTTGGTCTCTGTCTGAGGGGTTGGAACAGATGCGGTTGTACCTCAGCGCTTGGCTGTAGACGATGGATCGTGTGGTGTGTCCGGGGTGGAAGCTGGAGGCATGAAGGTGGACAATGATCCCTCACTTTCACAGACCTTGGTAGGCAGGCCAGTCCTCACCCACAGACAACCCGCCAACCTTAAGCATATTCTCACCAGCAACCACACACCGCACCATAACAACTCTAACTCAGGAACCAACCCATGCAACAAACCTCGATGCCAACTCTGCCCACATATCTACACCAGCAACACCAGCACAGGACCTAACCAGATCAGCTACAACATCACCGGCTCATTCACCTGCATGTCCACCAATGTTATATATGCCATCATGTGCCATGGCTGGGGCAGGGGGCAATCAGGCCTGGCGAGGACAAAAGAAATGGAGCAAATGACTCCTCTCCTCTCTCACTTTTGCAAACCTGTGACCTCAGAGTTTTAGATTGTTCTTTACAGGCCGGTCCAACTCCAGTTGGAGTCACTGGGGGTCTTTCCATTGACTTCCCTGGTCCTTAGACTAGGTCCCATATTACGATTTGGAAATTGTCTGTAAGGACTGATATAAATAAGTCAGACAGATGGAGTCAAACGGGAAAAGAGACTAGCACACAGACAAGCAGAACAACTGAAGCAGTTCCACTTCAGATTCTGTTCCAATGATGTCATCCCAAAGTGGTGTTGCAGGACAGAAGTAATCAGAGGACATCTGCAAATTAAAAACAAACAGAGCAAAGCCAACATCAATTTATGTAGAGAACATTTTGCCATTTGAGTTAGGGGGATCCGTTTTTAGCTCGGCACTTGTTGATTATTATTTTATGCTGGAAATAAGATAAATGTGACACCTGTTCCATTTAATCACTTTTTTTTTTTTTTTTAGGATTTAGTAATAAAGAATGAAAGTGAGAGTTGTTAAATCATGTGTCTGATTAATGGTTTCCTGCGGGGGGGAAATCATTTAACCACAATATAAAGCATTTTTGATTGAAAAGAACTTTAAATTGCATCTTGGAGCCAGGAGCAAAAACTGAAATAATAAACTAACTAAAGCTCTTGTCCATTCAGATTATCACCATTGGTCTTGATGGGGCCTTATACAGTGGGCTTTTTTTTTTTTTATTGTCGCAATAGACTAATTCTTTTTCATTTTCATATGCAAGACTAGGCAGAGAGGTGAATGAGTGTGGATGAAGCAAAGCAGAGAAATCAAGGGGTGAAAGAAAGGGACATTGTATAGAAATATGCAAAATGTTTGAACTGTCGACCATTTTGACCACAATTTGTACTAAGTTTCCATTTATAAATAGTTTATAAAGGTTAATGCACGAATGGATGTTTTAAGAAATGGTTTATTAATGATCACACATAGTTATGATGACTTTGCGGGGCACAATCCAGATCAGTGAGGGGTTGTGTCACCCCTGCCCTGCAACCTGGGGTGCTTCACAATGGTTTGCTGCCGTAGCTCCCAACCTGGGCTCCTCACAAACAGCCAGACAGCATGCAGGTCCCATCCTGAGTGTCTGTGGGAAGCCACAGCCCTGGTCCAGCAACTCTGACCACAGCAGCCTGGCAGCAAACACCATCCTGTCAGCCTCCACCAGCCTTGGTTACTACTTGCAGGGTGACCCCAACACACTCCTGTCCAAGGTTCCACCCCCCCCCCCACACACACACACAAAAGTGTGTTCTGCCCTGTCCTAGACAGTCCAGATATATTAGGTCCGTTAATTCCCCTAAAGGGTTCTATATACCGCAGTTTGTTATTTTTAACGGAGTTATCCACACAATTCACTTTAAAGACAACACTGGAATAGTTCTAGTTAAACACTAAACAAGTTTAATTAGCTACAAAGGGGTAGATTTTAAGTGAGTACAGGTATAAGGCATTAAAGTCAGAAATGGTGGCAACACTTTCTAAACCTAACAATCTAGGCATGGTCCAAGGTGAAGTTCTTACCACAGGTTCTCAGTAATTTTGCTGACCAAATTCTCAGGCCAGGATCTGCTCCCAAAGTCCAAAAGCTGTTTCTTTTGTCTTCTTCGGTGGGAAAGAGAGAGATGGATAGGGAAAGATCACTTTGGATGTTTTTGTCCCTTGCTTTTATAGCCCAGTCGCCCTTTGAAATGCATTTTCCTGAGGATTATCCCTTGATCAAGTTACTTCCAGCTGTGAGGATGGGGACATGGAGCCTCATCCTGAAAGAGGCTTTATTGAGTTTACTAAAATGCAGATTTGCCTATGCTCCCTCTCGCTGTTTCCAGGACCTTGTTGACAACTCACATGTACATCGAGGCAAACACACATTCCTTTGCTTAAGACCTGCTTGACCAGTCCTGCCCAATCGGAGCTATGTGGGTTTGAACATGTGCCACCAACATCATTCGGGGGGAATTCATAACTTTACAGATAATGTTGTTACATTTCACCATGATATTATTGACTGGTGAGTTATTACTCTTAAAATGATATGTCACAAGGGCTAGCCTATACAAAGATTATTACAACTGTGTGTAGGGTGTCAATACAGGGGTGCATTTGGTCACAGTTATAAAGTCTGACTGGTCAATATGTGGCTTACAAACATCTTATACCAAGTCCTCCTACTGATGTGCTTGCAACCATCTGAACTACATACTACTCATGTCTGTGACATACCTATAATATCTATTCATCCTTTATACCCCTACTTCAGGGGTAAACCTCATCTGTGACGGAGACAGAGCTTTTCAGGCACAGATCCTAGATGGCGGATTGAAATTCCGCAGGAACTCAGAACCATCCCAAATCTCACCCCTTCCACTCCAAGTGCCAGGCGCGTGTCTCCAGCCTGATATCAACACCAAGCTGTACGGACATTGAAAACCAACCCCAAACCAAAACAAAATACTCCATTGCACATGCAATTCTCCCCCTGGGGAGAGGATAAGAGAGAATGAACCACATGTGACAGATGTCAGTCATAGCTCAGGCCCGGCTCCACACAGGTCTTTTGGCACCTAATCTCCCATGATGCAACAATAGCACTCCCATAATGCACCATGGCAGTTGAACAAAAGGGAAGACCGAAGTGCATCATGGGAAATGTAGTTTGGCGAAGCAGCCCAGCCCACAGAGGAGAATGAGGATATGAGGCTTCCAAACTACAAGAACCATGAGGCATCACAGTGGCATTTCCAGATCAGATTTGAGGATCTAGGCCTCCGACACCAGAGTGATGAAAGTGGTTAATGAACCTGAATGGACTAGTATAGAATCCTTTTACAACTGAAACCGTAATATAAAACGAAATCCAGGTTGTGATTTTAAACCAGCCATTTTGCAAACATTTACCAAGCAGAGAAAAGTCTAGGCTGGATCCTGACAATAAATCTCCCTTATAAATGATAATCCGAGCTAGATACACTGAGGCTGTTATCCTCACTGGGCCCATTGCCCGGCTTCCTTGCCCCCGAGCAGTCATCGACCCCACTCTTTTGGTTCGGTAGCATTTTTCACTCGCTTTGCACAAGGGCGAATGACCCCACCTTTTGCCAGGCAGTGGAAAATTGGGCCCATTATCCAGACAAATCCTGTTACAAGAGATCCCGTTGACTGTAAAAAGAACACGGTTGTTTGGTTAAAGGGAACAAAGCGGACCGAACGTTTTTTCCCAAATCGGCTGTATACCATGTACCATTATTGTTTGCCTAACGGTAGAGCTTAGAGGCTGGGATCACAGCCCCATTGTGCTGGGCACTGAACGGACACACCGTGAGAGACAGTCCCTCCTGAGAGCATGGCCTCTTTGTGCTGGGTACTGCACAGACATACTGTGAGCATCAGCCCCTATGCTGAAGAGTTTATAATTGAAATAGATGCAGAATGACTAGAGTGACAGATAAGGAGTCTGCCAACTGGACTTAGCTCTTCAGAGTCACTTCAACATAAGACTATCCAGCCTCTCCTTGTACCTCATTTGGGCTAGATAGACTTTCTCTGTGGCTTCCTTCTGCTCCCTCTATGACTTTCCTGTCCTTGCCAACAGCATGATGGCCCCGTGTTGAGTCAGGAGCAATGCCCGTTGCATAGGAAGGTGTCCTCCTGAGGATATGAGAGGAACTTCTTTCACAGGCCAGACGTGAGGCTGCAAAACAGTGCAAGGCATTGCCTTTCCACCTTCCCAGCACACCCTGGGAGCATGCACAGCCTCTGCCAGCCATCCCTCCTGGAACACATAGCAGAGAAAGGCTGAAGCCCCAAGGTTCAGATCTGGCCTCTGGCAGAATGTTGCCCTGAGTGGGGTTGAGAGCTGGGCCTTTGACTCAGGCCCAGGCCTGTCAGGCAGAAGAACTGTGGTGGAAACTTCAAAAAAGGGAGAGGAGAACCCCACAGTCCACCAGTGTGCCCCGAGGTACTTGGAGACAGAGAAAACTGGTCAATGGGTTACATCCAGGGAAGAAGAAGAAGAAGAAAGCAAGCTGGATCCTTGCTGATGTGTAGTTCCAGACCCTGAACTTAGTGTTTGATTGGTATATGCAATATACTGGATCCAAACCCCAAGGAGATCAATAGAAAGACTCCCACTTACTTCAATGGGCTTTGGATTGAGGTCTGAGGCCCTTTCTGACTACAGTGCCTCTTGCATCTACCTACCAAGCTGCTGTCCATCCCTGCTATTTCTGAGGCGACTATCACCTTGGTATCGATACACCTACAATTAGAGCTGCTTGGGAATTTTCCACTGAAGTGATTTTTTTTTTTTTGACAGAAAATGCAGCTCACACCAAACTGATTTTTTTTCTCAGAAAATTTAGCTTTTGTGGATTTGTGTTTTTCCTGCCAGGAAAATCTAAACAAAATATTTGTTTCTGATTGGTTCAGCCCAAATCAAAACATGACAGTTTGTTGAACTGAAACGTTTTGTTTCGCATCTGCTTGACATTAGATCGCATCTGCCAAAGGTGCTGCATTGCCTCATGGGAATTGAAGTTCAGGTGCGTAATGCCATCATTCTCTCCTATGGGCCAGGCTCCTTGGTCAGACTACATCTCCCGTGGTGCATCACAGTCTCCCCTCCAACTGAGCTGCAAGGTGCATCATGGGAGATGTAGTCCAGCCAGGGAACCTGGCCCATGAGGCCTATTCAGAACTTTTCACTCCATGAAAAAAAAAAAGAAGGTATTTCAAGCTTTTGTCCTGACATAGGATGAAAACAAATGCCAAAATCAAATTTCTCACTGGATAGAATTTCAGTTGACTCTACCAATAGTGAGGAACCACTCTCCCAACAGGTGTGCTACAGCCGCCTCCCTTCCAGCTGCTCCCCTCCCCTTCAGCACTCACAAAAAGTGTTAACTGCTGACAAACTACCCATCAAGCTGGAGAACAACCTGGAATAAGCCTTTTGCCTGAGATCAAGGTGGAATGGTTCCGATACTCAGCAGCAGGAGGGCTGCCCAGACCTCTGTTTTCACCCAGTCAGTGATTGTCATTTATTTATTATGTTCGTTCCTTTGTTCTTTTTTTTTATTATTATTCTTTTGTAGATTATTTTTCCGCTTCACAATCAGAAGCTGCAGACTGGCCTTTTAATTTCCAATAAAACAAACCAGCAATTTCCAATCTCCCCCGCCAAAACATAGAGAGAATGAGGGAGAGAGACAGAGAAGAAAACATTGTCACCATTGTGTTAATTCTGTCAAGAGGGTTCTAATGAGCTATTTCCCTGTTCAGTGAATTGCGGTTTTGGGGGGGTTTCCTCCTCCCACCCTTAATTCCTTGACATCAAGGGCTTGGAGTGCATCTGAACGTAGAGAAATGAAAGCAAAATCAGAATGGCGTGCTCAGAATAAGCTGTTTGCTTTCCTCTGATTGTTGCCATTAATAAAACATTACATTAAATCAAGGCTGGAAAAATATAATTGGGACCATCCATCAAATTTCTAGAAGGAAAGGACTCCTGTTCATCAGGCAAATGGAGCAGTCACTACTACTCGACGAGTATAAATGTGGGGGGCGGCCCTAGGAAAACGTGAGCTGCGATTGGCTGATGAACATTCGGGCCGTGCTATCGTCTCTCAGTAAACAACACTAGTCTCGGAACATCCTTATGATGGGACAGGGAAATGCGCAGCTACATAGAATCATAGAAGATTAGGGTTGGAAGGGACCTCAGGAGGTCATCTAGTCCAACCCCCTGCTCAACGCAGGACCAATCCCCAACTAAATCATCCCAGCCAGGGCTTTGTCAAGACTGACCTTAAAAACCTCTAAGGAAGGAGATTCCACCACCTCCCTAGGGAACCCATTCCAGTGCAACTCAGGTTCACTTACATTGGTCATGAATACAGGAGGGAGTGTGGAGGTCTATTTAGAACAGGCAAAGAGGGAGTTGGGATATTAATGACACAAGGGGCAGTGTGATCTAGTGATTAGAACAAGTAAACGAGGAGTTCGGACTTATGTATGCTAATTAGATAAGAGGAAGTGTGGAGTCAAGGTTAGAGCAGGCGACCAGGACTCCTGGGGTCTATTCCTGGCTCTGATTCCTCATGTGATCTTGGGAAAGCCACGTTCCCTCTCTGCACCTTGGTATCCCCATCTTTAAAGGGGGGCTAACAATGCTACTTCACTAGGTTATTGTGAGGCTTAATTAATGCCTGCATGGTGCCTTGAGAGCCTCAGCTGCAAAGCACAACTAATGAAAATGACTTTACCGTCGGCAGGACTGGGTCACATCCGGCCTGCCCTGCCCAGTGCAGATGGCACTGCATGGCATGTTAGGGGCAAGGCACCCTCGGGAGGAGATCAGCAGCTCTGCATGCCACCCTCAGCCCTTCCCCGGCTCCATGGAGGCTGCACTGTGTGGTAGGAGCATCATTGGAGCTGTTGAGTATCTCCCTGGCTTCGCTAGTGCAGAGCAGGTTCAGAGCAAAGATCAGAAAGTAGGGGGCTGGGTTACCTTTCAGGCACATTTACCATCGCAGGGTAGTGTGTGTGTGTCCTGCCCTCCCAGTGCTACCCCCTTCCTGCTCCCATGACTCTCCTTGGAGTCCCCTTCCATGTGGGCAGGGAACATCCATGCACGGATGACGTTCTGTGGCCCCGATTCAGCAAAGGGCTTAAGTACTGGCTTAATGTTAAGGTTGGACATTAGGAAAAACTTCCTGTCAGGGTAGTTAAAGAACTGGAACAAATTGCCTAGGAAGGTTATAGAATCTCCCTCATTGGCAGTTTTTAAGAACTGCTTAGACAAACACCTCCCAGGAATGGTCTAGCTAATTCTTAGTCCTGCCTCAGTGTAGGGGACTGGACTAGATGACCTCTTGAGGTCCCTTCCAGTCCTACTGTGACACTACCACACTCCATATTCTTCATAGAAATATTGTTATGTTTATAGCATAACTATGATATGTTTGTGCAAGATAAGGAATGTGAGATGTCATTGGAAAGGTTAAGACTTGCTGAATATGATTATCCTATTCATATGCATGTATCATTTTTGTATCTAAATTAGGAATATTGAGTATACATCTGTACTACAAAAGTGTTTGCACCTGGGGAACGCCCACTGGACAAAATGCAATCAGTCTGGCTGGCAACCTAGGGACAAGTCAATAGACCATTAGGGAGAACAATAGGTCTTTGAAGATGCTAATCTCCCACCTTCCTGAGAAACTTTCCTGAGATACTACAAACAGCCTCTGACTCATGCCTGCTTTGATACTGCAGGGTCATGTGATCAAGTCACCTGGTACTGGACTCCATGATAGAACACCACTATTTTCCAGAGGGTTCCCGCCGTATTTAAAACCTATTTAAGGCAGGGGAGGGAGATAATCAAGGTTCGTTCTTCACTGAATCCCCGCCCAGGATGACTGCTGTGACCATCTGAGAAACAAGGATGCAGAGGGAGGAGAAGGAGTGAGCCCAGGCTGGGAAGGTGCCTTATTGCTACCAGGCGTAGCATTTGCTGTCATGAGCAGTTCTACAGAAGCCATTGGGACAGTCTGTTATGGGTACATTTACTACAAGGCTTGGAGGGGCATGGTGGCTCACATTACAAAGGCAAGCTGGCTGGCCATCTCTCATTGAAACTTATTCAGACTTGGGCACCTATACCATAATCAAATGCCCTCTCATTCTTCTTTTTGATCAGCTCAATGGATTGAGCTCCTTCAGTCTCTCACTGTAAAGGCATTTCCCCCCAGACCTTTTACCATTTTTATATTCAATGTCGCAATATCCTTTTTAAAACGCAGACTCCAGAACCGGAGGCAGAATTCCCATATCAGTCTCACCCGTGCTATTAGTTGTAAGCAGCTCGGTTAATAGACAACAAAGACACACTGATCAGTTTACTTTCCACGGTTTTAATATTTTATTTTCCATGTTGGCAGAAACTAAGAACCAGGACATATAAACAAATGCATGATACTTATAACAAGCCATAATAATTCTGCAATAACTAAATGTTGGTAACTAATAATACAGAGGGTTTTTTTTGTTTTTTAAAGGCAAATGTATATCTATGATACTACCATCCTCATTTGTCATTTTAAAAACACACATCTGTTGGCATCAGAGTATTTAGCCCAGATCGGAGCTAAAAAATAAAACTCTAATCCTCTAGCAACATCTTGTCATACAGAAGAGTCTATGAAACCTTTTAAAGGATAAAGAAGAGAAAGAAGGCTGAGCGTCTTAAAATATTAATACCTAACTAAGCAATCTAAGAAGAGGATATTGCATTAATAGCATCAATGGATCATAATAAAAGACTATTTTTGACATGTCAGTGGTTTTACCCAGTTGCATTACGGAAATCAGAAATGGCAAAAGCTTGTTAATAGCGGATGGATTCTGCATTCCTTATAGAGATAAAATTCTCCCTGGAGTCTCTGGTTGGAAAAGTCCATCATTTTGCTTCTGTAGGGTATTGGGAGGGTGCTCGAGTGGTCAAAGCACTGGGCTTGGGTTTAGGAGACTTGGCATCAATTGCTGGTTCAGCCACAGGTTTCCTGGGTGACCTTGGCCGAGTACTTGAGATCTACTCTGCAACGGATGGTGTGACTGGAGCTCGGGTAGCTTTCATCGGGCTAGCATAGCTACCACGTGAAGACACGGCAGTGCAGGCTAGGAACGCAAGTACGTAGCCAGAGATCCGGGTGGACTTGTACAGTCCACGTTGCCGTGTCTTCTTGGCTGTTTTTAGCCATGCGTGCTAGATTAAAGCAAGTCCGGGTATGTCTAGTCGAGCTGCAAGCACACCGCTGATGGTAGTGTAGACATGTTCTTAATCTACCCAGTATCTCGGCTTCCCACTATAAAAAGCGGGGAGGCTTTTACAATTATTGATGTCTGTCTGCATCCACCTGTTCTCTCTGGTCTTATACTTACACTCTTTGGGGTAGGGATATCTCTTTGTTCTGTGACGCCCCTGCAGGGTTCCAGCCACAGCGACCTTCCCACTGCCAAGCCACGAGATGGGGCAGCACAAGGCTGGGGGCAGCCGGTGAAGCCAGATTTCTGGCCCTTTTCTGCCAACAAATTGGCACAAAGAGGCAGTTGCCTAAGGGAGAATCTGGGCCTGGCTAGGTAAATGGATGTCTTCTAATCGAGCAATTCTAGATCACCCACATGCCAGGTCCGTGTTCTGGGGCCAATCACTTTGGGTCAGATCCCAGCCTGTCTCACACCTCCTTTGCAGAAGACTCTGGGCTGAGAATCCAGCCCATCATTTGAACCTCAGAAGAGATTTCTACCATGTTTGGGGTGTAGGTGGCAGCTCAATGGGGCTCTGGTTTTCCCCAACTCTGCACTCTTTCCCTGCTCCTTTATCATGTGCCCACAGGTAGGACAAGCTGTACCAGAGCTCCTTGGCCTCCTCCGACATGTATGCCTTGGTGCCTTCTGCACAACCCCAACAAATCACCAGCTTGTGCCACTTGAGTAATTGGTTATCCAAGCATCTAAGATTAATTACCGGCACTTAATCTCCTTGGAGAGCACTTAGCAACGGCCGCACATCAGCCAGGTTTCCGCCAGGAGGATAATTAACGAAAACCATTTGCTCCCCCTAAAAGGTGATCATTTTGTCACTCGGCTTTTGTTTTTTGCAGGCCACTCTGTGGAGCCCAGGGTGTCGCTGTGGGAGACACCCACTGGGATAGCGCCGAGAGACAAAGGGGCAGCATCGGCAGCCGCATCAAACGAGGCTGGAGCATGGCAAAGGGGGCTTGGCAGAAAAGTTAGACCGAGCCAAATCTACAAGGTTACTTTGCCTTTCTGGCCCTGCCAAAAAACTGCTCCTTTCTGGCCAGAGTTGCAAAGTGTCTGTACTGTCAGTTATCACAACACTGAAGGCTCACAGACTCAGCCAGACACAAACAGGCGAGTCGCATCTTACGCTGGGGTTACGTTCCGCAGTCAGCGCGTAAAGCGAAAATCGCGTATAGTCAAAATTCCTTTGAGTGTAATGACGGGCGGAATCGCCCGCACTACAGGTACAGTATTAAAATAGTTATTTTTCTCTTTTTTGTTTTTTTTTGTTTTTGCCGACCGCGCAAAGCTGAATTAGCGCATGTTAAATACGCGTAAGATGAGACAGACCTGTACACACAAATGCACAATATTGCACACACAGAGTACATGAACTGATAGGCCTACACACTCAAAATACACATGAATGCACACACATGCTGCATAAAAATACAAGCATTCACATGCATTATGCACACTTACCCACCTGCACACACATCATACGCACTAGACCTGGGTTCAGGTCCCTGCTTCGACACAGACTTCCTGTGTGGCCTTGGGCAAGTGACTTAATCCTTCTGTGGCTCCCTTCCTTTCTGTTACCGGGGCTAATAATACTTCCCCTCGCAGAGGGTGTTGTAAAGATTAGAGATTGTGCAGGGTACAGTGCTGGTGGGGCCATATAAGTATGTAAGAGAGACAGAGAAGATGCTGCCTTCCTGTTAGTTTAGAATCTTGTGCCATTGGGTATATTGGTATACTTCCATCAGTGTAAACCTGGCCCATCCTCTCCTATACTGCCCGTTGGATGGATACATGAATTTGTGTGGAACTGTCCAACACCCCCACAGAAATTATGAAAGTGGCACATGCCAGGGTAGTCTCCACGTCCTCTGGTATTTAAAAGAGGCCCCTGGCTAATCAGATCTCCCCATCTCTCACCACCTTCAGCCAAACCCATCCCTGCAGCAGCCCCACGGGCTTCAGCAGTGTTACACCAGGGATCACACTGGCCCCGGGTGGATGAGCGAGTTGGGAAATGGAGCGTGCTGAGCGGCTGGTGGGCCGGCAATGATTAGAAATGGCGTTAATGTGTGTCTGGGTGCTGTAACTGTGTAGCAATCCGGTTATAATTGATGGCTCTGTCTTTTAATGGAGAGACCACGTTTGCACTTCCCGAAAGCAAAAGTCACAAACGGTTAGCAGCCCGTGCGGCGAGATCTAAGGTTCCGCAGGCAAGCGACGCACAGGGGGAGAAGTCCAGTGGGACCATCGTCCTTCGAAACCCACTGGGCCGGGTTTACCAACTGCTCCTGCAAAAGGGAGATAAAAGTTACAGGGGGTTTCCCCTTCCAGCTCAGCAAGGGAGAAAGGGGGTAGCCGCATGTCTTGGGAGACCTGCAGGGTAAGATCTAGAGCAGTGGTTCTCAACCTTTTCTGTACTGGGTCTTTCCATCCCATCCAGATGGGGTGTAGCACAGAGTGACTCCCCTCCTAATTAGCAGTATGTGAAAGTGGGGGAGGGGGTCACAGCCCCTGACATCTAACGTTATCCTCCCATGGGATCCTGACCCCCAGGTA
This sequence comes from Chrysemys picta bellii, assembly GCF_011386835.1. Taxonomy (NCBI): domain Eukaryota; kingdom Metazoa; phylum Chordata; order Testudines; family Emydidae; genus Chrysemys; species Chrysemys picta. Next base: position 20,909,557 of record NC_088809.1, read on the forward strand.
GAGAACTTATGGTCTAGAGTCAGGAGTTCAGATCCTCAGCTGGTCCATTGATTCCAGGCGTGGTACCCTAGTTGAGGCCAGTACAATGATTTGGCCCAGGGTTTGAAGGATAGCATCCACTGGGGAAAAAAAGGGAGAGACGTTAGAGAGCAGCAAAGCCAGGCTGAGGCAGGGGCCAGAGACACCAGCATCTTGCTCAAGGAGTCAAGTGCCATGCTGAGATTCAAAAGGAGGAGTGGGACGTGCGTGCTGAGAGAGGGTCACTGGCTGCTGCGAGCCGGGGGGGAATGCAGGGCTCAGAGGACAGGAGTCATGTTGCACAGGGTCAGTAATGCTGGGCGCTTGGGGAGATGCAAGTGTTACCTTTCAGAGGCCCTTCTCCAGTGCCTGAAAACCCCCAGCTCCCGTAGAAAAGCACCTGGAGACCCAGAATTCAGTCACTGAGGCTTTCCAGCAGGGATCGCACAGGGTCAGCTTCCCCACATTCAAGTCCAAAAGAACAAAAAGAACGAAATTAACTCTTAAGTACCAACTTTATAAAATCGTATTATAAATAAACATCATAAATCATATTTTTTTACAACATACCGTGGCTACTTTATAATCCACATACATTAGCTTCACAGTGATACATACACATAACTAAAGGAAACACATTAAATCTAAACAGGTCAGTCCCCACAGAAACACAGCGAGAAGAAACTCAGAGTTCCCGAAGGATTAGGTTGAGCTCACCTGAGTCTCTGTTAGTCTTTGATCACCAAACTCTGTACAGTCTGCCAAGTGAAAAGTAACATCTTCCCTCTACTTGCACATAGGAGTCTCCACCTGGAATCCAGGCAGCCTTCCTCCTCCTCTGCTGTGTTCGCTCAGTCAGCTAGTCAGCTAACTGATTAACCAGCCACCAGGAGATAAGATTTAAAACATCCCGGGCACAAGAAAAATACAAACTGTGAATAGCAAAATACATTATTCTTTTCGCATCAACACATTTAAAGAAAAGAAGAGTCGGTGACTCATCTACTTGAGACGATTTAACACGTTGGCTGAAATCAAATAACATTCCAAGTCTAAAAGTAAAATAAAAGGAAGGAGTTTCCCCTCCCAATTTCCCCTTTCTGTCATTTTCCCTGTTGGAGGGTTAACATTATCACTCACCTGCTGCAAAGTGTCTCAGAGTTAGGGGACAACGGCCTGCTTCCTTCTTCTGGGCTCAGCTTGTCCCAGCCCACACCGGGCACGTGACCTGACTGCTTACCCTCACGGGGTCTGGGAACCTAAAAAAGACCACACCCAATTCTAGAAATTTCTGAGTGTAGAGCAGGGGTGGGCAAACTACGGCTCGCAGGCCACATCCAGCCCGCCAGCCAATTTAAGCCGGCCCTCGAGCTCCTGCTGGGGTGCGGGCTCTGGGGCCTCTCTGCACATGCGTGCCGCGGCTCCTGGAAGCAACGGTATGTCCCCCCTCCGACTCCTATGTTTAGGGACGGCCAGGGGGCTCTGTGTTCTTCCCCCATCCCAAGCGCCACCCCCGCAGCTCCCGTTGGCCGGGAACTGCAGCCAGTGGGAGCTGTGGGGGCAGCGCCTGTGGACGGGGCAGCGCGCAGAGCCGCCTGACCACGCCTCCGTGTAGGAGCCGGAAGGGGGATATGCCGCTGCTTCTGGGAGCTCCTTGAGGTAAGCACCACCTGGAGCCTGCACCCCAACCTCCTGCCCCAGCCCTGATCCCCCTCCCGCCCTCTGAACCCCTCAATCACAGTCCTTCACCCCAAACCCCTCATCCCCATCCCCACTCCAGAGCCCGCACCCCAGCCAGAGCCCCCCCACCCCGCACCACAACCCCCTGCCCCAGCCCAGAAGCCCCCTCTCGCACCCTGAACTTCTGGCCCCACCCCAGAGCCTGCACCCCCAGCCAGAGCCCTCACCCCCTCCTGAACCCCAACCCCAGTTTCGTGAGCCATGGCCCACCATACAATTTCCATACCCAGATGTGGCCCACGGGCCAAAAAGTTTGCCCACAAAAAGAGTGCTAATTGTGCATGGGCCTAGCAACAACAACAATTCATTCCTACCCACTCAGTAGATCTCTTAAAGAGATAGCTCCCTATTAGGCACCTGGGTTACACAAGCAGGGACTAGAATGAATGATACTTTGCAGCTGTATGGAAGTTTCCAACCAAGGATATCAAGTGTTTTGCAGACATGGGCCAACCTTGACCAGAGACTTTGGGCGCCTAAAGTGAGACAACTTAAAGGGGCCTGATTTTCAGAAAATGGGTGTTCAGCACTATTTGGTTTGGGGGAACAAAAAAAAATGAAAAGAAAAACAATCAGATTTGGGCTGAGATTTCTGAGTTGCAAAAATTTGCTCATCATGTTTGAGAAGCGTGGCTGTGTCACACGGTGAAGGCGTTCACTCGCTGCTAGTGCACCTCCTTGTGGCCATGCATGGCATAGAAGGTCTCTCCCCATCTCGTACCCGCTGCAGACGATCACTCCAGCACTGCAGTGGTCTCCTTTCCCATAACTCAGCTCTTCACCTAGGGCACACATTAGTCCACCCCTTCCAAGATAACACAGTCCAACAAATAAACAATCCAGACGTCCTTGCCCAAAGGTCTTTGGCTCAAATTCTGGTCCCTGTGATCCTCACACCCTTCTCTCAGGACTCTCCATTGGTCCTTATCCCCTTCTCCAGGGCTTCACACCACCTTCTCCAATAGCTGGTGGGAGAAACCTGGGCCATCCCTCTACAGGGGGTTCCAACCCAGGGGGGCCTCTAACTGGAAGTCAAGGTCTGCTCAGACCCACTCCTAGCTGCTGTTTTCCTGGCATCTTCTTACTCGGTCTTTCTTAGAACTTTTCCCCTGCAACCTTTCAAGGTTCGTCCTTGTTCCAAGCCCTCAAAAAAAAAAAAATCTCCCAAACTCAAAATGTTTGGTTTTGACATTTTTTAAATGAAGCATTTGGATTTTGGGGGTTTTGTTTTGAAATTTCCTTCAATTGTTTTTTAAATGTGAAAGCATAAAAAAAAGGAAGTTCTTCTTCACACGGCACACAGTCAACCTGTGGAACTCCTTGCCTGAGGAGGTTGTGAAGGCTAGGACTGTAACAGGGTTTAAAAGAGAACTAGATAAATTAATGGAGGTTAAATCCATTAATGGCTATTAGCCAGGATGGGTAAGGAATGGTGTCCCTAGCCTCTGTTTGTCAGAGGGTGGAGATGGACGGCAGAAGAGAGATCACTTGATCATTGCCTGTTGGTCCACTCCCTCTGGGGCACCTGGCACTGGCCACTGTCGGAAGACAGGATACTGGGCTGAATGGACCTTTGGTCTGACCCAGTGTGGCCGTTCTTATGGTCTTATGTAAAACTCGCAAAATATTTCGTTCTGCCCGAAACAAATTTATTTTTTTCCTTTTTGATTCGCTGACAATTTCCGCAAAACATTTCATTTTTGAGTTGACCCAAAACGATTCCTCCCCCTCCTGATTTTTTGGGGAACTGCCAGTCAACTGAAAAAGACATTATTCCACTCCCAAGCCACTCACAGAACCCGAGAGCATCAGAAAGTCCTTCCCTCCCCATCTCTCCCTGCCCTATAGCTCAGTACACACAGGGGACCCAGCAGTGGGTTTCTGCCTCCTTGTGTTTTCATCTCACTGCAGACTGGGGATGGGACTGGGTGGTAGTGAATACAAAGGGGATTCTTTACTGTGACTGCTGGACAGTGGCAGATCCTAAAGTTCTCTCTGGATTTCTAGCCCCCTGATACGCACAGGCTGTGCTGCCTGGTGCCACCGTACAAGGGTCCTGATCTTCTCCTGCCTTCTTCCCCCTGTGATCAGCTACACCTGTGCAGGGTAGGTGAAACACGCTGCTACTAGTGCGAGGGAGTGGCAAGCTCAGATTCAGTAGTGCTTTGCACACCTGTCAATGATACACAAGAAGAAAGAGCGAGCCGAGGTGGGACAGGTAATTTCTTTAGCCAGACCAATTTCTGGTGGCGAGAGAGACCAGCTTTGGAGCTCCTCAGAGCCCTTCTTCGGGTCTGGGCGAGCAGCAAGGAAGGAGAGGCCTGGCTTCCGTAGTCATGGAGGCGATTGCGGATGATTCTGCGAGGCGCTGGCTCGGCGGTGGGGACATGCCAGAGTGACACACCAGACAGCCCGTGGGAGAAAAGCCAGCAGCCCAGAAGATCATGAACAAACATTGAAGCTGCTGGGTGATGCGTGAGACGTGGGCACAGAGCTCTCACTCCCCACAGGCTGTCAGACTTGGGTCGGGTCTGACTGACAGCCCTTCTCCCTTTGGGAGTGAGAGGAGCGAGGGAAGGGGCCCCCCGCTCCTCTCACAGCCCCCCACCCCTCCGCAAACCCCTCTGAGATTGCTCGTTGCTGCTGTTCATTAGGCCGGGTGACCTTGCGTGGCAAGCTGGCTTCTGCTTCGCCGGAAAAACTCCTCTGCTGCCTTTAACTCCCTCGAGCTCCCCTCACACGCTGGCTCTGCACCCCCCCCCATCTGCCCGCCCCCCCCCCCCATACATCCCCGCTGTCTTCTCCTTTGATACATGACTCCCTAGAAGCCAATCAAACCCAATATCCGTCGTTTTCCTCAGCCGCCTGGTCCTCTCGGCCATCCCCCCTTCCTGGCCACTGGCACGGGGCTCTGCTGATCTCCTGTCAGCGAAGGAAGGGGAGGGGGAAGGCCAAGGTGATGTGATGGGAATGGCAGGCCTGTCACCCCCAAGCTGCGAGGCATCACTTGAGTGTGAACTGCTGCCTTCTGACTCCTCAGGGGGCTGGACAGCAACGGGCCGCTGGGGGGAGCACGGACACATCGGCGCAGGCGCTGGACGCAGGCAGAGGAAAGTGGAGAGGGAGGCTCATTGGCCTGGCTGCCTGGAGCCAGACCTGGGAGGGACCCAGGGTTGTGGTTACAGAGCTTCCTTCCTGCAGCCTGGGCCCTGTTCAGATGTGAGATGAAGGGAATGGGAACTGGGGTCACGCCCACCTTCCTCCGGCTCTCTCCATGACGCTGGTTCGGCCCCCCTGAGCCATCACCCTGGGGTAACTCCCACCCCGAGCTAGCGCAGCGGGAAAAGCAACCGACAGGAGGGAGGAAATCAAAGCCACCTCAATCTCCCCTCTCCCCCTTATCACCCTCTGTCTCATGGGCACCCCCCCTGTAGGCCTAGCCCCTCACCCCCCTCGTATCCCTGCTCACTGCCCTATGAGAGTGGATGATGCCTTGAAACCCGCACAAGATTTACTTTGTGGCGTGTGTGGTTCCCCGTGGGAGGGCTCTGTCCGTCACTGCAAGGGTAACTAGAAGGACTTGCCTGGTTATCTCGAGGTGCTCAGACATTATGGTGACGGATGCCAGCCACATGAGCACCGAGCTAGAGAGGTAGAGGGATACGTTCTGTTTTGTTAGGTGGGGAAACTGAGTCACGCAGTCATAGAGTTTAAGGCCAGACGAGACCACTCGATCATCTAGTCTGACCGCCTGTACAGCACAGGCCACCAACACTGCCCGGCACCTGCACACCAAGCCCAACAACCAGAGTAGGACCAAAGTACAACAGTCTTCAGGGGACTAAACTATTGTGTGCCACAGGCAGAGAATAATGCAAACCAATGCAAAAGCTTCTGAAATGGCAGGACATTGATTAGGTGAGCTACACCCATATGTCCACCACAGGAGAACCATGCCCCAGGCTGCAATGGGAGGCAAAAAAAACCCCAGGTCCCTGGGGGAAATTTCCTTCCTAACCCCAAATATGGTGCTCGATTAGTCTCTGAGAATGTGGGGAAGAACCAGCCAGCCCAGCACCTGAGAAAGAGTCGCAGAGAGGTTAACGGACCCATTTTCAAGAGGCCATTGATTGTTGGTGCCTGGGTTTGAGACACTTAGTTTTAGCCTGGGCATCCAAAATCAGTGACCAGTTTGGAAATTCCTGGCCCATGTGTGGTACCTGACCGCACACAACAGATCCATAACCCAGCCGGGCTCACAATCTGGCTCTTCCGATGCTCAGGATTGAGAAGAACTGGGGTGATCGAAAAATGTCCATCAAAACTGCTTTGATGGAGAGTTGGGTTTTCAAGTAAATGATTTTTGGGGGGGGGGCGGCAAAACTTGCTTGCTTTCCAGAGAAAATGTTGATATTTTGTGGGAAAAAAGGGTTGGGTTTTTTTGTATTTTGGCTGAAATATTTTGACGGAAAGTCAAAATTTTCTGCAGAAAAATTGGAATGAATATCTTTTCCATGAACCCTCCCGCTCCCTATTTCTGACCATCTCTAGTGTTTTTCTACCCCCCAGAGACTGTGTCTCCCCAAGGAAGCACTAGCAGACCTACAATACCAGGCATTGTACGCTTGCCCCATGCAATTGCCAGCCGATTGAGGGAAGTGATTATTCCCCTCTATTTGACACTGGTGAGGCCACACCTGAAGTATTGCGTCCAGTTTTGGACCCCCCACTACAGAAGGGATGTGGACAAACTGGAGAGAGTCCAGTGGAGGGCAACAAAAATGATTAGGAGGCTGTGGCACGTGACTTATGAGGAGAGGCGGAGGGAACTGGGGTTATTTAGTCTGCAGAAGAGAAGAGTGAAGGGGGATTTGATAGCAGCCTTCAACTACCTGAAGGGGGGTTCCAAAGAGGATGGAGCTCGGCTGTTCTCAGTGGTGGCAGATGACAGAACAAGGAGCAATGGTCTCAAGTTGCAGTGGGGGAGGTCTAGGTTGGATATTAGGAAACACTGTTTCACTAGGAGGGTGGTGAAGCACTGGAATGGGTCCCTAGGGGGGTGGTGAAGCACTGGAATGGGTCCCTAGGGAGGTGGTGGAATCTCCATCCTTAGAGGTTTTTAAGGCCTGGCTTGACAAAGCCCTGGCTGGGATGATTTAGTTGGGGTTGGTCCTGCTTTGAGCAGGGGGTTGGACTAGATACCTCCTGAGGTCCCTTCCAACCCTGATATTCTATGAATGATCATGGAAGAAAATACAGATGATCTCGCTTCCTGGCCTTTGAGGGAATGGAGCTTGTTTGTAGAATGGAAATGCCAGAGGAGATGGGATCAGTTCCTGCCATGCACGGCGTGGTTCTCAGAAGCAGCCCCCACACATGCAACGTTTCCCAGCATTGGCTGTTCAGATCAGTCATTGGCCTTTTTAAAGTTCAGCCTCACGATGAGAGCGGTCAGTGGAGCCCATACGTTTCTGTTCTCTTTCTGTCCGGCCTCATTCCTGGCAGCCTCACCTGGAATCTGCCTCTGTCATTCCATCTCCTGAGCTCCCATATGACCCAGGCAAACTGGAAAGTGCCAGACAAGTGACAGACCGCATCCGTCCCCAAGAACTGACTGCCTCTGACACGATCAGCCTCCTTGGGATTCTTCCTCTTGCATCTGAAGAAGTGAGGTTCTTACCCACGAAAGCTTATGCTCCCAGTACTTCTGTTAGTCTCAAAGGTGCCACAGGACCCTCTGTTGCTTTTTACAGATTCAGACTAACACGGCTACCCCTCTGATACTTCCTCTTTTCCGACGCCTTTGTGAACGATGGCCTGGGGAGAGGCCAGAGGATCTGCTCTGCTGGCCTTGCACTGAGAGAGGACGTTCAATCAAAGGAAGATGTCTTCACAGCTACCGAGAGGGAGGGAGGGAGGAGAAATGGTGGCACAGAGAGGGGACTGGCAGGAAGGGAAACCCTTCTTCATAGCCTGTGATTCCCCCCTAACCTGAACCATTACGTGAGTCAGGGGTGATGAGGTATATTTCTTCCTGAGGCCACGGAGGAAAGAGAAGTCTTTTTGTTTGTTTCCTCTACTCTCTGTTCTCTCAACATCACAGCCTGAGATGCTTTGCTGAGGCTTTGTTGCGTCTTCACTCTGGCCTGGAGGTGATATTTATACAAAGAGAGCGATTGCATGGAGGGTGATCATATTTGGCTTCCTTTCAGGGCCCCCTCGATGCTTCCGCAGGGGTTGCCCCTCAGTGGTTAGTCTAGGAGCAGAGGAGTTTGCAAATCAGTTCAGTTCCGCAGCACTCCCACAACCCGGGCGATAGGATCTTGAAAGCCACTCTTCCGGATCTCCAGCATGACCTTTCCCCGAGGGATGCCTCTGTGTCCACCCAGCCAAGCGAGAGCCTCCGTTCAGGCATGGAGAAGAAAAGAAAACATCTCCTTCCAGCATGTTCTTTCTAAGAGCCGACACCAGGGTCCATCCGCCTCTCGGCAGCTTCTGATGTGTCGTGCTCAGGCACATGAATAAAACATCTTCTCAGGAACCTCAATTTTCCACTGGCTGAGCCAGTCCTCGATAGCCATCTGCAGTTCCCCTCGGGTGCACTCAGCAAACTCCCCCGGAATGGAATTGGAAACATTAAACAGGTTAGGGCTGAAGACACCATCAGGCAAAAAAGCGTAAGTCTGAAACCCCAAACTTTCTCCCCATCTCTTTATTTGGTTTTCTATCCCGGCTGGGGAGTTTACTGTCAGTCTGCCAGGATCTTACTTTCCTTAAAACCCATCCCAGTAGTTCCCTAATGCTGTGCAAAAAAATAAAAATAAAATTGCTTTTGAAGCTGGGGAAAGTTTTGCAGCCTGGCATCTCTGTTTGCACAGCTTTGAAGTGAGAAGAGGCTCTAGCAGAATGGGGGAGCTGCTGGGACTGGGAGAAGAGGGGATGAGAGCCAAGCAGAGGGATCAAACAAGAACTGGATGCCTGGGGAGGATCTGGGGGGGGGTGTAATGCAGAGGCAGTGATGGGTGCGTCTGCGCCACCCCGCGCTGTGGTGGAGAACTGGCAGGGATGTGCCATTTTGCCTAGGCCACAGCCTAAGTGTCAGTATTGCTAACAGGCAGGGTGGAGAACCCGTGCAAGGGACAGTGCACAGCTCCAAGGCCCCAGGAACGGCAGCCTGGATGATCCATACCATTGTTTGTACTGTGGTAGTGTCTCCGGGCTCCTCCTGAGATGTGGGCCCCATTGTGCTAGGCGCTGCACAGATGCGGAGTTAGGGAAAGTCCCTGTCCCAAGGAGATTACAGACTAAATAGAACAAGAGAGAGAAAGGGTGGGAGGGGAAACTGAGACAGAGCGGGGCAGTGACTCACCCAAGGGCACCCAGATGGACAGTGGCAGAGCTGGGAGTGGCATGGTCACCCTCATGTCTCCTGCCTCCCACTCCATTGCACTACCCACTAGAGCACACAGCCTCCCATACTGGCTCAGAGAGTCACAATTGCTTCCCTGGCTACTCTGTTGCTCCAGAAGGGAAATGATCTGCTAGTGCCCACAGCACTTCCACCCCCCATGCCAGCTCAGCTGGGCTGACCAGGACACAGGAGTCCGGAGCCAAGACCTCACCCATTCCCCACCCCTTTCCAACCACTCCTCTCCTACCAATTTGGGGTCAGGTAGCAGCAGCTTCACAGATCCTGCTGCCCTTCCCCCCGTCCCCTCCCCCGGCACAGATCGGAGTTGTGAGGGGGCGGCACAAGAGGAGCAAGGGGGTACTAGTGCCTCCTTACTCCCTGCCAGGGCCAGGTAGGGCAAGTCACATCGTTGTCCACAACAAAGCACTAAACATTAGCCTGAAGGGAGATGGGGGCCCAAATCCCACAGATCCCTCCAATCCCTTGGAAAATCCCAGTCTAAATTATTAGGGAAGGATCCCAACTTTCTTTACATGCGAATACCCTGGTGATCAGCCAGGATGGGAAAAGAAACACGGGTCTCAAGATCTGCACATGAGAGCATCCGGCACCTGGCTGGATTCCACATTATCAAGAGCAGCAGCAGCTCTTTATCACATTTGCTTGCTTCCCATTGTCATTTGGCTTTCGCTGCCCAGAATACATATTGCGCCAACAGGTGGGCTGCTGACAAGCAGCGGGTCAGTGAAGATGTGACATTCGCAGCACGGGGCAAGGGAAAAACATCCCCGATTCGGCCACTGCCTGGCTGTGTCACTTGGGCAAGTCACTCCTCCCTGGGCCTCTGAGTCCCCTCCTTGATTTTCCCTCTCTTGCCTCTGTACACTGTAAGCCCTTTGGTGCAAGGATCGTCTCTCATTGTATATCGTTGCCCCTTTGGCCCAAGCAGTTTTGCCAATACTGGGGGACTTGCTGGGTTGTTTCTGTTAGCAGGTCTGTTCTTGATAGCATCTTGTTGATTTACAAAGAGTGTTTCTGTTCCTTGGATGCACTAGAAATGATCAGTGATCAGCATCTCCCTGCTCAGAAATCCTCAGGTCTGCCCCTCCAGTTGGGCTCTGTGCCCAAGAAGCCTCGTCTCTCTCTTGTCTGTTGTCTCTCAGAGTCACGTGCTCCTTCCGCTAGCTTTCTGCCTTCGACGCACACAGCCTGCAACTTACATCCTAGCCCCTGCATTCACAAGCAGGGAAACCGCTACATCCACACAGCTCAGCTCTGAGCTACCATAAAGCCTCAGCTGGTAGCCTCATTGTCTACAGCTGGTTTTCTGACATGCAGGGGCTTGGTTGTGTCTACTGATGAGCCTGAATGACATTGCTTGTCCCAGCCATCGGCTTGAACAAGATCTGGCGATTGCCTTTGGATCCCAGATCCACCTGGTGTCCGCCACTAGCACCTTTCACAATGCGGACTCGTGCTACTGGAATACAAATAATAATAAAACCAGCAGCAACTCCACTCACTGGGACCATTTGAGGTAGAAATATTTCCCTTCTCACACTGCTTGTACTTCACACCACCTGAAACGCTTTGTTTGAAGTCAGATCAATATTAAACTGCATATTCCCACACTGATGCATTGCCTTATGGGAGTTGAGGTTTGGGTCCCCATTCTGTCCTATGGGCCAGGCTTCCCGGCTGAACTACATCTCCTGTAATGCACCCAGAGCATTTCACTCCCATGATGCACCACATAGCTTGGTCAAAGAGAAAGCTACATTGCATTATGGGGAATGTAGTCCTCCAGGGAGCCTGGACCATAGGTGAGAATGGAGGCCTGACCTACAGTTCCCACAGGGCAATGTGCGGACAGGGAGATGCAACAAAATGCTATGTTGAACTGATTCGAAATGAAATGTTTTGGGGCAGTTAAAAAACCCAAATATTCCAATTTGGGTTGAACTGACCCAAAATGATGCTATTTCAGTTTGCCCAAATGGACAATCACTTTTTTTTTTTTTAGCAAAATCAAAATTTTCCCAGAGAAAATTTCAGTTTTGTAGAAGCTGCATTTTGTGTCAGCAAATCATTCTGATGGAAAATGCCCAGCCAGTTCTAGTGTAGTAGGACTCCTAGCCTCCACGTGGAGCAGCCATTAGATGGGAACATGGTACACACAGCCAGTTTGTTACACTTAAAACAGCTGAATACATGAATGGAAGCTTTAAAATGCATGTATAGTGCTCAGCTCGATGTGGCCTTTATCCTGACTGGGGATTCTATTCTATTCTTATAGTGTGATCATCACTGTAGTATCTGAACACCTTCCAGTTGTGCATAAAGCAACATGACCACATGCCTGTCACTTGTTTATTCACTTATTCTATCTCCAGGGAAAAGCATGTTCAGAAGTCTTGTTTTGGTAGAGTCTGGGGGGGTCAGGGGCTCAGGGTTAAATATTATTTATTATGATGGTATTATTCAATAAGACCTTTGTTAGGGAAGGCAACATCAAAGGAATGCAACTTGCTTTTGGAGCAGAAGACTGTTTGGGAGGTCCTCCATTCTTGGCGGTTTTCATTCCCCAGTGACTCTTGGCACCACCACACTACAAAGAAATAGATAAGCGCCGCGTCATGCTGCCCTGCTCTTACGTTCGCTCACTGGCTAAGTGGCATTGTGATGTCGGCATGGGAGCCGCTTGCTCGGGAGCCGTGGCTGGTGTGGGTTGTGGGTGGTTTGGAGGAGCAGTTGCTGGCATCTCCTGGCCATGGTGTCAGAGCAGTGTCCAGGATGTGAGAGTGTCGGGCTGTGATACTGGAAGAGTGGTGGCTTGTTGCAACTGTGTCTGGTGGGTAGTGACTGTGATGTGGGAGCAGTGACTGGCATGTCTCCCTGGAACTACATCTGGACATGACACTGGGACCATGTTGTGGGAGCTGTAGCTGGGAACTTTGCTTGGCAGACGATTGCACTTTGAGAATACATTTGGGTGAGAGGCAAACAAAGTAAAGAGAATAAACCAGATTCGCTCCGTCCCCTCCCACCGCCCACTCAAGGAAGCCATTAAAGCCGAGACATTATTCCTTTCTACTTTGTTTTTATGTATTGCTCTGCAGTTATTGCAATTATCCATCTATAACAGGCACTTAATATGCTGCCTAACTAATCAAAAAAGGCCATGGTCTGCTTTAACATAAATTAATCAATGAAATAAATGATCCCCTTTTTGTTCCGTCTCCCAGAGACCTCCAGACATGATCTCTTCAGCAAACATTTTCTTTTCTTGGAACAATTGTGCTGCAAAGAGGCTGGAGTAATCAGGGCTGGAGCGGGGAACATGGCTGATGTCCCCTATCTTTCCACCCTCATATCGCTTTGTGGCCCCTGATTCTGATCTCAAACAGGTGTCCATCAGAAGTAACTACCTTGAAATCAATGAGATATATTTGTGTCAGGAAAGGCTGGGGGCCAGATCCTCGTCTGGTGTAAACCATCAAAGCTCCATTGAATCCAATTTAGGCTGGTTGAGGATCTGCCCCTGAGTATCTATAGCTCATGTTCTTAACCATTAGAGCAATGCTCTCCACCCCATTACTCCTCCGTTCAGAATCATTCTTTTCACTTCATCATGTTGGCTTGGGAATGGCATTGCCATTATGAGCAGCTAGGGATCATTGCTATTTCTGGACAGTAGGAAGTCAGTGAGACTGCATAAGAGGCACTCTATACTCAGGCAATAAGATGTTTCCTGCTGATGAAGATGTTCTGTTTCCATTCTCCAGGGCCCGAGACGGCACTCCACAGAACAATGCCCAGAACTGATTCTAGGGTGTTTTAAAAAACTGAACTGCCAGATGCGTAGCTCTGGAGGATGAAGTCCTCTTTCTTCTGAATGGGAATGTGTCCGCATATGATATGAAAGGACCAGCAAGTTGGAGGGCTGAGTGGCTCGTTTGGTCTCTATGGCCCATTTACCCTTTGGCTTCTCTGTAGACACTAAGGAGTCTGGTGGCACCTTAAAGACTAATAGATTTATTTGGGCACAAGCTTTCATGGGTAAAAAACCCCACTTCTTCAGATGCATGGAGTGAAAGTTACAGATGCAGGCATTATATACTGACACACAAAGAGCAGGGAGTTACCTCACAAGTAGAGAACCAGTGTTGACACGGCCAATTCGATCAGGGTGGATGTGATCCACTCCCAATAATAGATGAGGAGGTGTCAATTCCAGGAGAGGCAAAACTGCTTTTGTAATGAGCCAGCCACTCCCAGTCCCTAGTCAAGCCCAAATGAATGGTGTTAAATATGCAAATGAATTTTAGTTCTGCTGTTACTTGACACCATGCAAGTCTGTAGACACCGTCTCTTCAGCCAGGATTTTCAGAAGTGCTCACAACTGGGGCAAATTCCAAGGGAGCTCAGTATACTGAGGGGGCATGTTGGGTGCAGAGCTCTTTGGCAAACCTGGCCTCATAGGGTGAATTGCAGTGAGGATTTTGGTGTGGATGCTGAGCCATGGGGAACTATCTAGCCAGCCCCCACATCACATCATATTTAACATAGGCCACAGAACGGTGTCAAAACATAGCGACTGCGGAGTTGGAACCAGTGTCAGTAGGGAGAGCAGGCAGATATGCAGGATATGAAGGTCTAGAAAAGTCGAGGTGCCAACTTTTCCATTGAAATAGGTTTACATTGCACAGTATACACTAGACAGAGCACCAGATGCGAGTGGCATAGGTGAGATCAGGGTATGACTGCAGACGATCATTCTCACACTATGTTCGACAGGTGTGCAGCTAAACAGACAACGCCTATAGGAAAACTACAGCAGGTGCCACACAGGAGAATACACGGTAGGAACCAGAGGGGTTTCAAGGTTCAAGACGGCAGATGCCAGACAGGGACATAAAAGCTGGGCACAATTTGCTCAGCTTTGGACCTTGTTGCAAACCCGGAGCTCAGACCTTGTTCACCAAAATGATCGTGGAGGTTTGTGATCGGTCTGGAGAAGCGTGGCTGAGTTTTGAACAAAGCCGAGGCTCTGGGAGTGGAATGGGTCTCGACCAACCTTTGGACCGGAGTTAGATGAGTTCCAGAGGCTGCTTGAGACTGGAGAGGAGACTGCATGAGCCTTGACCATGCTGAGTGAGGGTCACTTGGAGTTTTGGGGGCATTAGCTCAGCCAAACTCACCAGTGATGCAGCCACTGGAGGGGACAGGGGGATGAGGGAGACAGGCCTAGTGGACAGACTCACACTGAGGAGACCTGGGTTCTAGTCCCAGCTCTGCCGCTGGCCTCCTGGGTAAGTCATTTCCCCACCTTTAAAATGGGGATACAAAGACCAACCTCCTTGGTAAAACACTTTGAGATCAGTGGCTGAAAAAACACTGGATAAAAACAAGGGGTTGTTATTATTAGGGCTGTTGATTAATTGCTGTTAACTCACACAATTAACTCAAAAAACCTAATCACGATTAACAAAATTTATTGCAATTAATCACAGTTTTAATCACACTGTTAAACCAATTTAAATGTATTCAATATTTTGGATGTTTGGATGTTTTTCTATATTTTCAAATATATTGATTTCAATTACAACACAGGATACAAAGTGTACAATGCTCAGTTTATATTATTTTTATTACAAATATTTGCACTGTAAAAATGAGAAACAAAAGAAATAGTATTTTTCAATTCATCTCATACACAAGTACTGCAGTGCAATCTCTTTATCGTGAAAGTGCAACTTACAAATGTCTTTTTTTTTTGTTACATAACTGCACTCAAAACAAAACAATGTAAAACTTTAGCGCCTACAAGTCCACTCAGGCCTACGTCTTGTTCAGCCAATCGCTAAGACAAACAAGTTTGTTTACATTTACGGGAGATAATGCTGCCCACTTCTTATTTACAATGTCACCTAAAAGTGAGAACAGGTGTTCCCATGGCACTTTTGTAGCTGGCATTGCAAGGTATTTACGTGCCAGATATGCTAAACATTCATATGCCCCTTGATGCTTTGGCCATCATTCCAGAGGACATGCTTCCATGCTGATGATGCTCATTAAAAAATAATGCGTTAATTAAATTTGTGACTGAACTCCTTGGGGGAGAATTGTATGTCTCCTGTTCTGTGTTTTACCTGCATTCTGCCATATATTTCATGTTATAGCAATCTCGGATGATGATGTCGGATGTTGTTCGTTTTAAGAACACTTTCACTGCAGATTTGACAAAATGCAAAGAAGATACCAATGTGAGATTTCTAAAGATAGCTACAGCTCTCGACTCAAGATTTCAGAATTTGAAGTGCTGTCCAAAATCTGATCAGGAGTGTGTGTGGAGCATACTTTCAGAAATCTTAAAAGAGCAACACTCTGATGTGGAACTACAGAACCCGAACCACCAAAAAAGAAAATCAACCTTCCGCTGGTGGCATCTGACTCAGGTGATGAAAATGAACATGTGTTTGTCTGTACTGCTTTGGGTCGTTATCGAGCAGAACCCATCGTCAGCATGGACGCATGTCCCCTGGAATGGTGGTTGAAGCATGAAGGGACATATGAATCTTTAGCACATCTGGCACATAAATAGCTTGCAACGCCAGCTACAACAGTGCCATGCGAACACCTGTTCTCACTTTCAGGTGACATTGTACACAAGCTGCAGGCAGCATTATCTCCTGCACATGTAAACAAACTTGTTTGAATGATTGACTGAACACGAAGTAGGACTGAGTGGACTTGTAGGCTCTAAAGTTTTACATTGTTTTATTTTTGAATGCAGTTATTTTTTGTACACAATTCTACATTTGTAAGTTCAACTTTCATGATAAAGAGATTGCACTACAGTACTTGTATTAAGTGAAGTGAAAAATACTATTTCTTTTGTTTTTACTGTGCAAACATTTATAATAAAAAATAAATATAAAGTGAGCCCTGTCCACTTTGTATTCTGTATTGTAATTGAAATCCATATATTTGAAAATGTGGAAAACATCCAAAATATTTATATAAATAATATTCTATTATTGTTTAACAGCATTAATCGCGATTCATTTTTTTAATCGCTTGACAGCCCTAGTTATTATTAATCATTCCATCTCAGTGCGGCTGTACACCCAATGCTCTCTCACTCCTGGTCCTCCCCACAACCCACTTGGTTGCTCCACTGAAACTTGCCGCTTGTGAACCCAAGTGAAGTAGCTAAGGCCCCTGGGAATGGAAACAGAGAACTCCCACAGCTGTGATAAACATGGAGGTCAGGCGGCACTGAACGGGAAACCTCCAGTGTCCAATGCACCTGGCTACTGCACACCCAAGGGCAACTAGAGGGTAAAACCCAAGCCCATTTGCAGCAGCACCCATTTCAGATTTCAATGCAGGGGCAACTTTCAGTGGAGGTCTCTCTGCCCCCTGGGAGGTGGGTCTAGTGTGTGCAAAAAGGAGCAGGGCTGTGGGCACAGCTGGTCTCTGGGGGAGGACCCCAGAGGGGAAGGATTCCATGGGTGAGCCTGTGCTGGTGAATTGGGCCATGGCAGGAGGAGGGAGCGGCTCTGCCAGACTGAGGAGTGGATCCATGGAGGCGTGCGTGGTAACACCAGGTATGAAGCACAGTAGGGACAACTGCCCCCCGACCTAAATGGGTCCCCTGCCCTTTGAGGGTTTAAAGATGGCTCGCTAGAAATGGAAATGGCTGATTAACCAGCAGCACATGTACTGTTGAGGCTGAGGTGCCACTGGATGAATGGACAGCCGTTCAGTTTCTTCTCTGTGGTCTTTCTGCACAATAAAAATCTAAAGCGACTGTAGATCATAGCTGCATTATGCAAACGTTTATTTGCATAATCATTATGCAAATCAGGATGGATAACCAGCTTTAACCAGACTCAAGATGCTTTCAAGTGTCTTTCTCCCAGCCAGGGTGGTTCAAACAGTTGAGTTGTTTTAAAAAAAAACAAAACTTCCCTCTTCTTAAAATTTGACACATGGTGGAAGGAGAAGGAATAGACAGGTGTCCACTGGGGGCACTAACAATGTATGCATCCACGTTGCATCATGCCGGGGTGCAGAACCAGAGAGCAACTTTCCTCACAGTTTGGGATGAGTGGGTCCCGTGCACCGGGGAAGCCCCATGAATCGATACTGAGAAAATATTAACACCAACTGCCTTGAGCCAAAATTTGATGAGAGAAGGATGGGCCAGTGGTTAGGGCACTCACGTAGGACTTGAGAGATCTGGGTCTACATCCCTGCTCTGCCACAGACTTCCTGTGTAACCTTGGGTGAGTCATTTAACTTCTATGTGCTTCACTTCCCATCTGCAAAATGGGGATAGCAGCACTGCCCTCAGGGAGGCTAAACCCTTTCAAGATTGTGAGGTACTCATCTACCTGGTAATTGGGGCCAGTAAGTACCTAAGACAGACCTTGATTTTAGTGGGGGTCCATGAGGCCCCCAGACAGCATTCACAGCAGGGCCCAGACTGCTTTGCATCTGCACAAGCAGTGAGAGGAGACCCTTCTCTCCTCTGCTCAATTCGCAAAGCAGCACCTGCCTCTCCACATACGTGCTCCCTCGCTGAGCATCAAGCAAATTTCTGCTGAGCGAAAGTCACCAAGAGCAGTCAAGGCCACTTGGCTGCATGTCATCTTTATGTCTCTGCTCCCTAACGTCAAGGAGGAGGAAGAAATCTGCTGATGCCGCAGTCCCAGGACCAAGGGAGGAGAGTTGGAGGGAGGATGGGTGACTTGATCCACTTTCTCCCTCATCTCCCTCTCCAGTGGGATATCACATATTCTGACACAAGAGGAATTAGTGAAGAACAGACTCAGTAAAGTGAAGCTAACCAGTGCTCCAGGGTGTGGTGGCTACAGTGACTTGAAGAGAGGGTGACGTGCAGAGTCGGGGAGCGGGAACAGCATGAGCGGATGGCAAGGACAGACTGACGATCAGATGGGAGAAGGCTGCTCGGTGTCTGCTTCAGTTCTGGAGTTGGCTGACAGTTTTTTGATGGAGCAGTTTTCCATCAACAAATGCAGGTTTCATTGCAACATTTTAAAGAACCAGTCGGTTTTCATTAAACATCCAGCAAGAATGTGTCACAACCAGTGGTTTCCCCTTTTTAATTTCGATTAGATCAAAATGTTTCATTTCAACTTTATCGCTTTGACTTTTATGTTATCTGAATGTTAGTATTATGTTTTCCGTATCTACCATTTACACATATTTCATCCTTTATATTGTAATGTTTTGACATTATTGACATGAAATCCGTTGATGTTGCTGAATCGAAACTTTTTGGAATTTCTGTTCCATGCGAAATTTAGAAATATTGACTTTTCCTTCCCATTTGTACCCATCCCGCTGGGACTCTTCCAGGCACTACACAATGGCTGGTCCCTCCAGTGTTACATTAGTCCTGTCAGGCTGCTATGGGTTGCACAGTACCAGGCACTGAACAATATTGGGACATTCTTTGTTCTGGTACCAATCCACCAGTTAATCCGGCCCGTTTTCATAGAATCATAGGACTGGAAGGGACCTTGAGAGGTCATCTACTCCAGTCTCCTGCACTCATGGCAGGACAAGTATTGTCTAGACTATCCCAGATACCAGATTACCCTCTGTCCTATTCTACCCCCCTCCCCATCTGGGAGTTCCAGTCCCTTGGCATCCCAGCCCCACTGCTGCGCTGCCCCATGGGTGCCCCAGATCTCCAGGAGTCATGGAAGCTGCATTGAGAGGTTCTGCTCCAGTGCGTCGCCTGAGCCTGGGTTCCCCTGCAGACGCAGTGGAGGTGGTGGGAGAAAGGCGGCTTTACACATTTTAACTCCGATTTCTGTCCAGTGATTTAAGCACAGTAATGGTTCAGCAGACGGCGCTGAGAGCAGCTTTCTTGGGAGCAGCGCTCTGCTTGTTCAGTGCAGCCCCGTGCGGCGGAAGCACTGACTCAGTGCAACTCTGATAGAGAATGTTACTGCTCTCATCTCCCTCTGGTTCCTCCGCTTTCTGTTCTTTTTCTCTTTCCCCTCACTTTCTCTCCTCTTCTCTCTTCTCGTCTCCCCCCTTCCTCTCCCCCTCATCTTCTCTCTGTCACTCTCCCGCCTTGCTCTGTCCTTGTTCTCTATCTGTTCATCTCAGCCACATCCCTGCCAGAAGAGGCCTTTAGCTCCAGGACCATTTTGCAGCCTGTCTGATATAGGATTTGATGGTCGGTCACTGATATCCATTAGACTCCTTGGACCCAGTTCAGTCCTCGCCAAGGGGCGCTGTGCCCACTTATACCAGGGCTTGCTATGTCCCATATGCTTCAGGTCCCTTTTAGGACAGACAAGTAGGTAATCAGGAAGTGATTGACACAGTGCACGGAGTCCCAGAGCAGATGGCTGGCTGGCCCCGTAGCCAAAAACTTCACTCCACAGGCGGGATCTCAGAGTGAAACCCTTTCCTCCCCGTCGCGCCCTGAAGAACTGCCTGACAGAACGTCCTCTTCGTGTCCCTCCCGCGTGCCCCAGAGATGTTAAGTATGTAAACCTCCCTCCTGTATCCCTCCGCAGAGTGCACTGTGGTAACCGCCCTCCCGCCTGTATCCCTCCGCAGAGAGTGCACTATGGTAACCGCCCTCCCTCCTGTATCCCTCCACAGAGAGTGCACTATGATAACCGCCCTCCCTCCTGTATCCCTCCGCAGGGAGTGCACTATGATAACCGCCCTCCCTCCTGTATCCCTCCGCAGGGAGTGCACTATGATAACCGCCCTCCCTCCTGTATCCCTCCACAGAGAGTGCACTATGATAACCGCCCTCCCTCCTGTATCCCTCCGCAGGGAGTGCACTATGATAACCGCCCTCCCTCCTGTATCCCTCCGCAGGGAGTGCACTATGATAACCGCCCTCCCTCCTGTATCCCTCCGCAGGGAGTGCACTATGATAACCGCCCTCCCTCCTGTATCCCTCCGCAGGGAGTGCACTATGATAACCGCCCTCCCTCCTGTATCCCTCCACAGAGAGTGCACTATGATAACCGCCCTCCCTCCTGTATCCCTCCACAGGGAGTGCACTGTGGTAACTGACCTCCCAACCATATTCCTCTGCAGGGAGTCCACTGTGGTATCACCCTTCCTCCCGTATCCCTCCGCAGGAATTCACCCTCCCCAGCCCATTTCCGGTCCACATGGCAAACCCCTTCCACCACACGTGCTAAAAAGAGGGAAGTTTTCCATTTCCACAGCTGATGCCCAATAGGCACACGATGTGCTGAGCTCTCCTGAACATCTGGCCCCTTGGCTCTCTGGTTGGTGTTCTCGGCATGCCCCCCGGGGACTAAACGCCCCCTGAGAACAGGGCTGGATGCACAGTGAAGTGCAGGGTCAAGGAAGCGAGTCGGTGATGTAGCCGTCCTAGGGATAAACTGGGACTTCAGCCTCTAGGGATGTCTGTCCAGCTCTAGAGTCCTCTGAGGAAATGCATGAGGAGACAATCAAGTGGAACTATGGATTTTGACAGCGCCAAGTTAGCAGCTCCAATTCTAAAGCCCTACAAAAAGTAAGTATAACTGATCGCATTCTTCTAGCTCTTTTCCTAGCTATTGACACAGTGATAAAGAATGGCTCATTTTTCTATAGAGCTGCCTTTCCTCTGTGATGCCCAGTGCGAGGATATGGTGATGGGAATGTAACAAATCCATGACCGCATGGGATGTAGAGATTGTCCCGTGCTGCCATTTGGATCTTCAGAGCAGCAGTGGAGAGTGGATGCAGCTGCATTCTCCTTTCTGTGTGCCGCACCTTTAAATCTGTCGCCTCGTGGGTGTATGGAGCAGCTGTTACTGTTTTTGATGGGGGCGGGGTGTGATTGGGGAGTCCAAAGGGTCCTGGTGGATAGAGCTCTGGAGTGGGACTCAAACAACCTGTGTTCTGTTCCTGGCTCTGCCCCTGGCCTGCTGGGTGACCGTGAGCAAATCACGTCACACCTCTGCCTCAGTTTCCCCATCTGTAAAAAGGAGATAATGATCCTGACTACCATTGTAGAGCACTTTGAGATCTACTAAGAAAAGGGCTAGATAACAACTAGAGGGTGTTATTAAAGGGTCACCTTTCATATAAGGATACAGCGAATGCTGTTCGGAGCACAGAGCAGCCTCTTATTGAATTAAAGGCAAGCTTTGTCTCTCTCACATGGAAACTTTACATTGCCTCCTACTTCCCCTACCTCCCTTATGTCCTACTTCTCACCTCTATCTAGACTGTAAACTCTTCAGGGTGTATTTTATGTTTGTATTGCTCCCAGAACAATGGGGCCCGGAGTCCTGTAACGAGCACCTCAAAGGCCATTGGAACTGCTAACGTGCAACATGTCCAGTGCCTAATTTTTAGGTACCTGAGTGTGAAAACGCTGGCCTTACCCTATCTGAGTGTCTGCTTCCTTATCTGTAAAATAGTGATACTCATCCACCTTTGCAGATGCTTTTGAGCTCTTTGGAGAAATGCATCTTAAGTGCAATGTATTATTTTGATTTCACCTTACCCAGTCAAGGCCAACGCACTTTCAGCCGTTGCTTTAGCAAGGGCAGACAGTGCCCTTAAATCCTTGCACTTCAGAAAACCACCTCCGGTGCGTGGAAAGATGCTGAATATCTTTCTGTGCAGACATCGGAAAGTTCCTCGAGGCAGTTTTGCTGAGTAGCCCTCCACAATATAAAGGGTCTCACCCTGGTCCTCAGCCATGTAACCGGGCAACCCTGGCTAATCTGCCCAGTGCCAATTCTTCATCACACTCTTTGTCTTGCCCCTTCCACAGCCCTTTGTCTTTTTGGCTTAGGGCCTGATCCAGGGCTGAAGGAAGTCAATGGAAACCCCCCGTCCCCCTAGTAACTGCAAACGATGATGCGCCACGACTTAGACTGGGGTCGTTCCAGGACAGGGATTGTCTCTCTCCCTGTGTCTGCACAATGGCACCCAGGTCGGGGCCATTGGATGTTATCATCATGTACCTCTTTATTAATAACAACACTTATGGTGATTTTAATAAATATTGTTCTGCTGCTCATTATCCAACGTGCTGGTAGATGGAGTGAATTGTTCCTATGCACTGCACTGCCAAACCTGGCAACGCGCATGAAAAGAAGCAGAGAGAGAGGTTAGAACAACAGCGGTGGGATAAAAATATCTGCCTTTCCTGCCTTGCAGTCCAATGCACTCAGCCTCCGAACTGGCAGCACAAAGGGAAAACGACCATCAGACCCTCCCTGGGATCAATGCATCTGTGGGTCAGAACAGAGCCTCACCAGCATTCCTGGACAAATGCAGAACAGCTCCGGGGAGGAGGGAGCAGGAGACTGGAAAGGGATTGCCAGTGCTCTTATGTATCATGGTGACAGGCTGGCAAAAGTCTCCTTTTGAGAAGGGGCTCTTACCCCCACGTTGTTGCTCATGATGTCAACCAGATCGCTCTGCGTTGCATTGTGGGATTTATGCAAAGCAGAGTGGTATAAATAAATAGTGTTGTCTTTGGGGAGGCTGTATTTTCTGCAAGCTTCTCAGGGCAGTGGCTGTCACTTACTACATGTATGTACAGCTCCGAGCACAAATAGGAGGCTGCAGAGTGTACCTCCTGCAAGTAGAAGGGACTTGGCTGGGGAAAGAAGTTGAACAGGCTTTTGTACTACGTGGACTCTGGGTGCAGCTCTTGGGAAGGCAGGAAACAGGAGTGGACTGTGTAATCTTTCCTGTGGGTCTTAGCTCTCGTGTCCTCTTTTCCAAGAGGCACCTTACAGAGCTACATTACACTCCCTGTAGAGGACTCTGCTATACGGTGCGTTGCTAGGGCTGCCCCATACCACCGATGAGGGGAGAAGGTTGGAACATTTCCATCAAAAATGTGAAAAGCAGGGAAAAGAACGGAGACGTTTCATTCTTGTTTGGGGTTTTTCTTGTTGTTGTTTTTGTAACAGCTCCGCCAAACACTTCCCTGACTCTTTAATCTAGCAGACAAAGCCCTAACAACGTCCAGTGTCTGGAAGCGGAAGCTAGATTCATTGAAGCTAGAAATAAGGCATGAATTTTTAGCAGTGAGGGTAATTAAGCATTGGAACAACTTACCAAGGGACGAGCATCAGGGGGTAGCCGTGTTACTCTGTATTTACAAAAACAACAAGGAGTCTGGTGGCACCTTAAAGACTAACAGATTTATTTGGGCATAAGCTTTCGTGGGTAAAAACCTCACTTCTTCGGATACCAAGGGACGATGAGTCTTTAAATCCAGACCGGATCTTTTCATAAAAGCTATTGCATTCAGACAGAATTGATGGAGCTGGATACAGGAATAACTATGAGAAATTCTCTGGCCCCTGATACACAGGTCAGCCTAGATGATCTAATGGTCCCGTTTGGCTTTAAAATCTATGAATCTATGAGTATCCCCTAAATAAATACAGGCACTGCTGGAAGCTGAAGCCAGACAACTTCAAATGAGGAATCGGGCTCACATTTTTAACAGTGAGGGTGATTAACCAATGGAACAAACTACCAAGGGATGTGATAGATTCTTCATCTCTTGAGGTCTTCAGATCACAACCGGAGGCCTTTCTGGAGGAGACACTTTAGTCATGCAGACGCTATAGGCTCAACACTGGGGTAACAGGGCGACATTCGCTGGCCTGTGTTAGACAGGAGGTCAGACTAGATGATCTAACGTTCTCTTGCGGCCTGAAAATCCATGGCTCTGTGGCGACGACAGCGCGTGGGGAGGGGAAAAGGGTGGGGGCAGTGGGAATGGCATGTATTATTCTTTTTAAGATTCAAATAAATAAAACGTTTCCCTGCTCCCCCATCGAAATCACAACCAGCTATGAATTATTTACTCAGAAGTAATTAATTATTCAGCTCAGTTCTTCATTAGCCGAAGCACCCAGAAATCAATCGGTAATTTACATCCGTCAAAGGCATCTTTAAAAAATGAAGTCATCTTCGGAATCCAGGGGATAGCCCCGGTGCTGCGTTCCCGTGGGATTCGTCTGCAAACCAGCAGCCCTGACTGGTGTAGTATTTTCATGTTAAAGCACCTAGAGGCACCAGTCTCCACCAGGGCCCCATTGTGTTAGGCGCTGCACAAAAACACAGTGATAAGCAGTCTGTCCTAGAGAGATGGGATCTGGCCCATTGACTCCAAAGGAGGTGAGCCAATGTATACTAGCAGGGAATCTGGATTCATCTATTCAAACTGTGACGACTTCCATTGAAGTTAAAATGCCATTGAAACGCACTTGCGGAGTGAGTGTCTTCTCCCCCTCTATGACTGATCCACATGGTCTACTACTGCTGCCAGCTAATGTGTGTGCTCCTTTTGATCACATGGCAATAGTCTGTGCTGCGCCCTGAGGACCTGGGATGGCCAGGATCTACCCTGTCCATCAGAAGGGCTATATAACCAACACTGACATTGTTTCCATTCAGAAATAACTGGCACTGCATCCTGAACTGACAGTACTGGAAGGGGATTGATGGCTTGGGTAGAAAAGGACAGGGCCCTCAGCAAAGTGTCTGGCGTGTACTGGTTGTAGCTGATTGAAATTGAAACAAAAACCAACCGTTTTCATGGTCTATTTTCATTGTGGTTGAAATTTTCTGGGTTTTCATCCTGGTTTTCCCCCCCTCAGAAAATATTCCGAGTAAAAGAAAAAAATGGTTTTTGAAAACTGTTTTTGAGTTAAAAAAAAAATCAGATTTCAATTTTAAAAGTTTCAGGTTTTAAATAAAAAACCCAGAAACCAAAAAAATCTAAAACCAGAAAAAAAATTAACTGAAAACTGGTTAATAATCAACAATTATTTTTGAAAAATGAATTTTTTCCCTGAGAAATTAAAAAAAAAAGTTCAAACTGTCCTGTGAAAAATAATTGTCATTTATTAACCGGTTCTATGGGTCGATCTCACCCTTCCCTCTTATTTACTGACATTTTACTCTTCAAACACGGTCGTTTCCCCTTTCAATAGCTTCTTTGCCGCAGCCACGCCCAACTCACTTTTCTTCCCACAATGCATTTCCTCTGACTCACCCGGTGCTGCTCCCAGGCATGGGGAAGGAAGCAGAGGGATTGTGCTGCTGCTGGGTAAAATGGATCATCAGTCAATGACTCCAGTGGCCAGTTGTTCCAGAGCCACATAGGGAGTCAGGCCTACTAGTCAGAGCATGTTGGTCAGCCTCCCATCTAGCGTGGCAAGTGACTCTCCCTTGATCATCTCTCCTCCTGTCTCCTCTCTCCCCCGCTGATTCTTTGCAATGAGGCGCATCGCTCCCCACGTTGATGATTCGAGTACCTGGGGTCAGCTCTGCAGTCCACAGCGCTGCGTTACTTGGCAACTCATCTCCCACCTCCCCCGGGCTGGTGTGTTGCCATAGCGATGCCTGCTCGAACAGGTGCACTGAAGGGAGATTGCCACAAAGCAGCTGCTGCTTCTAATTGGCCTGCAATGGTTTAAATTGTGTGCACCTGTGCGAGTGCACGGGTGTGTGTGCATGGGCGTGTGTGCACCGGCATGTGGGCACGCTCTCATGTTCTGGGTGCAATCCAGACCGGTGAGGGATGGTGTCATCACATGCCCAGAAACCCAAGGTGCTTCTGCTGCTGAAGCTCCCTTGTCCGGACGCTCCCAGCCAGCAGACAATCGTGCCCTGAGCGTCTGTATGATAAGCTACCTGGACCAGCAGCTCTGACTCCAGCCACCTGCTTGCTACACCCAGCCACACTCTGGCCTCCACCAGACTTGGTTCCACTTGGCAAATGACCCCAACACCCCTCAGTCCCAAATTGTCCCAAAACCATGTGCTCTGCAATCTCCGGGCCATTCAGAGGAATAATAGGGTTCATTTGCTCCTCCAAAGAGACAAACTGCACAGCTTATCGCTTTAACTGGAGTTAGAAATCATTTCAGCTCAAACACAGCACGGGGTCAGCTTAGAGTAAAACTAAAACAAGTATGTTAAAAAAAGAGAGAGAGAATTTTAAGTGAGTTTAAGTGCAAAGGGTAGAGTTAGAAATGGTTACATACATATCAAAGTGAAAAATACTTTCTAGTGGTTAAGACTTAACACAACAAGGTTGTAGGCCTTTGTTCAAGGTAGTTTCCTTATTAATCTACCTTCCAGCACCAGAGCTGACCACCCATCTGATCAGGATTTCCCACGAAGTCCAAAGCGCTCACTTCCTGGTATTCTCAAGTGAATGATATCTTGGGACTGTTTGATAAGCCTTTGCAATAGATTCTTCTGCAAGTTACCCCCAAAGCTAAGTTCATTCAAGGTGTGAGGACAAAGAGATGGAGTCTGCTGGTGAAGGAAATTCCATGCTGGTTTCTTCCCCTGCTGGTGTTTGCTAAAATGCAAATTAATCTGTCCTTGCCCTCTCTGATGCAAATGAATGGCCACTTGGCATGTGATTGCTAATTGACACTGATGCTTTGTCCTTTGGCTGGGAGAAACCTGTTTACCCGCTTCCCAGACTTGTCTGTTAAACATGTTTTAATTCCACATTTCCTTCAAATGTGTATGATCCCTTGGGTATTTTCCATATACAAACCACACAAGAACAAAAATGATCAGCGAGTTATTAGTTTTCTGATGATAGCATGCATGACACATCTTGGGTACAGTTTATGACATTAATGAATTGGGGTACACTGAATGGGTAAGGCCAGCTGTGCTCACTACCAGATAACAGCGAGCCCCTTACCCTCTTGCACTGGGATGCTGTTAGGGTCACACATGCATATTGATGTGGGGTGGGGTGTGCCCAAGTGTGTGCGCCTGCCTGAATGATTGTGAATGTGTGCGTGTGTATATGAGTAGGTGTGTGTGTGCATGAGTGTGTGTGTGTTTGGGAATGCATGTGTGTGCATGAGTGCAAAGGAGAGTGTTCACATGCATATGCATGGATGTGTGTGTGTATGTCTTAAAACCTCTTGCTCTATACGCTCTGGGGGGCAGGAACTCTGCCTTTGTTTTGTACAGCACCGTGCACATAAATTGAAATGTATTAATGCCCCTTTTCAACCTGAGCAGCTAGTCAAAGTTTGGGGCCCTGGGAACGTTCCAGGTGGGATAGAAATTAGTGATAGGTATTTCTTGGACACATTTTTTTTACTTACAAAGAATGTACAAAGTCCTGTGTCTCTGAACACAGAAAGATCAAACAACAGGAACCAGCTGCTTCTGCTCCCAGCACTCGTTTCTTCCTCTCTGACTTCCTTTTCTGTCTCTCCATCTTGCTCAGGTTTTGTCCATTCTGCCGCCTCGCCTCCACCCACCCAAAACAATACTCCTGGGTGAGTTCACGTACTCTCCTTGTGTCTTAGGTGGTGGCTTAGCCTTCCAGTTATGGTAACTGAATTGCTTTTAGCTCCGCAGGGCCCTGGCTGGCCTTCCTATAAGCGTCCCTCACCCTGGAGCATGCAGAGGGGATTCCAGAGTGGGGCTGAAACAGGGCAGGCCCAAGGAAGGATGGGGGGGTGGCCAGGGCAGACCCGCAGTGCTCCAGAGTAACCCCAGGGCTTGTACCAGGAATTAAGTTGGCTCTTGACTGCTCCTGAACAAGGGAGGAGGAAACTGCTTCCTCCCACCCACCCCCAGCCTCAGAGCCCCTCCAGGGATGAATTCCCTTCAGGGAGCGCCTCACATGGAGACGTGGTCAAGAAAGCTCCCAGCAATGGGCCTGGCTCCAGTGCTTCGGTTTCAGCTGCTCCCCAGCAACCTGGGACACAGCAATGGCGAGTTTTCTTGTTCGCTTTTTACTGGTGCTTTGGAATTCATTCTTTGGAATGAAGTTGGCCGGGCACTTTCCAGGCCAACCGGAGAGGTGAGGTCCCTGCCCGGCGGAGAGATCCAATGCGCTGCCTTACAGGTGCTCCAGCCTGCCTACGGGGCACTGAGGCTGCACCATCCGTGTCACTGCAAGCATCTGTCATGGATGGCCTACAGGGGGCAGTATGCTTCCTGTCTGAGATTTCAGCTGCCCTGAAGCCCCCCCCCCCCCCCCCCCGCCCACATGGCAGCTGTGCTGGGGGTGGCGTTTTAGGATTAATTGGGGGGGGGGAGGAAGGGGGCATCACTAATGCTCCTGACCATTTGGCCTTACGGATGGGGCAGTGACTGGCCCTCAGGAGACCTGGGTTCTAGTTACTAATTGGGTCTAGTCTCTGCTACTAATTTGCTGGCTGGCCTTGGGTAAGTCACTTTCCCCTCCCGCCCTTTGCCCGCCTCTTCTCTGGAGACCGGGAGCTCTCTGGGACAGAGACTGTCTCTCAATGGCTGACAGGTGGGAGCGGGGCCAGCAATTGCCTCCGAAAGATCTGTGTAAATAAAGTGAAATGGGAGGGGGGGAGCCCCAGGAAACAGGATGTACCGGGGTCCCAACTGGATGGGCCTGTGCCTAGCACCATGGGACCCCGCTCTTGCTTAGCACCCCTTGGTGTTTCTCTATTGCATTTGCCTTGGCGTGAGCTTCCGGGCAGGAGCAGTAGCTCGTGTGGGGCTGCGCGTGGCAGTAGCGGCTCGCTGGCACAGCCGACGGGCCGGGCTCGCTTTCCCCCTCGTTCTGCGCTCCGCAGAGCACTTTGGAAGCCATAAAGCAGTAATTTATCGAACAAGTCTTTGGAGAAGGAAAGGAATGAAACCTGCCATATAAATTACGAGGCTGTTGGTGTTTTACGGCTGGCACTAACGCGGTGGCTGCGGAGCTGCTAATCGAGCCGGGGCCTGGCTCCGTGCAGCCGCCGCCGCTGCTCTGCATTGGACCCAGTTGTATTCAGGGCCAGTTCCTGGCCTGGTGTGAACTGGTGCAGCTCCATTGGAATCAGTGCTGGCTTATCCCCGCTGAGGATGGGACCCACTGTCCCTAGGGGGAAGGCCGGAGAGGGCAAGGGCTTGCTGGGATCGCTGCCAAAGAGCCATTCATCAGCTTTGCAAATGTGGCGGGGATCTCTGCTGAACCCCAGGGGCAGCCGGGGTTCCCCATACGGCAAGCTTCCCCACTCCCACTCCCCCACCCACCTTGAGAGGGCCATTCATTCCCTAGGGGTACCCTCAGGTGTGCCATCGGTGGGGGGATTTCTTTTTGTGCCAGATGGGCACCTGTCCTCTGGGAGCTGGTCCATGCTTCCCCGCAACCACCACTCTGTCCCCACAGGCCACAAAATAGATGTTAACGACGTCCGCTCATTGCAGACAAAGGGCGGATCTGAGCTGGGGAAAAGGCAAAACGCTCCATGTACTATATCCATTACATTCCCTTGTAACGTTCACTGCCTCTCAGCATGTCTTGCTTCCAGCCGGGGCAGAAATGGAACTGGCCCCATATCCCGCAGTTCCTGGGCCAGCTTTCATAAGGACTTCTGCAGTTGGAATACACCCTCTTGGCTTGCACACGGCTCAGCACATTCGGACTTTGGATGCCACGCTGGCCTGGTCCATGCGATTGTGTCGTCCTCTCATGGCTATTCTCAGTGACAACAACAGCCGGTGCTGGATTAGAACCCAGGACTTCAGCACTAAAATCACAAGAGGTAGCACTGCCTAGTGGGTTGGACACTGGCTGGGGACCTGAGTTCTATTCCTGGCTCAACTCCCACCCTTCTGGGTGACCTTTGGCCAAGCTTCTTGCCCACTCTGTGCCTCAGTTTCCCCTCCCACCATTTGTCTGTCTTCTCTGTTTAGATCGCAAGCTTTTCTGGGCAGGGACTGTCTCTATGTGCAGCACCGAGCGCTATGGGGTCCTAATCTCAGTTGAGGCTGTTGTGGGAAAATACCTAACAACAATAAGCTTCTTGCAAGCGAGCTAGAGAAGTTGCTCACAGACAAAGGGGCTTGTTCTGTTAACTCAAGTGGTCGGGTTTCATGCTTTGGATGGTGACGTGTCCAGGTCCTGTGGCCTAGTGGCTAGAACACTTCACTGAGCTCTAGTCCTGGCTCTGCCATTGGTCTGCTGGGTGACTGTGGTCAACTCATGTCACCTCCATGCCTCAGTTTCCCCAGCTAGGTGCTATTATCATTACCCTCACTGGTGACAGCAGTGTCTGTAGCTGTGTGACTTTGCCCTCACTACACAGACACTGGCAGCACTCGTTAACCCTTTAGGGTGAAACTATGGCACAGCCCAGACACTCCACACTCCCGAGACTGGAGACCTCTTTGCAGTCAGGATACCTGTGAGCTGTAGGACCCTTCTCAGTGCTCCGGGGTCTATTCTAAAAGCAATCACCTGGCGTGTTATTCTGGGGCGGGTGGGGAGGGGTTAAACTCCCGCTGTGCTGTATCCCCCTTCCAGGCCAGGAAAAGATGCACCTAGGAGACAGCGGCTGCCGGTGTAATAAAGATGCGGGGAAGGTAGAAACCACTCAGCAATAACCTCGATTGAAATTCTGCATCCGCTGTGGGATTACATCCCTCAAACAATAAGGTTACTTCCCCCGGCAAAATGAAAAGTCTTAATAAACGCTACTATTTATTCAGGTGCAGAGTGGAAGGCATCTGATTGAAATTGGATGGATCAATATTGAAAGTCTCCAATTACTCCCAGCCACCGTGCTCCAAAAAATACCAGCCGGGGCCCTCTTTCCCGTCCCAGTTATTGCAGAGCATAAATCTGCCCGAGGGCTGCGCGAAGCACGTTATTAATAGGGAGATTCCAACCTGGGAGGGACTGCGGCTGCCCTCGGGACGAGCTTTCATAGTTTGGAGGGAGGAGAGGAAATGAAAAGGGAGCGCGTGGGGAGTGGGATTCAGGCAGTCCCATCCCCCTTCCTCTAGCATCTCATCCCACAGGCCAGGGGGTAGCAGGCGTGGGGAGGGGTTGAAATATTGCAAGCCACAGCACTTTCCATTTTTCCAGACTGCATCCGTTAATCAAGGTAATGGGCCATTTACCCTTCCGCTGTTGGCTCCTGGTCAATGCTTCATCTTCTCAGGCCTGGCGGGGAGCAGGGCTGCGGTGGGTAAAGAGGGGAAAGGGGGAAGCTATGCTAGGGCAGGAAGGGAATGGGTGGGCACAGAAGAGGGTGGACTCTATGTCTGACCTGGGCTGGGCCATCATGTTCCATTGTCAATTCTAGGTGGGTCACAGGCAGCTGAAGGTTCAGCTAGAATGAAGCTTCAAGATTGTCCATTTCCTCCAGCTGGCCAAACCTCCTCAGGCTTGTGAACAGCCTCCTGCACCAGGCCAAAGCAGGCAGAGGGACCTCGTCTGCTCACGTGGTGTGGGGGTCAGCTGCCCTCTGTAGCACTGTAGCCGAGTTTTCTGGGAGCCCCATGTGGGGAGAGGGGTTGGACAGGAAGCGTATTGTCCACAGAACAGTTAGTAACGCCTGGAGCCACTAAGTCTGCTCTCTGTTTTCTTGAGGATGATTTACTATTTGCATTACAGCAGGTTCTAGGAGTCCAAGTCATGGTGCTAGATGCTGTTCAAACACAGAACCAAGAGACACTCTCTGCCCCAAACAGCTTACAATCCAAGGCTTGGCCAACACCTAAAAGTTAGGTCAATTTAGCTACATTGCACAGAGCTATGAAAAATTCTGCGCCCGAGGCAACATAATTAGGCTGACCTAGACCCCGTTGTAGACGCAATGGAAAAATTCTTCCGTCAATCGTGGCTGTGCTGCTGTAGCGTAGATACACCCTAAGCATCAGGCACGTGACAGCAGGCAGATTCAGACAGACTGACAGGGAGCACAATGAGACAATAACACCAGTCAAATTGAGTCCAGTTTCAGTGTGTCTCCTGCTGATCGACAGATGTCAATGTAGCAGTCCCAGCTCAGGAGCAGAGCGGGTGAAAATAGCTCATTTCATTGCCATGAAAAGTTTCAAACGAAACCGTTTCGTTTAAGATTCTGGGTGGCCAATTTCCTTTGTTTGACCCAAAAAATCAAACAAAGATTTTATTGTCATTTCAATACGTGGGGCGGGGGGTCAAAGAGGGGGTCAAACTCAAACTCTGGCCACAAAACATTTTTGACGTTGACCTAACTGGATTTTTCTACTCAAAAAGAATTCCGTTCCGTTCTAAAGTGGAACAATAATTTAATAATTAAGCAATAATAATAATTAATAATAATTCCTGAGTAGAGGTGGTAACATTTTTCATATTACATAATAATAATAAATTACAAATAATTACTCAATCAATAATTGCTAATGACGGTTTCATATGAATTATTCTTTAGCCATACTTAATATATAAATTGTGAATGATTATTAATTTTGATTAATCAATTGCTCATACTTAATATTAATTGTGGGTTGTTGTTAATTAGTTATGGATTATTGCTGACTATTAATTAATTAGGAATTATTAATCACCATTTATTAGTGTTATTTGTTAGTATTTTATTATTAGATTTGCAGTAGTGTCTGAGGTTGCCAGTCAGGACCCACTGTGCCTGATGCCGGGCGTCCATAACAAGCAAGACAGGTCCTGACCCACAATGGAAGTTTACAATCTAAGAGATCACTCTCTTCATCTACATAGGTCTGTGTTTCTAGTTATTGGCCGCTGCTGGTGTAACCCACACACCTCCTGGGTGTGGTGTTGTGTCCCAGCTAGTGGCTCCGAGACCACTTAGCGAGAGAGAGTTAAATGAGTTTGCTCTACAGCCTTAGCTAACAGCCAGGTGGTTTTTAGCTCACGTGGTAGAGGCTCATGCACAGAGGTCCCAGGTTCGATTCTGCTCGCTGACACACAGGGTCTGTCGGTGTTACAAGTGGGGGCTCGTCCAGGATTTCAAGTGGGAAGACTCTGAAGCACGGCCCAAACTCATTTTATCTCTGTGTCAGAGGCATAGCCGTGTTAGTCTGTTTGTTATCCACAAAAACAACAAGGAGGCTGGTGGCACCAAGACTAACAGATTTATTTGGGCATAAGCTTTTATTTCTCTCTCATTTTATCTCTCTCTCTAAGTGGTCTCGGTGCCACTAGTTGGGACAGAGCACCACACCCAGGAGGTGTGTGGGTTACACACTTCCCCTAGCTAAGGAAGCACGTCCCGAGCTTCAGAGTCTTCCCAGTTGAAATCCCAGACGAGCCCCACCCCCACTTGTAACATCAACAGACCCCAGTCGTCGGCAGGTGGAATTGAACCAGGGACCTCTAGAACTTAGTGCATGAGCCTCTACCACATGAGCTAAAAATCACGAGCTAAAAACCACCTGGCTGTTAGCTAAGGCTGTAAAGAGACTCATTTTCTCCCTCTCTCTCCGTGGTTTTGGTGCCAGTAGATGGGACACAACACCACACCCAGAAGGTGTGTGGTTACACTAACACAGGCTGGGCATGGCAAGGAGGAAGGGGATAAGGGCAATGCACCAATGTTAACCTTTAATGTCTGAGTACTGTAGGGTCATTCAGTCCAGGACTCAGCCCAGGAGATAGGAGCAAACTTTGTAAAGGCAGAGATGAGTCTGAGCAGAGATTTGCCGCTGGGGGCAGAACCGATCTCATCACCCGTGAAAATCAGGAGTGGCTCATCCCCAGGCGGTGTGATGATACAGGCCGGGCGCCTGTCCGCACGCACTCCTGGCAACTCAGCATGGGCTACACCTGCAATTCCAGCAAAGGATTAGGGACCTGAGCCGCATAAATAAATGAGTTAATGGAAGAATTAAATGCAAATTGTAACAGCTTTAAAATGAAAGGCATGTTTTCCAAAAGTGCTTCCAATACTGGTCCTTATTTCTGCAGTAATATAACTACCAGCCAGAGCTTGAGTCATTATCATCAGAACAAAAAGGAAGATTTGAAAGTCCAATTTAATTTCCTCCTTGGAAAGAGCCTTTTATTTCTCTCTCTCTCTCCTAGCAGGAAGGACCATTTTCGTGGCTTGAAGCAGCTCCATCCCTATTGCAAACAGCGGAAGGAATCTATCAGCATTCTCACCTGGATGCCAGGAGCTCACTTAGTAGTAGCAATATGGTAGCACCGAGAGGACCCAACTTAGATCAAGGTCCTCTGGTGCTAGGTGCTGTACAGAAATATTGTAAGAAATGCTCCCTGCCCCAAAGAGTTTACAGTCTAAATAGACAAAGGCTAGGAGGGGAAACTGCGGCACAGAGAGGGGAAATGACTGGTCCAGGGTCATACAGCAGAGCGAGGAATAGAATCCAAGTCTTCTAATTTGCAGTTTACAATGCTGCCTCTTCACAGTCTCCTGTGGTGTCCCTGTTGGCCTGGCTCTCCTGGATGGTCTCGTATCACTTTGCAGGGTTGCGGACACTGTCTTGGAATACAGCAGTCAGCTCTGGGCATCGCCATGAAGATAGTGGCAAAACAGAAGGTGTTCAGGGAGAACAACAAATGGAATAGGGTGAGTGGCCGGAGTGATGGGCACCATGGACTTCAATAGGGCTTGCTTCACTGCCAACTAGATTCAACATCCTTAGGGCAAAGGGCAGGGAATGAGACATGGCATTAGCAGAGGCAAAAGGCTAATGCAGTCTGGGGGCTGTGCATGCAGACGCACTGGGCGCGGGAACAGGGAAGCCGTTGTGTCTCGGCATGGAGAGTGCACCTGGAATAGCCCTTTCAGTGCTGGGGACCATGATGACACAAAAGTAGGAGAATCATAGAAATCTAGGGTTGGAAGGGACCTTGAGAGGTTGCCTAGACCAACCCCCTGCACTGAAGCAGGACCAAGTAAACCGAGACCATCCCTACCAGTTGTTTGTCCAACCTGTTGTTAAAAAACTTCAATGACAGGGATTCTCAAGAGAGACATGGGGATTCTCGAGAGAGACACCGAAATGGTAGTGGGGATGGAAGGACTGGCTTGGGACGAAAAGGAAAACACAGCGCTCGTCCAAAATTTCTCATTGAAAACTTTTTTTTTCCAATGAAAAATGCCCTTTGCAAGAAAACGTCCCTTTTTGGTCAGAATTTTTCAGATTTTTAGGGAAAAAAACAAACTCCCAAATCTGACATTTTTCACTTTTTGGTTGTCAAATATGTTTGTCTGTTTTTCTAAAAGTTCTGTTCTATGAGTCATTTTTGGGCAGTTCTTTGGCTTGTGTTACACAGGAGATCAGATTAGATGATTACAATGGTTCCTTCTGGCTTTGGAATCTGTGAATCTATGACTATCTAAAAAATTATTCTGCTTTTATTAAAAACAAACACATTTTTCAGGGCTTTGGGTTCAGCAACAGAAACCCG
The DNA here is from genome assembly GCF_011386835.1 of Chrysemys picta bellii. Lineage (NCBI taxonomy): Eukaryota > Metazoa > Chordata > Testudines > Emydidae > Chrysemys > Chrysemys picta. The sequence continues at coordinate 20,944,929 of NC_088809.1, forward strand.
AATTTAAAAAAAAAATGCGATAAAAATGAAACATTTTTCTATGCTCCAAATTTTTGAAAGGAAAATAAAATACCTTTCCCAACCAGCTCCACTTACAATGGCTAAATCTATCTAGCTTGGCTAACCCGTGTCTAAGCTGGGGCTTGAGAATGGCCTCAGAAGGGGCTAAACACCAGAGTTGGTTGAAATTTTGAGGATTATGAAATTTTGACATTTGAAAACGAAATCAGGAGAAACTTGAATGAAATTTCCTCCCCTTTGTTTTGCCACCAGCTGTAGAGCTTGGCTAACTTACTGCAGTTAACTCAACTAGTTACATATGGCCCTCATTTCCATAGTAACCAAGCATTTCACAATTCAGTGCTGTTATCCCCATTTTATGGATGAGGATCTGAGGCACAGAGACACCAGCCCCCTGCATCCACCTGACACCATGTGGGAGCCAATATGGATACCAGGACATGGAAAATAAATAAACAAGAAGTTAGCATGAACTTTTCACTAGCTACACTAGCTTCCCTGAGCTCTAAATTCCCTCCCATTTATAACATAGGAGGGCTCTTGTGTTTCATTTCCTGCTGTATCTCTGGACTTTGATTGATGGTTTTTTTTCGGGGCACAGTCTCATTTCAGTGCTAGGGGAGAGAGCAGTGGGTGTTGCACAAACCAGCCACTGGGATGGTTGGATTTTTAACTCCCATTTAAGAACAACATCTATGATTTTCACGTCCGCATCTGGAATTAGAGAAAACCACTAACAGCAATTCTGCCCTGACACAGCATGCATACCGGGGAGAGTTATAGCAATGGCTTAGTTAGCCCTTAGTCTCCATGGTTTCCTTGTTTATGCTATTTCATTTTTCAGGGAATATATTTAGCATTTAGGAAATAGAGGAAGTAATTGCATTACTAAATCAAGGGCTGATGCTGTGAAAATATCTCACACAGCAGTTCCTGGTAATGCCCTTCAACCCCGACCCACGGTCCCCCTTCTTCCTCCCCTCTGCCCTGCCAAGTTTTGGCAATTCCCCTCAAAACTGACCTGCTTCTCCCCTACTCGCCTAGTCCCCAAGTCTCCCCAGCCAGAGCTCTGCTGATGCACCTTAGCCCATGTGCAGAAACTAGGATGAGATTCCACCAAACCCATCTCAGGGGTGATCCTGTAGAACTTGAACCCAGAACTCCAGAGAGTTTCTTCTGAGTTGAGAACTGAGCCTACTAAAGGCCTGTGATGGGGTGGAGTAGGCTGAGACCCCCCCAGCTGCAGGCCTCTGAATCCTGCCACACCAGGAAAGAAGCAGTGGAGAAGTACTCCAAACAGCCTAGAGTGGCTGCAGGGGAAGCAGCCAATCAGAGATGCTGCAGGGAGAAGCCAATCAGGGCCTAGAAGGGCCATATAAAAGGAGCTGCAGCAGACAGGCAATTCCTTGCTGGAGCCAGGGGAGTGCACGTGGTGCTCCTGTCTGGCCAAAGGGTACTGCAGCACCATGGACAGCTCACTGCTAGCAGGGACCGGGGGAGCGAGAAAGAGCTCCTAGCTGGCTGGCTGCTGGGCCTGAACATAAAAGAGCCCTGAGGTTAGTGTGAAGTAGGATGACCAAATAGCAAGTGTAAAAAATTGGGATGGGGGTGGGGGGTAATAGGTGCCTATATAAGAAAAAGCCCCCAAAATCGGGACTGTGCTGTGCTGAGGTGGGTGCTGTGCTGTTACAAGGCCCTTCTGGATTTTTAGCACCTGTTTGGGGCTGGATCTTCACTGCAGTTCTAGTAAAGAGCAGATATGTTCAGCAAACAGAGGCTATTTAAATTTACAAACTGCCTCATTATGAAAGCAAAGCTATAAAAACCACAACCTGTTCAACAAATAGCTCTCAAATCCTAACCGAGGAAAATTTTCCTTTGCTTTGTGAACAAATAACCTCAATGCACATGTAATGTCCCCTCTAGAGCCCTGAGGTGCCACCCCAGATTTTACATGGAGCCCAGGGTATGCTGGGACAGGACTTTGGGAGTCCAGTGGGCATCATGCAGTGCAGCAGAAACAATAAAGTTTGTGGGGTGCTTAGAGTCCAATGCAACAGGTGTCTTAAAACCCTGACAGGCAGGCAGATTGCAGTGATGTTCCCAAGGAACATGGGACACAGCATATGTGTCTTCTAGGACCGTGTTTCTCAATTTTTTTGATACCAGGGACTGGCTTGCTGCATTCCTAAACTGTGCCTGGAAGATCTCAGGGACCGGCGCCGGTCCACAGATTGGTCATTGAGAAACACTGTTCTAGGGCAGAAAAATTTAGTCCTTCTCACCGGGTGTTGGACCCAGAGTCCATTCTAAGTGGCCAGAGAAATCCAGTCCAGGCACTTCCTCCCTAACACCAATACTTGGAGGTAACATTTCACCTGACCAGTCACAAGTGACTCCTGGGCTGGATTTCAATGTGCCTGTGGAATGGAATCTCTCCTGTGTCACTCTATCAGTATCAGTCATTTCCCACACCCCCTTATCCCGTAGCCTTTGTGATGCGTGGGTGACGCAGGTGAGAGTCCGACCTGAAATCAGAACGCTGAGACAGATAATGAGGTCTCTGCAAACTGCCTGAGATGGATCACTGCGGGCTGGGATGTGCGTCTCTCCAACAGGCAGTGGGTTGTATGTAGCTCCAGAAGGTCAGTGAGACTCCTCCAATGGAGGGGGAGTGGGAGGCAGGGGCCTTCGGTGCTGTCATCAGGAACAGGTAGGGAATTATTACTCCCAAAGAGAAGGCGTAATTGAGAGGTAAGAGATGAAGAAGGGATGGGAAGGGCAGAAAGAATAGAGGCCTCTGGGTGGAATGCACAGAAATCCACACACAAAGCTCCCATGTGCCCGTTGTCACCAAACTCTCCTTCATTCCTGCTAGTAGGTTTCAGTGAAGGCTGTAAAACCAGGCACTCGAGCTGATCCCTAGCAAGGATGGGCTGGTGGGGAAGGACTCCGAAACCCTGAGTTTGTCTATGCTTCAGTTCCCTGCCCCTTTGTCTGTCTTGCCTATTTCGGGCAGAGCTTTGGGGCAGAGACTGTCTCTTGTTGTGAGTCTGCGCAGCACCTGGCACGGTGGGGCCCTGATCTCCATTAGAATCTCTAGGCCTAGCAAGGAGAGTAAGCACCTTATGCAGCATGGTTCACGGGCTGCTGCTGCTGTTTCTGATCGTGCCTAGCACAATGGGTTCCTGGTCTGTGACTGGGACGCCTTGGTAGTGCAGATAATACAGAGGACAAAACCTGTAACTGCTCACTAGTGGAAGAGTTTCTGACCTGGGCCTGGGACTCTTTAATGGAGTCTTTGCTTATTCCAGGGCTATGTGTTGAAATCTATGGTTGACACCACTCCTGGGCTGGGGGCTAATCAAGGAAGGTCTAAGGGGCTGGTAAGCCCTCAAATGAGGGTTTCAATGGGATTGGAATGGGGTCCAGGCCTTCCGTCAACCCCCTCAGTCAAGGGGTGGATTTCACCCCATACGGGAGGTGCAGTATCGCCAGCCCCAAACATGCAAAAATCATGAGCCAGGCTCCAAAAAATAATGAGATTGGCTTGAATGTCATGAGGTTTTTCAAGGGACAATACAGTTGGGTTCTTCTTCTTTGCCTTCTGGCCTTCACGCCTTTCAGATACACTGGGGTCATGTTTCCAAGCCTTGCTCTGCAATCAAAAAGGCTAGAAACTTTTTTTTTTTTAAATGAAAGCTGAGATTCTCACATATTCCTGTGACTCCAGGTGCTGGGGCTTTAAGAAGAACGATGCTTATCGTGAGAGTTGGCAGCGATGGCTGTGGGTTTATGGCCGTTTGGCCAATGTAAATGAGATCTGGGACGGTTGGGTATAATGTTGCTCTGTGCACTGTCCTGTGCAGTGTCCTGTTTGCACTGTTTGTGGAACAATTAATGCTGAATTTCAAGTCAAACATTTAGTTCTTTTGGCTCATAATTCTTTAAGCGGTAGCATGGCCTAGTGACAAAGGTGCTTCCTTAGGACTCAAGACAGCTGAGTTCTCTACCGTTGACCTGCAGGATGATTTTGGACAAGTCACTTCCTCTCTGTAATGGGGATAACAACACTTACCTTCTGTCACACAATCACCGGGGCTGGTCTACATCCAGCGTGTCACCAGTCTCCTGTGGGTGACCCCTTTAAAGGACAGCTTTTTCCTAATTGGTCCCCTTCAATTTGTCTGCGATTAGACCAGTCCATAAACACTTAAATTGAGTCTATCAGCCCCTAAACCCCAGGGTTTACAATCTCCTTTTGTCTCCTTGTTGGTTTCTCTGAGACAGCCAGGCGTGAAGCTTTCGCCCCACTGCTATCTCAGGCCTCTCTGCCCCCTTTGCCCTCTCTGTTCTCTGTCCTGTACACCTGGGCTTGTTTTCTTTATTGGTCACAGTTGTGAGTGCACGTCTCCTCGATCGGCAGTTCTGGTAGCTGCGCGGGGGGGGGTGACATTCTTGTCCCATCTGCCTGTGCTCATTGTGGAATTTGTGTGACGGGTTGGGTTACAGAGACCCCCTTGTGAACTGCCACCTGATGAGCTGGGACTACCTTTTAGCCCGTTTCCCCTGGCAGCTTGGGACTTCAGTACCCTGCCTTGTTGAGCCAGATACACTAGCCTGCTACAAACACAGGCTCAGGCCCGAACCATGTCCCAAGGTGCCAGGGAAAACGAGGTAGTCCCAGCATATCAGGTGTCAGTTCACAAGGAGACCTCTGGGACCCAACCCCTCACAGTTTGTAAACCCCATTATACATACATTATACAAAAAAGCCATCATCATCATCTTCATCTTCTCCTCCCTCCTCATCCCCTTCTCTGTGAGAGAGAGGGACTGTCCTGGTTCTTCCTCTTCCCACTCTTCATCACTATCTATCTCATAGTCGAGCAGTTTATTGTCTTTTGACCAGGGATTCCTGGGATGAATGATAGTGGTTTTCTTATTCCATGTGCCCCAGTATGCAGGTCAGTGATTCTCAGAAAACTGTAGGAGTTTCATCCTGCCAAACTTCTTCCTTTCAGGAACATTTTGCAACTATCCACTATCACCACATCACTGTTGACTATGTCAGCACTGCGGTAACAGACAAAGGTAGGTCCAGATTCATACAAACATCACACAAAACTCTCACTTCGTCCCGCCTTCCTTTGTAAGTGCTTTGAGATCTACGAACGTAAAGCTTGATGGATGAGTGAACTGCTGTTCAAATTTAGCTAGGTATGATCTTAACTGATGATCTGAGCTTTTGTGACACCGAGACCTTCAAGACACAACATCCTGGTAATGTAGTTGTTCTGATGCAGTGACTTACTTAGCAACCTTAACTTGAAGCTAACCAAGTTTGTCTGTGAATGCTTTTTGAAAGTATGGTTCCAATTTATAAATATAATAGATAAGCGATATACTTCAGGCATTAAAGTTTTTTGTCTTGTTCTCTTGTGGTACTCATCATTCCCTTGTTAGATTTCATTATATGTGTTACACTTTCCCCAACAGAGAATTACTCACAGCATACTTTAGAGTTGATTTAAAAAATAAAATGACTAGCGTGGCTTTGAAATGGGCATTGTGACCTTTGGGTAATTAACTTCTTCGTATGGTTGATCTAGATATAGCGCAACAACTAGGATAATTAACTAGATATTGTACAGCTAGCAGTCTAAGCAGAATTAGTCATCAAAATTAGAATATTCTCTACAGAGCGCATCTTACAAAGGGCTAGATCCTACTACTCCTTTGCAAGTAGCCCCTTTACCGTGGCTATTCATGGGTTGTTCATGGAGTAAGGGGGTGGTGGAATCTGACCCTACATGGATGAGGTTACAAAGAAAACACCATCAGGACTGACGGGACTGGTAATTTTAGTTGGTGTCACCGCAGATGACAGTTTTGTAGCGGGGCTTGTGGGTAAGTGGTAGATTGGATCATTCCATGGCTTCAGCTGGAAGAGGATCTGTAGGAGGTGAAGGGAGATCACGTCATGAAAGAAAGCGCTTCTGATGATCAGGCACCATCTGCATCCCATCATCCAATTAACAGCATCACCTGCTGAGAGTGGAGAGTCCAAGGGCGGAGCCAGAATCAAACCATCCATACGTGGAAGATGGGTGGGGCAGGAAATGGGTGGGGCCCACACGGGCAGTGCTCTGCATTCTGGAGATGGGCTATGTACTCCGCATCCATGAACCTACTGATCAGACAGTCTGGGAGGGTGATCGGCCTGAGCCCCCTTATGTCTCACACATGCAGGGAGACTCAGAGCCCTGGTGAAATCTATTGACCCCAACATTTGTCCCTGGCATGACGTGGGTACCATCGATGTGTCGTCAATCATCAGGGTGCCACCCATCGATGGACTGTACTCCAAGAGACAAGACACCAGAGGCCAACAATTAAGGGAACCATGTATCTGTTGTTCTACAGCCCCATATGCCAGCACCAAGGAGCATCAGCAAACCAGCTCTAAGCAAACACGCATGGGAAGAGGATCCAAACCAAATATGTACATCACTCCCACGACCCTAGAGCCTTGTCTTCAACAGGAAAAAAGGCGTGTTCTTAACTCACTTTGGCTAACTTGTGTTTAGAACTGGTTGGAAAATAGAATTTCCATTCTCAAGAAATGGACACGAGTTTCAGAAACTCATTTTCATTCTGAATTGGACTGAAAAGCCGGAATGTCTAAACGTTCTGTGAAATGGAAATTCCAAATACTTTTTCTTTGTTCTGATGATGCAGAAGCATTATAATAGAAAATATTAGATACTATACATAGAGAAAGGAAGTGCAGTTGGGGGGGAGATAGAAGGTCTATGCCAGAGCAGAGCAACAAAAATGATAAAAGGTTTACAAAACCTGCCCTATGAGGAAAAAGTTAAATCGGGACATGTCTAGTCTTGAGAAAAGAAGACTGAGTTGGGAGACCTGGTAACAGTCTTCAAATATGTTAAAGGGTGTTATAAAGAGGACAGTGATCAATTGTTCTCCACGTCCACCTAACGTAGGACAAGTAGTAATGAACCCTAGGGGGGAGGGATCGCTCAGTGGTTTGAGCATTGGCCTGCTAAACCTAGGGTTGTGAGTTCAATCCTTGAGGGGGCCACTTAGGGATCTGGGGCAAAATCAGTACTTGGTCCTAGTGAAGGGGGACTGGACTTAATGACCTTTCAAGGTCCCTTCCAGTTCTAGGAGATAGGATATCTCAACTTCGCCTGCAGCAAGGGAGATTTGTGTTAGATATTAGGAAAAACTTTCTAACGACAAGGGTAGTTAAGCTCTGCAGAAGGCTTAGGGAGGTTGTGAATCCCCATCACTGGAGATTTTTAAGGACAGGTTAGAAAACAGCTGTCAGGGATGGTCTCGGTTTGCTTGGTCCTGCCTCAGCACAGGGGGCTGGACTTGATGCCACCTTCCCTTCCAGCCCTACATTTCTAGGAGTCTATGATTCAATCATTTCCTTTTGGGCAAGTCACATAGTCTCTCTGTCTCAGTTCCCCCATCTGTAAAATGGGGATAATACTTCCCTATCTCACAGGGGTATTGTGAGGATAAACACAACAAAGCGTGTGAAGTACTTTGCTATCTGCTGATGAAAATCACTATATAAGAGTTAGGGTCTAATATTCCAGTGAATATTATAATATAAATATAAAAGTTGAAACAAAACAAATCAAAATGATAAAGTCAAAACAAAACATTTTTGTAAGTATTTTGACATTCTCAAAACGAGAGAGGCAAATCAATTGGACTTGATTTTCTCCCACTGAAAATTTCATCAAACTAGACACATTCCCGTGAAAAGTTTTGAATTCAATGAAGCTACACTTCCTGACGGAAAAGTGTTCTGTTGAAAATTTTTCACCCGACTCTATTTGTGTTAGAGAAGATATGGCACCTTGTACATCTCACCAAAGTTAGTGGGTCAAAACTATGGGGGTGCCTAGTCTTTAACTCAACTTGCCAAGCCGTGTGAAAACTACACACTAGGATTTGACCTCACGTTAGCTAACTCGAGTTAAGAACGGGATTTTTTTTCCCTATTGATGACACAGCGGAAGGGTCTTATCCAAAGCCCACTGAAGTCAAGGGAAAGACTCAGCACCAATCTACACCAGCCGGTCCTCATCTGTAAGTCCTCACCACAAGATTTGCATATAGCCACCCTCCTAGTTGGCTCAGGATCCAAGTCATTGCACTTGGTCCAGTCTAGTGGAGAGGTAAGGGTTATGCTGGAGCCGGAAGGATGATGTAGTCTTGGGATCTCTCCAGGGTTGGTCCTAGGACAATTAGTACTTGCATGCCTTCTAGGAGAGATTGTGCACCGTAATGAATTGCTTGAGTTTCTGGGCTGAAGGGTGCTACAGGAAGGCAAAGCATTACAGCGTCATTAGAATTAACAGGCTCCTTTGAAGGCCCGCCTGGAGGAATGGCGAGACCTCAGCTATCAATAACATCGCTGCTGAGGAAAATTGAAGGGATATCTGCCCAATTAAAGAACCTACAGGGCTGGAATTGAGAAGCAATGTGGCGTGACTGATGGGGTGTGGACTGCAGACACTGAACGCCTAATCCACTGAAGCTTCTACTTTAACAAAGGAAGAGATGGAAAATGTCTCCAATCACTTAGGTTCGCTGCCTGCGGGGCAGCACCTTGCTGTGGTTTCTGGCCAGTTGGGGAGCGGGCCTGGAAATGGTTTTCTGTTGGAACGTGGCATGACAGTGCGGAAAAGAGAGAGGATCACTACTCTGTTTGAGAGAGAGACAGCGCGAGGTGAAGGGAAGACTGGACTGGGGGTCAGGACTTCTTGGTCATGTGCGGTGCTCAGATATATTCTGATGAGGGAGAGAGAGATCTGCGAGGACACTATTAGGGAAAGGCTCTTGACTCTGAAACTCACCACCCTCTTAGTCTGATAGACCCCCAATTTGTTGGTCTCCAGGACATGTGGCAAGGTGTATGAATGTCCCCAGATTCACCTTTGGGGCAGTGTGAGGGAGCTGGGAACTTTGGGCTGGGCTGGGAAATCTCTTGCTTCTAGTGGCTAACACTGACCAGCTGGCTTATGGCCACCAAGACTCCTCAGTTATCTTAGATGATCATATATACCATGACCGTGAGGGACATACAGATAGATATCCTTGGAGACCAGCTAGGTATTGCATTAGTTTGAGGACTGAGAACAATAAAGGGAGCAATGACTCAACTGACTTTCTGTGTAGGTTTATTCCTGATATTTTAGACCCAGGTCAGTTATAAAAAGAGAGGCGGTCAAAATGTTCTTTAACCAAAAGGTTTTTTTTCATTCGGTTTTGTTAAAGAAGACATTTTAGTGGGAAAAAATGTTTTCAACAAAACTATTGGTTTTTTTCCCCAAAAAACAGAAAACTGCAAATGTTGTGGTTTAAAAATAGCAAGTTTCCGGTTTAAAATGGGGGTTTATTTGTTTTTTTTTTCAATGACATCCCAAAAGGTATTGCAGGAAAAAACCCATCCTGCAATACATCCCTCTAGAAACATCCAAGCAAAACTTCTGAGCTAATGATGACATAGGGCCAGACTTTTATTCTATTCTATGTAGGTTCTCATATCACCTACTGCACACTAGCATCTGAGCGCCTTCCAGTCAGGCCTTAAGTGACATGACCCACATATGTCATGTCTGTCTCGTTCTCTCCCCAGGGTGAGAACGGAGCCTCCAGCTGCAGTCCCTCCATCTCAGAAAGTTTATCTGCAATATCAATGTCCTTTAGGTTTCAGAGTAGCAGCCGTGTTAGTCTGTATCCGCAAAAAGAACAGGAGTACTTTTACTAGTACTTTTGTTAGTCTCTAAGGTGCCACAAGTACTCCTGTTCTTAATGTCCTTTAGGTGAATGGAGGGCTGTCAATATAACACCTTCCAGGAGTGTGCCCTCCTCAAAACACCTGTAAAGAGCTATTTGGAGGAAGCCGCTTACCATACCGGTAACCAAACTGAGCTGGGTAGTGCTGCCTACAGGTTAGAGCACTGTAGTTCTGCCAGTGGCCTGATGGATAATGTTGGGCAAGTCACTACCCTCCCTGTGCCTCGGTTTCCCCATTTGTTAAATGATGGTAACTATACTGCCCTCCTTTGAAACGCACTTTGAAATCTTAGCTATTATGATCTGCTCTGAGCTAAGTCTTGGCTTTTAACTCTTTGCTCAGCCTAAGGTTCCACTCAGGAGGAATGAAAAATGGAAGTCCTTCCCCTTTAAATTTTTTTTAAAGGAGAAATTAATTTTGCCTTTGCCTAAGTACCTGTCACTTTAAATTAATGTCTGTGATAGTGAAAATGACGAAGAAGCTGGGTCATTAGGCAAATTTTAATTAGAGCTTCAGATGTCCTTTACTAATAAGATGCTACATATATTTCATTCTGTTCTCACTCGTCGTCCATGAGAGCATCTCCCCAGCCCACCCGGAATCCAGAGCCTGGTTTCCATGTCATTCCTTCTCTGTACACAGACACAAAATTCACCCCGTGCAGGGCCAGCTACTAGGCAGCGCTTTGGCGTGGGGACCAGGCATTTCCTCCTCGTGTACAGCTCGCATAGCACCAACAGCACTCAGTAACTAATCACTGGAGTGAGAGAGGGGTCAGCACTGGGGCCAAATGCTCTGAAGCATGGGAAAGTGTGGATCCAAATCTAGATCAGGATCCAAACTTTGCAGTTAAGGTCTATCTCCCTATGATAGATAGATTAATCTATCCCCCCACCTATTGTGATGTTGCACTCATATGTTTATGGAAATATGCTTATAAGTGTGAATATGATGTAACTGGAATATGCTTTATGCAAAAGGTCTCTTGTAAGGTGTCACTACAAAGCTTATCATCGACTGAGTGTGTTCATCCTATTTGTACGACTGTATCATTCTTGTATCTGAAACTAGGAATATGAAATATAACTCTGGGGTTCTATTGTAATTATCCAAAGTGTGGGCCATGAATGGTGTTTAGAATCTTGATGGCTCCCACTGACGAGGACAATTGGTTGTCGATGGTTTATTTACCTGCAAGCCTTCTTGTGGACATGTGGGCCAGCCGGTGGGTAATGAAGAAGGCGGTTTTACAGTGACATGTGACCATGTTACCTGGTACTGGAATCCATCTTAAACCTGGTGCTTTTCCATTTAGAAAGAGGAGTGGGGACCAGAGAGACAAAATATTCCCGCCTTGTGCCAAAGCCATAGAAGGGGGTGGAACAGAACAAAGGGGGCTGCCAGTCATGAGAAATCCCCTAGTTACCACCTGAGCTGGAACTAACAAGAACTGTACCAGGGGAAAGGATTGGGCCCAGACTAGGGAGTCTAGTCTGTGAAAGAAGCTTATTGGAACATCTCTGAGGGTGAGATTGACCTGTATTTGGTTTCTTAATGTATTAGGCTTAGACTTGCATGTTTTTGCTTTATTTTACCTGGTGACTTACTTTGTTCTGTCTGTTATTACTTGGAACCACTTAAATCCTACTTTTTATACTTAATGAAATCATTTTTGTTTATTATTAGACCCCGAGTAAGTGATTAATACCTGGGGGAGCAAACAGCTGTGCATCTCTCTCTATCAGTGTTATAGAGGGCGGACAATTTATGAGTTTACCCTGTATACAGAGTAAAACGGATTTATTTGGGGTTTGGATCCCATTGGGAGCTGGGTGTCTGGGTGCTGAAGACAGGAGTACCTGCTGAGTGGTTTTCAGTTAAAGCCTGCAGCTTTGGGGACGTGGTTCAGACCCTGGGTCTGTGTTGCAGCAGGCTAGTGTGTCTGGCTCAACAAGGCAGGGTTCTGAAGTCCCAGGCTGGCAGGGAAAATGGGCTCAGAGGTAATTTCAGCACATCAGGTGACAGTCCCAAGGGGGTCACTGTGACCGAACCCATCACACCTATCTATCTGTCATACTCTCTAGTGTCTATTAGTTTATAATGTGCCATCACCTTGGTGTCAAGGCACCAAACACAAGGAGGTGAAGGTTCAGCATTGTCCTAATCAGACTAATTTCTCCCATGCAATCTTGGTGAGGTTGAATTTAGTAGGTTGCCTTCCTGCTGAGAGCGATGGGGTTCCCAATGGGAGGTGAGAGGGGGTTCACTGAGCGTCCGGGGGCTACCACCTCTGTTGAGAAGACGTCTCTTTCATCTCCAGTAGGGATAACCTGTCACAGAAGCAGGGGCCAGTTAAGGGCGATGTGGTGACTGTGCTGCAATGAAAGCCCTAGGGATCGACGACATTGAGCTAAGCGGGTTCAGCATGGGCAAGGCCAGGGCCAACACCCCCATCCTGGCTCCCCGAGTTAGCGGTTTCAGGAAATGCCCCAGACTGGAACAACAGGGGCTGCACTTAGCATGGAGGGGCATCAGCAGAGCAGTGCAGTAGGAATCGAAGAACTGGAACGGCAGGGCAGCTGTGGTCGAGACTGAGGGGTATTGGAAGTGCTCTGGGCGTGGAGTGAGGAGGTATCCCGGAGCTGGACTAGTAGGGACACTGAGGGGCATGTGCAGAGTTGCAGCTGGAACAGAACAACATGCGTTGCCGTGGGTAAAACTACTTCTTCCCTTTCTTACTCTGGTGTGTCTCAGCTGAACTGGAGCCATCTGACTCCATGCGAACCCGCCACAGACCCCGTCCCCGCCCTGAGAACCCCTGGGGCGCAGGCTGGAGGGAAAAGATGTCACCACTGATCCTGCATTCTCCTTCCCTTCACTCTCTCTGCAGTGGCTGCATGCATGTAGCATCCCAGTACACACGCATGTGGAAGGCGTGGGTGCATGGTAGTGTGATGCCTCACATGCCCGCACAAGCATCGTGGCTTCCACTGCGCACTTGTTCCTCTCCCCACCCCCACCTCCAGGCACAGAGACAGGGGTCAGCGTTCCTGCCCTCCATCAAGAGACAGGAAATTGTGAAGCGACGGGAGAATCAGAGCTCATTAAACCCATTTGAGCAGTCAGGCACCAGCGCGGGGCCAGATGCGGGCAGCATGTCATTACGTGGCAGCAATCAGCATGGAGAGCCCTCCATCAGCTCGCGAAGGGCCTCCGGGAGGATCCCTGTTTAGCGCCAGCGAGGCTGCCTGCCCCATCTGTCGCTCCTTTTCTGCAGAGGTGCGAGTCTGGGGCCCTGGCCCCATCGAGTCCATCATGGGGTCTGTTGCCGTCAGCTGGTGCAAGGACGTGGTAAAGCACGGCCAGCCCCTCCGCCGGTGGTGCCCTGGACCCTCCAACTGCTCTGAGCCTCCAGCCCCAGCTTGGATGCTGCCATGAGCCTACCAGCGGCACCTGCTTCCAAGATTGGCACTGCCCCAGGCATTGTGCACAGGCGGCAGAGGTGCCCATGGGGCAGAGGTGCCTTCAGTCCAGCTGGCCGCCTCCACCTTGCACTATCTGGGAGCTGCAGCTGTGCTCTGGTCAGGGGCCCAGGGAGCGGTGACATACAGGAGTGGACTGTGTTTCCATTGGGATTTTGGCTTGATCCCGTAGGGCTCTGCAGTGGGGGAGGGTTTGCTGTGTTGCTAGAGCCAGTCTTGTCTTTTCTGTGTACTGCAGATTGAAAGCCCAGACTCCCAGCTCCCCTCTGCAGTGTTGCAGAGACTCACCTATCTACAGGCTTTGAGCTCACCTTGACCAGGGCTATGTAAAACAGCTGGAAGGTAAACAGCCATCCCCAGTCCTTCAGCATCCTCCAGTGTAGGGCAGGGGAGCCACATTGCTGCTGCAGGGTATCGCGGGGGACGGAGCATGACTCAGCCAGTGTGTTGATCCTGTTGCACTTCGAAGCTGGGAATCTTGGTACTAGGAGACCAGTGTGTGTGTCCCAAACTAAGAGACAACAAAGGGGGGATATGGTTGAGATCTATAAAATCATGACTGATGTGGAGAAAGTAAAGAAGGAAGTGTTATTTACTTCTGATAATGCAAAAATTAGTTGTCACCAAATGAAATGATCAGGCAGCAGATTTAAAACAAACAAAAGGAAGTATTTTTTCACACCACACATGGTCAACCTGTGGAACTCCTTGCCAGAGGATGTTGTGAAGGCCAAGACTATAACAGGGTTCAAAAAAGAACTAGATAAGTTCCTGGAGGATAGGTCCATCAATGGCTATTAGCCAGGATGGGCAGGGATGGTGTCCCTAGCCTCTGTTTGCCAGAAGCTGGGAATGGGCGACAGGGGATGGATCACTTGATGATTCCCTGTTCTGTTCATTCCCCCTGGGGCACCTGGCATTGGCCGCTGTCGGAAGACAGGACACTGGGCTAGATGGACTATTGGTCTGACCCAATGTGCCGTTCTTATGCACTTAGCAGGATCCCCATGCCCAGCTGCTAAGACCCAGTAGCATTCTGTGGATGGCAGTGAGAGTCCTGGCTGGCACTGGCGCACTGGGGCGTGGAGCCCACTGAACTCTATCAGTTGACTCTTCTCATTTGCACCAGTTTGAAATCCATTGACGGCAGCGGACTCACTCCCGATTTAAACCACCGGGGCACGGAAGAGTGTACACTTGACCCATTGAACTTGAGCACCACTCAGTGTTAATAACAGGTTTCAGAGTAGCAGCCGTGTTAGTCTGTATCCGCAAAAAGAACAGGAGTACTTGTGGCACCTTAGAGACTAACAAATTTATTAGAGCATCCGAAGAAGTGGGCTGTAGTCCACGAAAGCTTATGCTCTAATAAATTTGTTAGTCTCTAAGGTGCCACAAGTACTCCTGTTCTTCTTTTCACTGTTAATAGTGCACCCAGAACCCAAATCCGAGCCTTAGGGTGCTGGCTTGTGGGCTCTCCTTCCTCTCAGTGTCTGGGAGGGGGAATCCTGGCTCTCACGCACGGATCCCTCTGCACTCAGAGGCTGAGAATATAAGTTTGGGCACAAACACGCTGGTGGTGGACTGCATGAATTTGGGCCCATTAGCAGGTTTAATATCAATTAATGCCTTCCATTAGCAAGGCACTACCGGGCGAACTGCTGCCCTATAAAGCAGAAATGACAAAAACATTAAGCCCTGCAGGGAAATACCACAGAAGCACCTTGCAGGTGCTGAGCGTCAGCCGTTCAGCAGGACTGGTGTCTCCGCCAGCTATTCGCTCCGGCAGCCTGCAAGCCGCAACGTTCAGCGGCAAATCCAGAGCTGGGCAAAATCTTTTCACCTGAAACTTTTGCATCAAAAACCACAAGCTAGGGTCGACTGAAACCTTTCACGAATTCACAGCAATTTCAGCCAATTGTTTCTGTTGAAAGCATTTAGATTTTTTTTCTGGCTAGATTTGCAAGGGCCATTAAGCATCAGTCACAAAACAGGGGATGGGGCCGTGTCCCCCTTATACCCAGGAACTCACTTGGGGACAGGGATCCATGTTCTCTCACAGCTAGATAAATGCCCTGACCACCAGACTAGAGGGGAGTCTGGGATGGCTGTTCTCAGTCTCTCCTGTTTGCAGGGCTGCCCAGAGGATTCAGGGGGCCTGGGGTCTTTGGCGGCGGGATGCCCCCGCCGCCAAATTGCCACCAAAGCCCTGGCGCTTCGGTGGTGGGTCCTGGGGTGGAAGGACCCCCCGCTGCAGGTCTTCAGGGCACTTCGGCGGCCGGTCCCAGAGCAGAAGGACCCCCCGCCGCGAATTGCTGCCGAAGACCCGGAGCGGAAGAAGCTCCGGGGGCCCAGGCCCCACGAGAGTTTTCCGGGGCCCCCGGAGCAAGTGAAGGATCCCTCTCCAGGGGCCCCGAAAAACTCTCGTGGGGGCCCTTGCGGGGCCTGGGGCAAATTGCCCCACTTGCTCCCCCCATTGGGCGGCCCTGCCTGTTTGAAGCTGTTCTGTTTTGAATACATTAAATACTTGCGGGCCCATAGCGTAAGAATGGCTCTATTGCCTGGGAGTTAGGAAACTACCTGGACTAGGAAAGCCCTGGGTTCAAATCTGGCTTTCAGAGGAGGAATTCAGCCTGTTTGTCTGACACAGCATATGGGCACCCTAGGTAGCTACTGAGTATAAAGGGGCGGAAGTCCTCTTTAAATCTAAGCTCTTCATTGCCCGATTTCTGGTTGAAGATGCAGGAAATGAAAATGTTTTGTGTTGGGCCGAATGGCGCGTTTCGTTTGGAGCTGCCAGAGACCTGAAAAATCAGCTCATCGCCCGGCCCTCCTCTGGGCCGCCCCTCCGCTGCAGTAGCCGGGGCGCTTCTTACCGCCCATCAGCAGCGGTGATGTCCTAGCGAGAGGGCTCCTGGTTTCCGCGGTAGCTGCCGCTGTTACCTCACTTGCTGCTGTTGTGTGGCCTTGTTGCTCCCAGCACTTCCTTCCTAGGCGCATTAGGGAATCCTGGGCTTAGGAGAGCCAGGCAATGAGAAATACAGCAGAGCTAATCAGCATCTTTCCTTGATGGGGTGGGGGGTATTTAAAAAGATCAGCCCCCAGCCCGGAATAGTAGAAGCCGAACTTGAAGGGTGCAATGCATTGCAGAGCTGTCGGGGTCAGGTCTGGACGAGCAGCGTGGGGGCAGCGGGGCAGACTGAGGTGCATCGGCAGAGCTGGGGGCAGGGGCTGGAACAGCCAGGATTGGGGTTACACCTCAGGACTGACGTTCATGCGCAGCAGGCTGATGTCTGTGGGCCCCCTCCCCGGCAGTGTGCCTGGCTCTGGCCAGTGCTATCAGCATCTCTCTTTCACATACATCAGACGCATGGCCTGATTTCCCTTTTAACGGCGCATTCTGCAGACCTCAGCTCAGGCAGCCCCAGGGGAGCACACCCTGACCTAGAGCCTGTGCTTGTTTTCGGTCTCTTCGGTGTGAGCTCCTGGGTCAGAGACATTCAGGGAGCCCCCTGGAGTTGCAAATGCAGCCAATGGGGGTGACTTAAGAGTCCAGAATTCAACAGGAGTACTTGAAAGGAGGGAATTCCCCCTCAACACATAGACACAGACACACGCACACACTCAGGAGTGCAGGAAAACCCAGTGGAGCCCTTTGGCACTGGTGCTACGTTGTAACGGATGTAGTGTGCCCTCTACTGGATGCACTCTGAACTGCTCCGGAGCGTGCCATCGGCCCTAGGCCAGTGAGAGCAAGAGAGACGCGATTCCATTCATACACATTCCTTAGAATAGCACCTAGAGGCTCTGAGAGCAGGGCCTCGTTGTGTTAGGTCCTGGACACATGCGTAGTGAGAGATTGTCCCTGAGCTTATTCTCTTTTGCCCCCACGCCCAAGCTGTCTGTGTCCATCTTTCATCTCTTGTGTTATATTTAGATTATAAACTCTTTGGAGCAGCGACCTTCTTCTTCTTCTGTGTTTGTACAGCACCTAGCACCATGGGGCCCTGCTCCCTGGCTGGAGCTCCTGCAATACCAAACATCATGGCCAGCTCTAATATAACATTTCTCAGCTGTAGATCTCATGCCTTCTAGTGATAGACTCAAAGAGCTCAATCTATTTTGCTTAACAAAGAGCAGGTTAAGGGGTGACCCGATCACAGTCTGTAAGTACCTACCAGGGGAGCCAATATTTATTAATGGGCTTGTCAGTCTAGCAGAGGGAGGTCTTAACACCATCCAATGGCTGGAAGTTGAAGTTAGACAAATTCGGACTAGAAATAAGGTGCACATTTTTACCGGTGAGAGTAATTAAGCATTGGAACAACTTACCAAGGGTCGTGGTGGGTTCTCCGTCACTGACCATTTGTATTCAAGATTGGAGGGTTTTCTTAACACTCTCCTCTAGGACTAGAGGAAGTTTGGGGAAGTTCTCTGGCCTGTGCTGTCCAGGAGGTCAGTCTAGATGATCCCAGTGGTCTCTTCTGGCCTTGGAATCTACAAATCTTTAAATCAAACTGCTTTACAAAAGCAGTCAGTGTAATTTTTCCTGTTTTACAGATGGGGAAACTGAGGCATAAAGACATTTGCCCATCAGGCCAGCTAGGAACAAAACATGGGTCTCCTGCATCCCAGGTCAGTCTATTAGACAGCACGGCTTCCCTTCAGTAATAAGCAGTTGGGAGCCAAAGGGGATCATTTGCTGGCCTTTCGGCTGGCACAGAATTCAAGCGGTCTTGGAGTGCACACACAAACAGCCATAAAGCCCCCGGTGGGGCTGGATTGGCTACAGTGCCGTCCATTTGACGATGGACTGATTGTTTTTGTTTTTATTTGAGCGTTTATTTCGACAATCTCATTTGAATGTTCCCCGTGTTGCCATCAGAGCCTTTGCTGGGGTTGGCGTGGGGGGTGGACTAGAGATTTATAAGTGAGATGTATTATTAATGGTTATTTACTGAAACCTTCTCCAGGCGGCAGGGTTCAAAAACCAGTAACCAGATTGCTTCCTTCCCCTTTTTTTTTAATAACAATGGAGAGAAATAAATAAATAAGTAAGCCCGAAACAGACGCAGCATTAAACTGCAAGTAGTATCTCTGTGCCGGCTGTAAACCCGCACACCAGCCCAGCATAATAAAAGGTCCGGAAGAGTCAATCCATTCCCTGGGTGAGCTGCTGCCTCATACTTATGCATGGCAGGGCCGGAGCGGAGCCGCGTGTCTAGAATACAGCCAGGGAGCTCCACTCCCTCCACATCCTGCAGAGCTGGGCCGAGGGAGGACAGCTCCGGCCTACCCCAGCCCAGTTCCTCTGTGGCAAATCAGTCTGTCCCCCTCGGGGGGAATGCACCTCCAATGCCTTGACTGGTCACTCAGACACGGAGTCCCATTAACCTGCCTTCTGGAGTCCCTCCGCTCCACCCCAGATATGGCTTTGACCTAGTTCTGAGGGCAGTGCAGTGCGGATGGAGCAAGACAGGAGAGCGGCAGAGGGCTGGAATTAGGTGTGGGTGCAGGGAGGCGGGTCATACTGGGGTGATTTCCCCCCCCCCACGGTGGGTGGGGGCACTCAGCATTCACAGGTGGGGAGGGGGCCTTCCTATACTGCTGGTGCCTCCCCCGCCCGTAAAACTGCAGCGGGCCGGGGATGGGAAGCGTTTCAGTGGGATCGGGGAAGAGGCTGGCGTGGCTCTGAAAGGATCAGAAAGGAGCTGCCGAAACCTCCTCTGCCTTGGATTAGAATGAGGGAGCTTGGGATTTCCGACAGCTCAGAGACGGACCCAGTCCCTTCCTGGATTCCCCTCCTCGTCCCAAAGCATTAGGAACTGAAGTGAACTCCCTCCGCGCAGGGAGCGCTTTTCAGAGCAAACATTTGGGTGCCAAGTTCCCACTGGAAAACGAAGGGGAATGGGGCATTCCAATCCCTTCGCCAGCTCTGAGCCTCTGAGCTCAGGCTTCGAAGGGGACCAGGGTTTCCACCACAGCTCCACGGCAAGGCCCTTTGCAAAGGAGTGCATCCCATCTAGCCTCAGCGGCCATCCTGAGGGGAGGCTGCCTCCGAAAGAGAACAAGAGGGGCTTGTGAACCCGTGGGTGATATAAGAGGTTTTAACCAATGCACCCACCCCCACCCTGAGAGACACAGCTGATAAAAAAACAGACACGGCAGCAAACTCGCGTACCTGAAGCCACTCCAGGAAAGGACCTGATCAAAGAACAGCACCTCCTTTTGCAGAGGGAACACTGCAGTGGAGTAAAAGCTGCTCTGTCAAGACACCCAAAGACAAACCAGCACCACACCAACTAACTGGGCAGCTACTCCCCTAATCCATTCCAGGTGGGCACAGAATCCCATTCCAGGTTCTTCTCATGCCAGAGGGTGCAGGGCTTGAGTCTAGATTCTTCATCTCCTTCTGCATTCGGCAGGCGAATGACCCAGCTGTTGAGTTAATCTCTTTGACAGGCATTCCAAGTCCAGACCATGACCAATGGTCTGGTCTGCCAAGCAGCCAACATCTCTACCACCCCCAAGGAGTGGCTATCCGTAGTTCTTGGCTGGATAATCTGGCCTCAGACTAGTGGGCTAGGCTCAGCCTGTTAGGGACTGGGACATGGGCAGTCAGGTCTAGTGGTCAAAGCAGGAGCCAGGAAACGGTTCAGAACCAGAGCCAGAAGCCGGATGCCAGTGCCAAGGGTCAAGCCAGAGTCAGAGCCAGGAATCGGAGCTGAAGGTCAGAAATGGAGTCAAAGGCTGAATGCTTGGGCCGGGGTCAGAGAGTCAAGCCAAGGGTCAGAGCTGGAGTCAGAGTCAGAGAACAGTAGCAGGGATCACGAACATGGGGGCGGGGGGGCTGAGAAGCAGGAACAAGGCAGGGAAGCATGGTTCAAGAGTCAGGCAAGAAGGCACGGTTCAAAGTACCAGCCAGCCGGGAACTGCACAGACAACTTCCAGTGTCTCTTTCTGGCTTAAATAGCACAGACAGACCATGGGGCTGGGTGCTCCTCCAGTCAGGACTTCTCTGGTGGGGCAAGGGTACAGCTGGTCGCAGATTTGCCATTTTTCAAAGCCAAAACTTCCTGCAGGAACACACTGATTTTGAAGGAATTCCATTTTGGAGGGTAGGGGGGAAATTGAAAGAGACGTTTAGAAAAGGTTGAAATGTTCCATTTTGTCCTTTTCAGGATGGAACGTTTCCATGCGTTATTTTGAAACAAATTTTTGTGGACAAATAGATTTTATATTACAGAAATGAAAGAAAAAATGAAACGTCAAAATCAAAATGAAATGCCTTGATTTTAGTGAAATGAAACAGTTGGATTTTAGCACCACAAAATGTTTTGATCGGCTCAAACTGATTTCTTTGGGAAAATTTCATTGCGCAGGAAATTTTGAAATTCTTTGCTTTTCATTCTGACTGGGAATGAAACACATTTTGAAATCCCAGCATTTCCTACGACACAGATATTCCGGTTCCTGCCCCTCTCTAGCAGACAACTCCCCACTGCGACTGACTCTTTATCCCCTCTTAGCTGAAATGAAGAGAGGGAACCCATAGGACCAAACGAAACCTTTCTCAGCTCACGCCGCTTAAGGCCATCCAACACGTCAGGGTACAAACAGGGTGAAAAAATGTGAATGGTGCTGGCTACAAAAAAGGGAGAAATAAAAGATTTATAAAGGTGATTATGCAAAAATACTACCATTCCCACTCTACCTTCCTCCTCATCTTGTGCAAATTGCCCTATTATTCTGTTCCCTTGGGATGCCTGATTGTCCTTATTTCTTCTTTTGAGCTAAAGTCATCCATGCATTAAATTAGTTCTTTGCCTAGAAATAGCTTGATTGTGTTCTCCAAGCTGCAGTTAATGCAAGGGTTCCCAGAGAGTTTCAAAAATAAAATTGGGAGAAAAGGGGCAAGGAATGAAGGGAAAGGCACAGGGAAGGGTTTGGGTTTGTTCATCCTGCAAAACACACCCCCTGAGAAAGATGCTTCTGAGAGCAGGGTTTGGACTTGGAGCAGCTGGGTTGCTGTGGATTTTGGCAAAGGTTTTCTAGCTATGGTATAGACTGATCAGGTGGGTGCTGGCTGAAATGAGCACGCTTTTCCCCCCAATCCGTCCATGGCACCAGAAGTTGCCGCAGCTCTAGTTTTACGAGGGAGAACATGGTTCTCTCCCCACCTGCCTTGAACAACTGAAACTCTTCTGGCATATTTCACATCTTCTGTGTTCTGTTCAATTTTAATTCTAATCGAGGGGAGGGAGGGAAGGACTTAATTGGTGACAGACAGGACACATACCATTAGTTACGATGATGATTCATCATTTGTATTAGCTCAGTGCCTAGGAATCCCAGCCATGCTAGGTTGTATCTATTGGGTGTATTATGGTAGCCTGTAGGAGCCCCACCATAGATCAAGACCCCCTTGTGTAACCAGTTCACCCATCCCTTGGAGCTCCTTCCACTCTCAAGATAACCCAGCTGCTGTCTAGAGTGTCTAGGAATAGCGTAGTACCCCTTTATATAGCTAGTGAACCCTCTAGTGGCGCTCACTATGTTCTATATTTTAGAAACCAATCAGGGCAGCAGGCCTTATCCACCTAGACCTTGTGGGTTGGGTGCATTAGTAGTAACCTGGTTCTGTGGAAGGAACTGAGCTGCGTTTGCGTGGTTTCTTCATGCTGTTACTGCTGTACAAAGATGCAACACGGTTCCTCTGCCTTTTCCCCAGATGCCTCCGCTGAAGAGCTGACTGGTGTACACATAAACCTTACACTAGTACAGCTGTGTCAGCAGGGGTGTGAACTCAACACATCCCTGGCTAACATCGCTATGGGGGCAAATCCCCCAGTGTGGACGCAGCTGTGCTGACTGAAGACTGTTCGGGGAGACGGTGTTCCTATACCGACAGAAAAACTCCTTCTGTTGGTGTAAACTGCATCTACACCAGCGGCTCTACTGGCAGAGCTGGGCTGACATAGATTCTGCAGGGTAGACATAGACCAAGGCCTGGGCTCGGCTTAAAAATTAGATCTTCTTAGCTAGGTCCCACAAGGCAGTGAAAAATTCTGCACCCTGTGCGACGGAGGCAGGTCAAATTAACCCCTGCTGGTTCTTCCGTTGACCTAGCTGCTGTCTCTGAGAGATGGATAAGCCACACCGATGGGAAAACCCCTTCCATCGTCCTAGCGTGTCTGCACTGCTGTGCTACGTGAGTGCCACCGCTGTAGTGTAGACGTGGCCTGAGGGGTAAGCTTATGGAAGGAATCAGAGCTTCAGAACCAAAGTGCTGAACAAAACTGGTGGGATTTCAGCCAGCGGGACAGAAGGAAAGCTCTGTTCTTGGCACCTCTGGGCACAAGTGCCCGTGTTTCACTGGCTCGACCCTGCTCCCAGTGAGGCTCATCCCATCCATGTAAGCAGGAGCAGGCCAGACCCATGAATCATAGAATATCAGGGTTGGAAGGGACCTCAGGAGGTCATCTTCTAGTCCAACCCCCTGCTCAAAGCAGGACCAACCCCAACTAGGAAGAGGGACCATCCCAGGAGGCACCAATAACTCACCACTTGCATGCGTGCAGTCCCTGGAGTTGCAGCTGACAGGGAAGGGGGCCCAAGGACACCAGCTCAGCCCTGCTCGCCACAGATCTTAGCAGCCTGCAAGGATGGAGGCTCCCTGGGGAGATCCCAGCTGCCCATGGACCTGTGAGGGTCCTGTTTTAAGCTGTGGTGAACATCCAACACCCTCCCACGCAGCAAGTCCCCAGCTATGGGTGGGGAGATCCCCGGGGTTGGACAAAGGCTAACCGTGGCTTGTTCGATCCGGGATACAGGAGTCCCTGAGACGCTTTCCAGGGACACGAGTGGGTCAGTAACTTGCTGGGGACAGGCAGATCCATTCATGGGGGAATGGTTACTGCTGGGAGAGAACTTATCTGGGCTGGGGAAGGGATCCCTCGGGGGCATAGACCTCACACTGGCCATTCAGTTCAGTCCTGCCACCAACCCTTAGAATAAACCCCTGCGGAGCTCAAAGGCAGCGACCCAGCAGCTCTCACTGTTCTATAGGGTGGTGTTTCCATACGGGACGGTACAGCATGGGCCCTCGGTGCTGAAGATTCAGGGGCAGATCCCCACGGGGGTCCATGGCAGGTGTCCTTCTGCAGCTACGGGCATGGGACACAGACACAGCCTGAAATTGCTTATGGCCCCCCAAGCCCTTCCCTGCTGCCGGCTGGCCCTGAGCGCAAAGCTACGGCCGGCGTCGGGCGTCAGCTAAACCTTGTGTGTTGTGCTTCCGCCGAGCCCGGCAGCTTCAGCTCCATGAGGCTGAGTTATCAACGGAGCTTTGCCCGGAACATAAAGATCAGCTGTGAGGCCAGCCCGGTTAGGCGAGTAAACCACACGCAGATCCCCCAGAGACAGGAGGCATCCGCGGCAACCGGTGGTTTGCTGGCTTGCCTTCCCCAGCACCACAAACGTCGATTTATCTCCTGCTTTTGTTCCTTTCCCAGCCACCGTCCTGGCCCTTTGGCCTTGAGCCACCTTGCACAAGGGGGCGTTGGCTTCTCGGCATGGAGTGTGGCACCTCTTTTCTCGTGTGAGCCACCATCGCTCCTGGTGTTGGCTCCCGGTCAGGCTGACGGCTTGTAGAGAAGTGGGTTCTAGTGGATTGGGCCCTTAGCGGGCAGGCGGGGGGGGGGGGTCAATTCCTGGCTCAGCTGATAGGCAAGGCACTTCCCGTCGCTGTTTCTCCTTCCACTCTTTGGATCTATCGGAGCTCTTTGGAGCAGGGTCCGTCTCTCATTCTGGGTATTCACAGCACCTAACGCTATGGGGCCCCGCTCTCAAGGCATTACTGTAATTCCTGTGCTGGCCAGTGGGGAATATCTGCCTTTGACAGGCAACTTAGCTCAAAGCCCAAACTTTACAATTCCCCACGTCCCACCCAGTTTGACTCCATGTCGCCAAGTCCCCACACCGCCTGCTCCTTCTCTGCCAGCTTGAGTTCGACCCACGTCGCAGTGATATCGAGCCGAGCACAGCTCGCTTTCCCTACCAGGCAAGCCATCGATCCGCACGGGCCTAAGGAGGCGGGGGCAAGAAGGATGGGCTGGGAGCTAGCGTGATGCACTGGGTGTCGAGAGCCGTGCGTTTGATTCCTAGTTCTACTACAGAATTCCCCTCGGACGTTGCGAAGTCACCGTGCCCCAGTTCCCCATCAGCGAAAGACCACTCGCTTCTCCGTCCCCAAGGGGTATCGTGAGCACAGAGTCCATTCATGATTGTGCAGTACTATGCTGATGACGGCATCCTGCCCCAGGGGTGGCCTTGTAACACTGAAGGTTTCAGAGAAAAGCATCACCGGCTTATGAATGTTGCATGGGCGGAAATGCCTCCCTTACCCCAGCTGCTGATCAGCTCCTATCCTGAAGCAGGGCCCTTGTGCCGCTGTCCCACCTAGCGGAGGATTAGGGGTTTGTGAGACCCTGGGCCAGAGCAAGTGGAGGCCCTTCCAGCTGCAGCCCCCCCACCCTCCCTCCTGGTGCTCCTGCCAAGGAGCAGGGTCAGGGCGCGGGGGCTGCTCCACCCACCCACCCGGCGCTCCCGCCAGGGAGCAGGGTCAGAGTGGGGGGTTGCTCCGCCCACCCGCTCAGCACTCCTGCTGGGGAGTGGGGGAAGCCCCCAAGCCCTGACCCCACTCCCCAGCAGGAGCGCTGGGCGGATGGGCAGGCGGAGCAGGTCAGGACGCAGGGGTGCTCAGTTTTCCAAGAGCCCCCCAATTGGCCAGGGCCCCTGGGCACGGGCCCCATTGGCCCAGTGTCTAATCCACCACTGATCCTACCTACCAGAAGGTGCCACTGGCATTGCTATCCTTATTCCTATGGGTCTAATCCTGTTTTGAATCTTGCTGAATCCTTTGCCTCTATAACATCCAGAGGCAGTGAGGTTCACAGGTTAACATCCAGGCCGCTCCCCCCCGCCCTTTGTTATTGGATTCTCAGGCAGGGTGATTGGAATCTCTGCCTTGCTACAGCATTATGGTATGTAGTTACCTCCGTCATATCTCCTCTTACGCCTTTCTAAACCCAACAGCTTGAAAGCGTGGTGTCCAAAGGTGCATTAGCACCTGCAACTTCCATTGCTGACCAAATTTCAGCACCTTTGTAAATCAAGTTAGTCTTTTCAATCTCTCCTCCTCCGGAACCTCTCAAAGGCACGGCTAATCATGTCCATTTTCCTTCTCCCGTTCTCTTCCATTGCATGTATTTTCTGAGGCAAGGTGAGCAGAGCTGAACCTGGTATTCAAGATGAACCATCAATTTCACATAATGGCCTTCTGAAATGTCCTATGTTATTTTCTATCCACTCCTTTATAGCCTCCTGATGTTGGCGTGGTGGCTGGGCTTTTTTAACACCACTGACCCCTGAGCAGGTCTCTGCACTGAGCTGCCCACAATGACGTGTAAGCTTTATTCTAAAGCATCTGCAGCTAATTCAGAATCCATCAGAGTCATTTAAATTATTCCTCCCAGCCTGCATTACCTCGCACTTTTCTGTACCAAATTGCATCTGCTATCATGTCCCCAATCACTGGCGATGGGCAGGCAGCTTCCTCCAAAGGGCCTCACGCTCCTCCATAGCTTTCATGAACATGCTATACATAATTGTGTCATCGCTTCTTCCATGCCATTACTCGGGCCAAACAGGTTAAAGCCTTTTCTCCCAACCTCCTTGATCTTCTCATCAGAGGGGAATTGTAGGAACATGGTAGAACCTCGGCCCAGGGCTGTATTTGACCATCCCAGGTTACATGTTCTCAGAGCAACCGTAGCTCTCTTTGGTGGGCCCTTTGCATGTTCTGTGAGTCCCCTGAAAGAACTGGGGCTGGACACAGCAGCGTTTGAGGGAAGTGGAGAGCAGATCATACCCAAATGAATGGCTCAGCTTTGCCCTGGATAGGATAGCTCGGGGCCCAACTCCCCCCAGGGAAGGATAAGAGTCATGCCCTTTGCTTGGGAGTTTGTTTACCCTGGTGCAGGGAGTTTGGGATCCTGGAGGGCTACGCTCCAATGGACAGAGAGCAAGATCAAAACCATGTCATAATTTGCCATCAGCGAGAGCCAATGCGGTCCGCCCAGGCCAGCCGGTCTCTAGGCAATCAATCCCTGTTCAACGCGATGCCCTCTTCTCCGGCCCTTGCAAACAATGACAAATGGAGCTCTGCCTTGACTGGCGTGGAGTGGCGCCCGTCCGCTGGAGGAATAATCACCCATTTGCCAGAGGAGATAGTTCATGCTCCGGCGCGAACCTCTTATCCAGGAGACAGTCACAGCTCACGGAGCCTGAAATTAGATATCGCTCCTCGGGGGCTGCCTAATTGGCCATGTCCGACACTGCAACGGGAAGTGTCCAGCGGTGCTGACAGTGGAGAGGCTTTTTGAAGCCAACCCCTTCTCGTCAGGCGGCATTTCTACAAAGAATGCTTCTCCATAGTGAGTTCCCGCAGGCCAGGCCAGGCATGGACCACCCTGCTGCAAGGAGACAGGAAGTGGGGTGCAGCCAGATATCTGGCCATGGCACAGCCAAAGCTCCAATTACTGGCTTCAGGATGGGCTCCTCCCCAAAGGTCACCAGATGGTTGGGGAAAGTCTGGTCTTCTGGAAAATCTAACTGCAGCTCTCTCTCCTGGGGGCACCACATGTAACCTGCCCCTGGAAGGGAATGGAGCTGGTCTTCTAAATGTAACAGACACTCACTTAGTCCACATAGTTATGTCACTGCTAGTGGCTGGTTCCAGCAACCACAATGGCCTGCTACTTTCTAGCAAAGGGCTGCTGACAACATGAGAAGAGCTTTAGAAACCTCAGTATCTAGAGGAGAAACTCCAGTGCACTGCAGTCCCCGCTCCCCTAAAGCACTTGGGCACCCAGCTAACTTTAGGCGGGTCCCACTGAAGTCAGTGCCCGTAAAGCTAAGCATGTGTTTAAGGGCTTGGCTGAGTTTCGGCCTGTATCATTCATGGTCTCTGTGATAGCATGCGTCCCCCCCCCCCGGATGAATCTACCCCAACAGCAGCATCCCTCTCCCTAGGCCACCTCTGCCCAGCCGCTGTGCGTGAAAGGTGCCTGCCCGTTATCCCTGGACATGGCTAGGTACCGGAGCTCTGTCGGCAGAGCGGCCTGTAAGGGAAGCTGTCTGCCCTACAGCCTGCAATGTTTCCTTGATGCTGCTGCCTCTAGGAGACGTGCTCGTGTGGGTTGTGAGTTCAGGGCCATCACCGCTACTCTCTATCTCCACTCTGTGAGGGACCCCGCAGACCTGCGGCTGGTTGGGCTGGCGCTCCCTCGGGAAACGGGGCCTTATCCCCTGCTGGTGTAAATCAGGGTGTAAGTCAACAGGCCTGATCCCCAGCCGGTGTCGATCTGCACAATCTGAGGCCCTAGCCCTGGGTCACTAACAACAGCAGAGGGCTCATGTCGGTGCTGATATACAGGGGAAAGGGGCCGGTTTTCCCTCCGCCTGCTCTCCCCTTACGCAGCCTGCAGGGACCCCTCGTCGGCGTGTGTGTGTCCCCCTCTGAGTCGCAGGCAGGAGGTTAGGAGTCTCTGGCTGCTCCCAGGGTGGTTAGGCCAAGCTGCAGCGATTCACGTTGCTAGTTGTGGAGGTCCCCGGGGCTGGTGGCCATCACATGCTTGCCTCCTGTTCGGCTTCCTGCCAAGGCTCTGTCTCTGCCCCGCCTCCACCCTTGGCTCCTGTAACTGCCCTCACAGCACGGCACCCCCAGAGGCATCTGTCTCACGGCTTTAATGAGTGTCTGTTGCCGTGACTCAGGAAAATCCCCTCCGCCGTCACCCTGTTCCATGATCCAGCCAGCCAGGGGCTCCTCAAGGAGCCAAGAGCTAAGGTGATGCCCCCACTCTGGTTCACTCTCAAGCAAGAGTCTGGCAGTGGGGATGCCTGGCCCACGTGTCTGGCATGGCGCTAGCTAGAGAAATGGAGACACTGTCTTCCTGGGGCTCTGGGGACAGCTCTTGGTGAAGGGTCATTAAGACGGCCCCTCGTTGCCATATGCCCGTCTCCGTCATGTGACAGGGAACTCCCCCCAAATTCTAGGCCTCTTTCCCATGAGAGCGGAAGATATCGGGGAAGGCACGTGACGCTCGGGGGGGGGAAGGGGGGGATGCCGTGTGGAATAAATACAAGCTCTCCGTGCCATGCTAAGAATGACGCAGACGCCCCCGCCCGAACCCCCCCCGCCCCTCCCGCAACTAGGAGGCGGTATCTGTGATCGGCAGCATGGCGGCCCCAATAAAATACCGCGCGGAGTAAAGGCCACGAGATGGATGGCTTTTCCTTCTCTTCTTTTAATTAAAAATAAAATGTCTCCACTCGAAGTCATTAATTACTAACGACACAATTAGAATCCAGTGAAGGGGGAGGGGAAGGGAACAAAACACCCTCCAGCCATTTCAGCGCACTCGGAGTTTGAAGAGGAATTAAGGAAATAATTGCTTGATTTAAACTTTATTCGCATTTATGCTCGTTCTGGCAATTCTTTATGAGATCGGAACGGGGGCGGTGGGGGATTGGAGGGAACCATATTTCTAGTGTGTCTCCGCTTTTCTCTTTCATCAAAGGGAGGAGATAAGATGCAGAAGCGTCTCTGGTTTAATGTGATTTCCCTTCCTCGCAGTAGGAGGCTGTGGAGTGTCAAGAGATGTGACGGCTCCAGTGATTTCTGGGGCCAGACATGGCTGCAGGCGCCTGAGTGCCAACCGTCTCCTCTCAGCTGGCGATCCGTGGCCAGGACCGTTTGAGGGGAAGGATGCAGTGTGCAGGAGGCAGGGTGCCAGGCTGGCTAAGGCGCTCCGCTCAAAGTAGCCTGTTGGTGGCTGTTGCAATGGATTGGGCGGGGAGTGGTGACAGAGCTGAGCCAAGTCGATTAGAATGGAGCTTCATTTGTTCTGGGAGTTGGAGCCCAGCAGCTGAGGACTGACAGCTAAGGGGACGGTTAGGATGCTGGCTCGGAAACAGGTCTGTACGACCCTCTCAGAGAATGGTCTCTGTCTTGGTAGGAGTAGGTTATCTCAGAAAGAGATGTCATGTGGCTGGGATGCATCCACTTGGAGAGAGACCCCATGGCCAAGATCCATCCCTTCAGAGGGGGCCCATGGCAGGATTCATCCCTTACATCGTCTAATCTATCTATCTATCTATCTATCTATCTATCTATCTATCTATCCCCATCCACCCCTCTATCTATCTATCTATCTATCTATCTATCTATCCCCATCCACCCCTCTATCTATCTATCCCCATCCACCCCTCTATCTATCTATCTATCTATCTATCTATCTATCTATCTATCTATCTATCTATCTATCTATCCCCATCCACCCCCTCTATCTATCTATCTATCTATCCCCATCCACCCTATCTATCTATCCCCATACACCCCCTCTATCTATCTATCTATCTATCTATCTATCTATCTATCTATCTATCTATCTATCTATCTATCTATCCCCATACACCCCATCTATCTATCTATCTATCTATCTATCTATCTATCTATCTATCTATCCCCATCCACCCCTCTATCTATCTATCCCCATCCACCCCTCTATCTATCTATCTATCTATCTATCTATCTATCTATCTATCTATCTATCTATCTATCTATCCCCATACACCCCCTTTATCTATCTATCTATCTATCTATCCCCATACACCCCCTCTATCTATCTATCTATCTATCTATCTATCTATCTATCTATCTATCTATCTATCCCCATACACCCCCTCTATCTATCTATCTATCTATCTATCTATCCCCATACACCCCATCTATCTATCTATCTATCTATCTATCTATCTATCTATCTATCTATCTATCTATCTATCTATCCCCATACACCCCATCTATCTATCTATCTATCTATCTATCTATCTATCTATCTATCCCCATACACCCCATCTATCTATCTATCTATCTATCTATCTATCTATCTATCTATCTATCTATCTATCTATCCCCATCCACCCCTCTATCTATCTATCCCCATCCACCCCTCTATCTATCTATCTATCTATCTATCTATCTATCTATCTATCTATCTATCTATCTATCCCCATACACCCCCTTTATCTATCTATCTATCTATCTATCCCCATACACCCCCTCTATCTATCTATCTATCTATCTATCTATCTATCTATCTATCTATCCCCATACACCCCCTCTATCTATCTATCTATCTATCTATCTATCTATCTATCTATCCCCATACACCCCATCTATCTATCTATCTATCTATCTATCTATCCCCATACACCCCATCTATCTATCTATCTATCTATCTATCTATCTATCTATCTATCCCCATACACCCCATCTATCTATCTATCTATCTATCTATCTATCTATCTATCTATCTATCTATCTATCTATCCCCATACACCCCCTCTATCTATCTATCAGTCCCCATACACCCCCTCTATCTATCTATCTATCTATCTATCTATCTATCTATCTATCTATCTATCTATCTATCCCCATACACCCCCTCTATCTATCTATCTATCTATCTATCTATCTATCTATCTATCTATCTATCTATCTATCTATCTATCTATCCCCATACACCCCCTCTATCTATCGATCTATCTATCTATCTATCTATCTATCTCAGTCTCCTCTCTCTTTCTCTCTCTCTGGCTTTCCCCTCCCATCAGCCTCATTCTTATGACCCCACCCCGCAAATTATCCTGCAGGTTTGATATTCCAGAGGCATAAACAGATGGCTGGGAATGGAAAGAGCCAATCGCAAACCAGACGAGTGGAGAAGGGGAAAGGGGAAAGAAAGCAAGTTCTGGTGCCCAAGTCTAAAGCTCCTTGGCCGTGAAAAGGTTTAAATTGCTTGAGGAGTCTCCATAAAAAATAGATTAAGGGCACAGGGAGCGGAAAGCCCAACGCAGCCCCCGGCTGCCTGCCGAGTAGTTATTATCTCTGTCAGCTGAGTGTTTTACCCGTACTCTGTGACTGAAACGTTTGATGAGGGGAGGGGCGCGGGTGAGGAGGCTGCCTCTCCCGCTGGTGGGTTCAGATTAAGCAAAGGGTTAGACTGGAGTTGGAGTGAGTTTCCTTTCGACAACCAATCGAGCCAAGGCTGACCGGGCCGGGTGTGGGGCCAGGGAAGCGGAGGAGAGTGGGGTTCACAGAGTTAGGGTTGGCGAGGGTGAGACTCATCTGACAGCTGGATTCAGATGGCACCACTCCAGTTTATAACGTATCCCAGGAGATAATAAATAATAATACGAGCTAGCTCGGATATAGCGTTTTTCATCAGGAGATCTCAAATCACTTCACAGTCTGTAATGTGTTGCAAATCAATCATCAGGAATCAATAATCGATAGCCAATAATTAATTAATAACGAGCAATTTAAACAGATCATAATTCCAATTATATGTTTAAAAAATAATGTTTCCTTGAGTTTAAATCAGCTGAATTATTAGAAGACCTCGAAGAAGTCAGTTTTGATTGGACTAATCAGTTCATTAGACAGCACATAACAGAAAGAGGTGTAATCATAGCTACCAGCGATCTGGAGTAGCAAATCCATGCAGTGGTCTGACAGTTTTCTCCCAGCCCACTAGGGTGCTGGTTAACTGCTCGCGGGTTGAGTACGTAGCCCTGTTGCTTATCCTTTAATCCTGGTTAGTGCCTCTTTCATGTAAAGACTTATCCTTATTTCTAGCCGGCTTCCAAAACTTCCCATCATATTTCATAACATTGTAACTGTCTGGGCAGCATCTGGTGCTGACCAATTGTTTACACCCTTTAGAGAGATAGATAGACAGACATTTTCTGATAAATACATTGACTTTATTGCTAATTTAACATCCATTAGTTCTTGCAGTTTGAACACTGCTTAGGTTTTTTGTTCCTAGCAAAACAACTTACATGTTGGTTAAAGGTCACTCGTTTGCCTACTACTTAGTAAAATTCCACCTCTTAGCCACCCCTGCAAAGCATCATGGCAGTCTCGCTTCCCAAGCAAGTTATGAGGTCTAACACAGGCCTAGTCTATTAGTCAACAGTATTTTCACAACACCCCTGTGAAACAGGGCAGGGCTATTGTCCCCATTGTACAGATGGGGAAACTGAGGCACAGAGACTGACTGACTTGCCCAAGGTCCCACTGGAAGTTTTCAGCAGAGCAGGGAAGAGACCCTAGTTCTCACAAGAGCTAAACTACTGCCTCAACCGTTGGCTCATTCTCTTCTTCTCTTATTTTTGCATACTTGTTCCTGAATAACAAAATATTCCAGCACAGGAGCGTTGATTGTCAAATAGGGAGGATCTAAATAAGCTAGAACGATTGCTGATCGGGAAAAGCATTTGGTTTTTGTACGTGAAAAATTTCAATGAAAACAATTCTTTTTTCACTTTTATCAATACTGAAAACGGATTTTCATGGAGAAACACAAACCCCCCCCAAGTGGGACTGTTTAGCGGGGTTCAGTTTTTGGATGAAAACCTGACCGTTTTCAACGGAAACTGCTTTTTTTCTGTGAAAATTTCTAATTTTGTCCAAAATGCATTTTCCATCAAGGAAACATTTCGATGGAAATTTGTCAGCAAACTCCAGCAAAGAGGGAAATGGGGCCTCATGGTAGAGCTGCTCAGAATAATCGAAATAAACCCATGGGCACCTATAAACCCAGAGGCCCATATAAGCCAATAGCCTAGAATAAACCTGTAAGTCCATATTGCCACAAGTCCATATAAACCAGTAGGCCAAAATAAACTCATAGCACCACAAAAGCCCATAAGCCAAAATAAACCCATAGGGTCATATAAACGAATAGGCTGAAATAAAGCCATAGGGCTCTATAAACCATTCGGTCAAAATAAACTCAAGCAGTGCTACTATCTCCATTGCACAGACGGAAAGCTGAGGTTTAGAGAAACCAAGTGATTTGCTCAAGGTCATGCAGACAGCCTGTGCCAGAGCAGGGAACTGAAGCCAGGTCTCCCAAGTCCCAGGCCAGTGCCTTAACCACTAGGCCATCCCCCCTCTGTGCCTGTACATAGAAAGTGACTTATATGGGCAAGATGCACTCTAAGAGCAGGACGTCAATTCACAGTGCATGGGTGCTACTCAGGTTCAAGGCCACCATGAGCCGCTCAGTTACTCGGACATCCTCCTTCCTCTGCTCTCGAGAGGAATAAGTAAGAACGAGGAATTATACAGTCTGATCTACCGAGATGCTTTTCTATAAGACCTGCACCAGGAATTATTTCGGGGCCTGTTCTCTGGCCTGTGTTATTTGGGAGGTCAGACTAGAAGATCACAATGGTCTCTTCTGGCCTTGGAATCTATCTAGCTATCCAACACCCGTCGCTAGAGTCGCTGAGCCCCAGATCAGATTTTTGTGTAGGTAACACAGCCATGCAGTGAACTTTACCTCATCTCCTTGGCCCGCAGCCATATCCCCTTGGGCTATGCGCTCCCCAGATCTCAGGAGCTAAGCTTTTATCTCTGGGGTTGCTCAGAACTCGAGAGGCCTCCAAAGGAATTCTCAGCTGCTTCAAGAAGTGGCACCGCTCCTCCAGTAGGTGGCGCTCTGAACTTTGCGTCAGCCCCCAAGCCAACACCACAGCTGGGTGCTAAGGGGGCGTTTTGTCGCGGGAGGAGTCAGCTTTCAGATGTGATGGCAGACTCAGTGCTTGGCTACTTGTGGCAATTAAGATCCCATGTTGCTTTTCACCACTGTGCCCTGGCCAAAGTCCAAGCCGGGTAATTGTTACATTCCGCCAGCCCAAATCCTCCCTGCAGCTCCTGTTTTTATTTATGAGTTTATATTTAGATCCGTAATGAGCCTGACATACGGTGCATAATGGGGAGAATGCGAAAACAAGCAAAGGAAGGGGGGGAAAGGAAGGAAAATGCAACTTTTCGCTGACTTGTGCTTCCCTCCGGAGACTGTGCCGGCCTTGGCGGCGACGGGGACGGAGTAAAAAATAAGATGCATTGTTTGAAAGCAATTAAGTGAAAATGAGCTAGAATCCCAAGGTCAGAAAAGCCCAGGTCGTTAATTAATTCTCAGCATGCTGCGAAAAGATGAATTTCTCACAATAAACAAACATATGTAACAGCGTCTATGGCAAAGAGTCAAGTTAACACTAAATTATTATAGCAAGAGCTGGCAAAAGTGCAACTGTGTTTAAGGTGGCTAACAATTTCTTCCATCGGATCCTATTTCTAGTTGCTTAGAACTTTGCCAAACTTTAACCACTGAATTTTTCCAGGCGTGGGGGGGCTCTGCCTCGGGCTGGATTCTGGGGGAAAGTTTCAGTGAAAACAGCTCCCCAGAAGGCGGCAAGGGGAAAACAAGTAGTTTTGCCAATGTTGGAATTTTTCCAACCGTTTCTTTAAAGAGTTCTGGCGCCTAAGACGTGGAGCAGGAATTTGACATTGGTAGGCGAATAGTTCTGTCCCTGTGAAAATGCATCTAGATTTGGCTGAGTTATAAACCTCTTAGAATCGCCACGTGCACGTGCTTTGCGGGGCTTTTTGGTGGCTAGCCGCTAAAATCTGTCAACGTTCCAGCCGCAAGGAGCATGCTTCAGTTCCTTCGCGACAACTAAACTGAGATCCTGGGCCACTCAGCCTCCTGCAAGGTAAGCACAGAGCTGGCATTGCAGCACCTACAGGCCTAGGAGAAAGTGTGCTGGACACATCTGCTGAATTGGGTTAATAATTCAGTGGACTTCACAGTCATTATTATTATAAAGAGATAGATGGATAGAGGTGCATGAGATTGACAGAAACAGCCATAGTTAAATATGGTCGTATTGCTGGCTGCCTAATCTGCTTTTGTATATGTATTTTTCCTCTTTATTGAAAAATCCCCTTGACTCTACCGTCGGGATCTATATCGATCCATATATACTCCAACAGAGATCTATGAAAGTGACCATAAAACCTACAGAGGATTATGTCTCTGCTATCCAGTTCTACAGGGAGATTTAAACATTCCCTGGAAAACTTTTGCCAGCACAGGAAATTCTGTCCGACATTGTTTTCTTGCTTTAAATAATTGTGTGGGTTGGTTTGGTTGGTTTTTTGAAAGATGGTGAAAAGCCCTGTGGAAATTCACCCAGTAATACAGAGTTTGTCTACACCCACTTAACTAAAGGCATGATTTAAAATCCATTTGTTTTAACTTGTACAAATGGCTGTGCACGCACTCTTAAATCAATTTCAGCCTGGCTTATATTGATTTAACTAAATCGAGGAGGAACAAATTTAAGAGAAACTGAAATAATCTGAATCCATCTTGTGCCATCAGGCATTATTTTGGGCACAAGCCAGGCTCTGCCATCTCTGCCTATTCCAGGCTGCTCTTTGCACAGCCTCCATGTTGTTAACTCCCGTAAGTTTCCCCTCTCTGAGCAGTGTCTAATGGAGGGATCTTTTTGGTCAGCTCCTTTGCTTGTTCCCCCAGCTGTGAATAACACACCTGCCATGACAGATGTTGCAGCTTCATTAGTAGCACATGTTCCAGAGATATCCATCTTTTCTGGAGACCTTTAGAGATAAGGGGTTGTTGAAATCTCTGCTGAATCTCAACATTTGTTCAAAATTCATTCCATTTAGTACTGAAATGAACCACTCTTAACCAAAAGAATAGTGTCCTAACAGTAGTTTGCACCAGTTTAACTGAATTGAATTAACTATAAGTCATTGCTTATTGTTAATTTAACTGCATTCAACTAAAAGTTAAGCCACTTTAACTTCTGTGTTTAGACACAGTCTAACTAACACTAAAGGGGTATATGATCTGAACTCTGCAGCGACATTCATATTCACAGCCCAGAAATTAATTCCAGACACTGACAGACAAAAGATAACGGAACCCATTACAGAGCCCATCAAGCATTTTGCTCAATCAGACATTTCCAAGAAGCAGGGACCGTTTTGCCTGCAATTTCTCATCTCTTCTCATTTATTTGATAACTGACCTTTTCTGAATTTGCCAAATCTCTCAGGCTCCAGGACCACTCTGCAGTATTTATTCTTTTTAGCCAACTTCCAGCTTCTAATGATCAATCTCATAGCAGTTACGCTAACCTTTGGCAGGAACACTTCATAGGCCTTATTAACTGCCGGTAAGTTATACAAATGCCCCAGTAAGTAAATTCAAGGACCAGGAGGAGAAAGCTCCATATGTAGTGGGTAATTCTATACGGGGACTAAGCTACCGTGCTCCGGCACCAATACTAGAAAGTTCACATGGAAGAAACAAAGCAGAATTCGTAGGTCAGTAAAGCTGTTCCTATCTGCCCTGACTCATGAAATGAAGAGGTGGCCCTCAGCCCAGATTTTATCATAGCAATAAGCCAATCGTTACAGTTAATGCTAATTACCCCCCTTGTTAGCTGTTCGCAGAGAGACCAAGGAACGGGTAGGTTTAGGAGAAATTAACTGCTGTCTCATTACTCCAGGCCAAGGATGAGATGCTTTGGCAGGGCAGGGTAGAGGATGTTTTCTTTGTTGCCATCCTGTGCTGTGCAGAGGGCTTTAGTCTCCAGGGTTATCCCTCTGACGCCTCTGAGTAGCAGGAAAATGGACCTGCCCAGCTGGGTTTGAGAGCAATGGTCAGACATGTCTGTTATGTCCCAGGAGGGGCTGAAAGCTGATGCGGCAAAGAGAAGAAATCCAGCCCCAGTGGATCAGGGGTTTGTGACTCCCTCCTTGCTCCTATGATACACCCATTAACTCACACACACAAAACCACATACCCTCACACACCGGCACTCATTCACTGTGACGCCTCCATTAGCGCAGACACACACACAACCGTTCAGACACACTGATACGTGTGGACATTCATTCCAGTCGCTGAGCTACGTACCCATTCATTCACACACAGGCATGTGCATTCACAAATACACTTCTGTTCTCACACACACATGCTGGATTTTATCTGGTTCCTAAATAAGGCCAAATGACGATTTCCATGTTAAAAAATTCCCAAAAGACATGGCCTTTTGCCCATGTCTATGCCAACGGCATCTTTGCTTGAAGAAGGGCTCATTTTGACTCAAAGTATTAGCTACATTTTCGGCAAACATTAGGCCGTTTTTTTTTTTCATTTTTATAATGAAAAACCTGTATGTTTTGCATAGGTTTGAAATGTGGTGCAGATATATTGTACACCCTACTGACAATGACTACACCCCTACAACTCAGGCATGTCTACACTTCCAATTTAGGTTGACGTATGTGCAGTTTTCAGGGGTGTGAAAAATCCTCCTAATCTAACCCCACCATGTAGATCTAGCTAGGTCATTGTCAGAATGCTTCCATCAACCTAGTACTGTCACTCAAGAAGGTGGCATTCCTACACTATGAGGTTATAGCACACTGTGGCTATGCCACTCTAACCCCCATAGTGTAGACCAGGGGTAGGCAACCTATGGCACGAGTGCCGAAGGCGGCACATGAGCTGATTTTCAGTGGCACTCACACTGCCCGGGTCCTGGCCACTGGTCCGGGGGCTCTGCGTTTTAATTTAATTTTAAATGAAGCTTCTTAAACATTTTATAAACCTTATTTACTTTACATACAACAATAGTTTCATTATATATTATAGACTTATAGAAAGAGACCTTCTAAAAACGTTAAAATGTATGACTGGCACGCGAAACCTTATATTAGAGTGAATAAATGAAGACTCGGCACACCACTCCTGAAGGAAGCAACAGAGGGTCCTGTGGCACCTTTGAGACTAACTGTTAGTCTCAAAGGTGCCACAGGACCCTCTGTTGCTTTTTTACAGATTCAGACTAACACGGCTACCCCTCTGATACTTCACTCCTGAAGGGTTGCCGATCCCTGGTGTAGACGAAACTTTAGATTCTACAGTGATCAGTGTCCTATAAATATTATGTATTTACATTTATAGATTCATTACCAGCTTATCTACAGAGAATGCTGAATAATACTAATCAAGTTAGAACCGAGCAAAAAATTTTGACCGAAACATTTTTCAGTGACAAAATGCAGCTTTGGGTTGACCAAAAATTTTTCAATTCATGTCAATTTCATCTAACTGGTTCAGTCACACAAAAAAACCTTTAAAACTAATTTAAAAAAATCCATTTTGATATCTTCTAAATGAAACATTTCAGGCTGTCGCCTCACAGTGACTTTTTGTTTGGAAATGTCCTTTAGTTTTATTCTTTTTTATTTTATTTTAAATTTTTAAAAAGTGCCCCAAAGCAAAACAAAAAGGTTCTGTTGAAATGGCCAATGAACCAAAAAAAAATCCATTATTCACACAGTTCTAAATGAATTATATCTCTGTGACGCCCTTTATCCCGAAAGATCTCAAAGTCCTTTACCAGCCCTGGTTCCCAGGCAGAGGCAGCAGGCGGAGAAGATGCTGCCATGGGGAATTGGTGGAAATGTGACTGAGACTGGAGGTGGAAAAAAAGGAGATGAACCCAAGTCATCAAATTGGGCTCTAGATCTAAATCCAGATTTGAAAGCCAGTATTGCTTGGCATTGGTGAGATCTGGAGTTCTGTCTAGCCTGTTATAATAGCTATAAAGAATGGAGCAATTTGCAACATTTAGATCCAGGTGCAGGTTGCAACCTGCTGATGGTTAGTGGAAGGGCTGAGATTCTGGCTGGGTTTGACCCCCTCTTTACTGTGCTCATGATGGAGCACCACCCAGAAGCAGAGAGACGGAGGAAAGACAATTTTCACAGTACCACTCACGGGGTCAGGGCAGGATCTCTCATGATGGGGCTGCCAGGACAGAGGTGACCAAAGCAAGGTGGTCGTCCTACACTGAGCAATGTGGAAGATCATCAGAATCATTATGGCTGAAAGATAAGCGGCAGGGAGGTTCTCTGTGCATGCTCCCTGCAGCAGGATACAGGGAGAATCCAGCCAGATTTCCCTGATAAAAAAAGAAAGACAAGGAACAGTTCCAATCTCCTCGCCCATTTGTACACATAAAACTTTCTAAATGCTAAGCCAAATAAAGTCTTCTTATCTGCGTATTACCACGAAAGGCTCTTTCAGGCAGATTTAGGATGAATTAGTGCTTTTTATAACTACAAAACAGGAGCAAAGTGAAATTCATTACTCAGCCGGCAGGTTCTTCTGCCTTAACCCTTTGAGAACCAAGCTGCTGCCACAAAGTTACCCCTTGGCAACTGGCTGGCTTGAGGAGTGGGAAGAAGGCCTTGCGAAGGGCGATAGCTCAGAGATCAATGAGTGTATCTGGTATCAAAGAGACAGGTCAGGGTGGGATTCTTGTCCGGATGGCGTCCCAAGGCACCTCCCCAGCACCAGAACCCCCTTCTCCACGGGGCCGAAAGATGATGGGCCAGGAATTCAGCTGGTGCAAATCAGCACAGCTCCATCAGCTTTCACAGAGCTACACTGGTTTACACCAGCTGGGGATCTGGCCCATTGATGCCGATGGAGCGACACGGATTTACACCCGGTGGGGGGATCTGGCCCATTGACTCTGACACGTCTCTTCTCTCGGGTGGCCCGGAAGGAAAAGCCTCTCACACTACCTCTCCAAACACCCTCCAAAACTCCCCTGTTCGCTGCCTCTGCTTGTAGCTTTCCAATTTGCCTAGCAAGTGACTTTTTAGACCAAGTTTTTCCAGCTTAGCTCAGCTCCTCCCATCACCACCAGCGAGCGATTAACCATGGGCAGACTTCGAACAGCTGGCCGGATCCCCGGTCCCAGGGCAAGAGCCTCACAGCCTTTAGCAAGGCACTGAGCAAAGGTGCAAGGCCTACTCAGGGCGCACAGCCCAGTTTCTCCTGTACACAGAGAACAAACCGTCAAACAACCAGTGCACCGACGGACCCAGCGCCCCATTCACCAAGTCCTGCTGCCTCCAGGCACTTTTCAAATTGTGCCTCTGCAGCTTGTGCAGTCTGGGTGATGGCGGGTGCACAGCTGTTCAACCGGCCATTCGCACACACGGTCTCTGCAGCTGTGCGCACAACCCAGGAACTGCTTGTGCAAGGCCCAGGTTTAATGCATGAGCTCACGCCCCTCCTCCCCGGTAGGTACCGTAGCAGCCCGCTACAGAGCTCCGCAGAGCTGCTCCTCAGCTCAAACAACCAAGCGCTGTGTGTCGGCCGCTGACGGGGCCTAGGTTTGATTCCCCACTCACAGCCGCAGTGACTGCGTGGATGTGCTCCCAGGTCGGCTGCATTCACGCCCTTCGAATTGGAGGGTGCAATTCCATTCCACCCCACAAACTCCCTGCGAGCCACCCTTCCCCCTGCCTCTGTTTCAGAGACGCCTGCATCTCCCCGGCCAGGATTCATTCTGTGTGCCCTCCTCCCACAGCAGGGTCGCCCGTGTCAGCCGCTATGTGTGCACCTCCGTTCTCCTGTCCCCCCTGATTCCTCCTTCTGAGGAGCTCTGTTCTCCCCACAGCAGGGCCCAGTTCACCATGCTGAGTGTCTCTCTCTACCCCTCTTCTCCTCCCCAAGCTCCAGTGACTATGGAAGTGGAGAATCCCAGGAGGGAATTCTTAACATGGATCTGTTTCCACAAGCCTAAAAGCACTTTGTGGACTCCCTACAGAGGGGAAATGCGGCCAGCTCTGGGGTGGGGCGTTGCTGGCATTGAAACAGTGCTCAGCAGCACCTCAAGAGAGTTCACGAGGGCGAGCCATTGGGCTGGGAGAGGAGACACCAAATGCTGCTCCTTGGGATCTGAGACCCCCATGTTCTCCGTCTGGAACGCTGCAGCTGTTACAGCTGCACTCAGGTCCCCCTCCTCCTCCTCTGCCTTGGTAGACACGGCGCCAGCTGTTGCCAAGTGTGGGTGGCTGATGGCAGGTGAGCCAGGCGTTCGGCAAGGCACAGCGCCTTGCACCTGACAGCCCACACCAGGCAGCAGAAGGAGAGACGTCTGCTGGCCACCTGGGGAGGGGTGGATGCGAATGAGCTTCGAATGCCTGCAAAGCCCCTGAATTCTTAACCATGTGGCTAATGAGCTGCCCTGGGAGATCTCGCCTCGGTGAGCAGATCAGACGGGACAACAAGCGGGAGCCTCGAATGGGTGGAGGTGACGCCAGGCACAGGACGGGGGAACGGGCAGAGGGCTGAGCTGGGCAGCGCTGCATGTCCAGTCAAAATGTGCCCTTCCTTTGGAAGAGCGCCCACTAGTGGCAAAAGTGTGCCTCTGTCTCCTTACCGTCTGCTGGGATTGTCAACAGCTGGGGGCCCGGGGTGGGGGGAGACCCTGTGACCTCATTGCCTGCCCACAAGACAGCTGGGTTTAGCACTGGATGGCGGCAGCCCTCTGAGATCTCATAGGTCTCCGTGGGAATTCAGTGAGGACACAAGGACCAGTGGTTACGGGCTGGCAGGAGACGTTATAAGATGTGACCTGAGAGAGGGACAATGCCCAAGATGGCTTCTTTCAAACTCCTGGGCTCTGCTGAAGCCAAATCCGGGGTGGCTTTGCCTCGCAGCCCCTGATTATAATTCACGGACGGTAGATAGGGGACCATCCATCTCACTGCACGAGGCCTAGTCATGGATGCTATAAGGGGCCAAATATTTTTCCAGCTTCCTGCAGAAATGGGTTTGCACAGTGGGGTCCTGGCCCACGGCTGAGCTCCTGGATGCTACAGTAATACCCTAAGAAGTCAAAAAGTGACCATTCCATATAGGGTGGGTTGCTTGCATATGGGGTATAAACCTTTTTGGGATCTAAACCTGTAATAAATGAACTGCGAGAAGGCCATTGTAACAACTCTCGCTCTGCCCAGTACGAGGGGAAAAGCTAATGAGCAGCGCTGTCGGCAATTAGCGAATGCAAAGGCCTGGCCCCCTGTCAGAAGCGTCGTGTCGAACAACAGAGAGAGCAGGGAATAACGTGCCGTGACACGAGGACGTATCCAGGAACAAGGAGCGGGCCTGACTGGAAACGAGCCTCATTAGTCCATTGCTTGTCAACATAAACAAACCCATTGCGGTGGGTTCGCACACAGGGGTGTAAAATCGCAGGGAGTGGGAGTGCCCGACAGCTGGCTCCGGACGGCGTGGCGGGCAGCAGAATGGGTGCGTGATCAGTCACAAGCACCACTTCCCTCCATCACCTGCCACGGTGCTTCAACCCTGAGATGGGAGCTCATTCTTCATGGCCCAATAGATCCAAAGAGTCTCGGCTGATGCAGACAACAAGAAGATAAGCGCAGCCACATGTGGCGGTAGTTTGGGTGATGGGGCAACCATACCATGGGGGAGTTGATTGAAACCCCAACGCATTTCACGGAAGGCATCAGACAGCCATGGGAGAGTAATTACTCTTGCTGTTCATTGTTTGCATAACGTTAGCCTCTAGTGTTACCCATTGTGTCGGGTGCTGCTCAGACCGTGAGAGACTGGCCCTCCCCCAAGGAGCTCACCATCTCAATACACAAGCCAGACAGGGTCGGAGGAAGGATGGAGCATTATCCCCATTTTACAGATTGGAAAACTGACCCACCCACAAGAACATAAGAACGGCCACACTGGGTCAGACCAAAGGTCCATCCAGCCCAGTATCCTGTCTACCGACAGTGGCCAGTGCCAGGTGCCCCAGAGGGAGTGAACCTAACAGGTAATGATCAAGTGATCTCTCTCCTACTGTCCATCACCACCCTCTGACAAACAGAGGCTAGGGACACCATTCCTTACCCCTCCTACCTAATAGCCATTAATGGACATAACCTCCATGAATTTATCCAGTTTTCCTTTAAACCCTGTTATAGTCCTAGCCTTGACAACCTCCTCAGGCAAGGAGTTCCACAAGTTGACTGTGCGCTGTGTGAAGAAGAACTTCCTTTTATTTGTTTTAAACCTGCTGCCCATTAATTTCATTTGGTGGCCCCTAGTTCTTATATTATGGGAATAAGTAAATAACTTTTCCTTATTCACTTTCTCACACCACTCATGATTTTATATACCTCTATCATATCCCCCCTTAGTCGCCTCTTTTCCAAGCTGAAAAGTCCTAGCCTCTTTAATCTCTCCTCCTATGGGACCCATTCCAAACCCCTAATCATTTTAGTTGCCCTTCTCTGAACCTTTTCTAATGCCAGTATATCTTTTTTGAGATAAGGAGACCACATCTGTACGCAGTATTCAAGATGTGGGCGCACCATGGATTTATATAAGGGAAAAAAGATATTCTCCGTCTTATTCTCTATCCCTTTTTAATGATTCCTAACATCCTGTTTGCTTTTTTGACGGTCACTGCACACTGCGTGGACGTCTTCAGAGAACTATCCACGATGACTCCAAGCCCTCTTTCCTGATTAGTTGTAGCTAAATTAGCCCCCATCATATTGTATGTATAGTTGGGGCCCAAAGTCATGCAGCGAGTCTGTGCAGAGCGGGGAACTGAACCCAAGTGTCCTGAGTTCCAGGGAAACGCCTTGTTAATACTGTGTTATGGTAACGCTAAATGCCCTGGGCACGGACCAGAACCGCGCCGTGCCAGGCACCAAACACAAGCCCAGCCTGTCTCTCTGAAGCAATGATTTTCGGTCCTCACCAAGTTGGCCCCGATTTGAAGCACCTGCTTTTGTTCCAGCAGCTCCCGGGAGAGGTTCGGAGGTGAGGCGAAGAATCGGCTGCCTGCCCCCCGCCAAGGCAGCGCGGAGACTTGCGGGCGATGCAGATGAGTGCCCTGGCAACGGCACTGCCTTGATCTACGCTCGGGCAAGAGGCTGATTAAAGAGGAAGCCTCTCCCCTCGCCCAGCTGCGGCCTTGACAAGAGGAATGACGGAGCCGGGCAAAGTCAGAGCGGGTAATTGACTTGGGAAGTGATAAGGGTGATAAATCCAATCCCCGCCCGTGTGATATTTAACAGCTCTGTGCGCAAGGTCCCAGGTCGCGCCGCTGGCTTTATTTATGGGCCGTTTGCTTTGTCTCTGTCTGGTTGCAGAACGAAGGGCCCGGTTCTGCTCTCGGTGGAAACCCGGAGTGAACCGCCTGCCTCCAGTGGCCAGATGTATCCTGCTGTTCGTCAGGGCAGAATTGGGGCCCGAAATGGAGCGGGGTAGAGGTGACGCACTGTGGGCAGCATGAGGGGGTCACGTGCCCCCTCCCCCCCCCAATTTGTTGCTTGGCTTGTACTGAGCATGTTCAGTAACACAGCTGAAGCCTGGTGCCCTCACTCTGCCCCCCCCACACACACACTATAGGCAGCCATGGGTTGTCTCTGGAGAGGGGAGAGGCCAAATTAGCCAGAGTGAAGCTATGCCATTCACTGGAGCAGCTCCCACTTACCCCATGCTAAGTTTGATCTTATTACCAGAGAACCGAGCCGAGATCAGACACGTATAAAGAGACCGGCCCTGAGCCAAAGAACTGACAAGCTATCTAGACAAGGCAGACATAAGAGGGGGGAAGGAGATATCATTAGAGCCCCATTTGACACTTGGAGTTAATTCTGGTTGGAAGCGGTAGCTGGGTCACTTAAGTCAGATTCTGGTTCTGCCCTGATAAGAGTGGTCAGTTCCTCAGCTGGAGGAAATTAA
Source organism: Chrysemys picta bellii (assembly GCF_011386835.1). Lineage (NCBI taxonomy): Eukaryota > Metazoa > Chordata > Testudines > Emydidae > Chrysemys > Chrysemys picta. Next base: position 20,989,877 of record NC_088809.1, read on the forward strand.
CCTAACTCCAGAGATACGCTGATTGAGGATCCGGGTTGGTTGGGCCAGATCCTCGGCTGGTGGCAATCGACGTATCCGAGAACACTCCGCGAGAGTTGTGCACACTCCAGTGAGTGTGAGGGGAGTGCAGCTGGAACAGAGGGGTGCAATACTGTAATGGTGCAGGGTGTGCGCCGGTAGTGCGAGGGTAAATTAGTGTCATGATGGAGGGGTGCATGCCTGTAGGGGGATGCTGTGATACTGTAAAGATGAAAGGGTGTGCGCCTGTATTGCGGGGGTGCAGTAAAGTCACAGAACCATAGAACCAGAGGGTTAGGAGGGACCGACCGCAAGGGCCATCTAATCGAACCCCCGGCCAAGACGCTGGATGTGTTGTGTCTAAACCATCCAAGACAGACGGCTCCAGCCTCTTTTTGAAAAGTAGCATAAAGGTGTAGAGGTATGAGGCTATAGCATAGAGGTGTAGTTGTGTGAAGGTGTCAGGGTATGTACCTGTAGCATACGGCTGTAGTTATGTAAAGGTGTAGGGGTATGTACCTGTAGTGTAGGAGTATAGTTTTGTGAAGGTGTAGGGGTATGTGCCTGTGTAGCAAAGGTGTGTAGTTGTATAAAGGTATACAAATATGTGCCTGTAGTTTAGGGGTGTAGTTGTGTAAAGGTGTCGTAACCGCGGCGATCCCAGGATAGTAGAGAGACAAGGTGGGTGAGGTAATAGCTGTGTAGCTCAAAAGCGTGTCTCTTTCCCCAACAGAAGTTGGTCCAATAAAAGATGTCACCTCGCTTAGTCTCTCAATTACAAAGGTACTTTGATGCCAAGGTCGAGACTGCAATATGCACCAGCTAACGGGCAATACTATGTTATCCTTCTTCAAAAACCCTCCTGCACACTCTCCTCTTCCACAAGGGTTACAGAAATCTTGACAGCAGATGGTCTGCTATCATATTGGCCAGTATCATCTCACTGTTTCCTTGTATTTCCCAGCTGTCTGTGTCCATCTGTTGTCTCTTGTCTTATACTCAGACGGTGAGCTCCTTGGAGCAGAGACTATCTACTGTGTTTGTTTATTCTGTTTTTGTACAGCACCTTGCACCATGGGGACCTGGTTTCTGATGGGGGTTCCTAGATGCTATGATCATACAAATAAAGAACAATATTAATGAATATATGAAAGAACCATGGCTTGGTTTGTGATGGCAGATGCATGTTTCTGTGTGTGTGTGTGTGTGTGTGTGTGTGTGTGTGTGTGTGTGTGTGTGTGTGTGTGTGTGTGTGTGTAGAGTTAACTGACAGTATTTCCTACCCCAAGCTTTCAAAAATCACAAGCCAGACCTCAAAAACCCAGACCCCATGAGACTGGTTTAAAAATATTTTGGTCTCTGTGCCTTTAGGGTGCCCATGGATCCATTTTTTATCGGCAACCCCAAAGGCTAGAAACTCACTTTTGGGTTTTAAATGGAAGCCAAACATTCGTCCCTACTCATATGAATCCAGGAGCTGGGACTTTAATTAAAACATCAGACATTGTGAGCCTGGTTCAGAGACTTGCAATAAAGTTGCGAGAACTGGCAAGACTACAGACTTCTGTCGGAAATTTTTGCCTGCAGCGTCTCTTTAGCTAAAGCCAGTGTTTTTCACACCTTTGCAGTCTGCTCAGCTGGGTGCCATCCCAGGCTCCCTGAGGGTTGAACTGGTGCCATTGGAAGGGGACCTCGTCAGTGGGTAACGGACGCCTGCCGCTGTGTCTCCTGCTTCCTAAGCTCCAGGAGGCCCACCTGTTGCAGAGAGCAAACCAGTTTTAATTAGCACACTCCATACTCTCATTTGGCTTGCTCTTGAAGGCAGGGACTCCATGAGTCCAGCTAGGCTGATGGAGTAGTAGAAATATACTTGCTAAGGATCTGGGGCAGGTAACTGTCGCCTGTCCCTCAGGCCTGTCTTGCTGGCTTTAGGAATCTTGTGGCTCTAAACCTTCGTCATCAGGGACGAGAGACGATCTCGCTTGCAGTACTCAGGCTGGACTCTGCCAGCCCTGTGCTGGCATGGCCTGCCCCCTGCAAGCTGCTTAGCACAGCAGGAGCCCAGGGAGGGCAAAAGAGGTGGAGCACATCTGACCTTGGATGCAGGAGAAGCCTCATCAGGTGACCATCTGGCCAGTGATCCCTGGGGCGAGGCCAGCGTGGGAATCCTGCTGCACGGAAAGTGCGGGGAGGAATCGTCTAGGATTTCTCCTTATGAGGAGCTCCCAGCTGCTCCAATCCCAGCCTTTCCCACCAGGAGGTGCTGTAGAGCAATGTTTTTCAATCTGTGGTCCGCGGACCCCGGCGGTCCTCAGACTACGTCCAAGATTTCCAAAGGGGTCCGCGCCGCCATTTGAAATTTGTTAGGGGTCCGCAAATGAAAAAAAAGGTTGAAAACCACGGCTGTAGAGAAAGCTAGTCTGTCGGAGTGTGAGCTCTGAAGAGCGCAGCTGCTACCCTGAGTCCAGCTTCTTCCAGCAGGAGGCGCTGTAGGGGCTAGTGTAAGAACACTGGCCAAGCAGACGTGGCTCTGGGAGGAGCTCCCTGACCTGGGCTCCTCCAAGTCTTGCATATCGGAACTCCTCTAGGTGTTGCTAGATGGAATGAGCTCTTCACCGTGGGTATTGCTGACAGCAGGACGCAGTCGGTTCTGGCATCTGATTAATTGGGATATTGATGGCCGACGTAGACCGTGCCCTAATTGCCTGGGATTAGCAGTAGGCACAGAGCCCTCTGATGACAGTTAAATGTCAGCAATTCGGCACCTCGCCACGTAGCTCATGTCAGTGGCAAGCAGTAATTTAGCCCAAACGATTGCCAACTGGGTCATCTTATTGTCCATAAAAGAGAAGGTCCTAAAACAATCCGACTAATGAAAGGCTTGTCTTCAAAAGGCCATGGCCGGTGCCCTTCCAGAGTCCCGCTATTAATAGGGACCCATTAGCGGAGCAGCTGCTGGAAACAGACTTCTGAGTCCCAGCGTTGTCAAAGCCATCTGGTGTGGGAACTGTCAGTGAAACAAGTGAGGCCACGGCCAATCAGCACGAGGCAAAGCAGGGCATTCTGGGAGGTTTCTCCCTGCCACATGCCATGTGATAAACAGTGATGGGAGAAATGTTGACAACTCTTTCTCTCTCCTCTGTCATCTCACTCTCTGTGTTCTTTGTGATGCATTTGTTTAGTTCATATTTTCTCTGCTGCTTCTCTTTTTTTATTGTTATTTTATAGAGCAGGCTGAGAACATTTTCCGTGAAGATCAGGGGAAGCGAGTGTCAATTAAATTGTTCCCTCAATTATTTTCCACATTTGTGAACCAGCTCTCTTATTTTTAGACCTGACTGGAAAACAGGATTTCTATCCGGCAAGAAATGCTCAGAATTGACTGTTTTCACCCTGAATCAGGACAAAAAGGTCACAACTTTTCATGGAATGAAAGGCTCCAAAAATGTTTGATTTGGAAATGACAAAACATTTCGTTTTGAATTGGGTGGATATTAAACTATGTGAACTGCTTCAATTACTGGAGACCTCATGTCGCCATTTACCTCTACCCGCCTGGATCCCGGTTCAGACTACATCTCCCATGGTGCACCTCAGCCTCTCCCTCTGGTTGAGCCGCCACCAAGCATCAGGCGAGTCCCATCCATATGAGGGAATGGGAGCCCAAGGTAACCAAACTACAACTCCCATGAGGTGGCTTAGGTGGAGCTAGAGATTGACGTCAGCACAACTTGAAAGGAAATATTTAAATATTGAAACATTTCTGCAAATCCAACATTCTCCCCTGGAACAGTTTGATTTTGCAGAAACCACATTGTCCATCCAAAACCATTTCAGTGGAAATTTCCTGAGCAGCTCTAGTTATTTATTTCAAAGCTGGCAGAGGGGACATGGGCCATGATAGGCACAGATTGTCCCCTTTGGCAGCAAGAAGCTCTCTGAGGCAGTGCCATAGCCTGAGGACTGCATCCACCCTAGACAGCGAGACATTGCAGAGAAGGAGGACACGGTACCACTGCAGGACAGCAAGTATCTGAGATACATCCATCCTATCTTAAAGGATGATTTCAATGGGAGCTAACTGAGGTTCTGGGTCTAAGCAACTTGTCCATGGTCCCACAGAAAGTCTATGGCAGAGCAGGGAGTTGAACCTGGGCTGCAAGACCAAGGATAACACTCTAACACCGTTCCTCTTTGAATGCAACAAAGAGCCACTAATACACATTCTCAGAAAGTTGCCAAGGGCAGGACTTGAACTCATAGAACATGGGTGCCCCTTAGGTTCAATAGCCACAGCATGTCACCTTCGGCCACCCTCTTACTGTGACAGTGCTGTATTGCGACCCACGGGCCACCAAACAGCCAGCAGATGGTTGGTCATCACCACCACTGGACTAGATTGGAAGCGCTGGTCCAGAAATGAAAGCCCCCCATCACCAGATTCCTGTGCTGCCCATCCCACACCAACACCCCCTATTTTATTCTCATTTAATTCCTGCATCCAAAGCCAGCTAGCTGCAGTAGCAGCCATCCTACGAAATTCAGACGCAGTCCAGGTCCCCTTGAAAACCAGCTTCCGCGAGCAGCTGCCTTTCTGTCCATCCACCCGGCGAAAGCAGTTCTCTTCTCAAGCACGTATTTTCATGCAAGAGCAGATGAACTCACGTAGAAAAATCATTGAGACAGGAGAGCTTCCAAGACCCTTCTAAAATAACCTTTCCCCCGTTACTCTATTACACCGAAGCAAATTAAAAAGCAATTTGTCAACACATCGTTCACGAGCATCTGACACAGGAGAAGGCAAGGCTTGATTTAAGATTAAATCGCTCCTGATCAGGGGTAAAGAGTCTTCTCTTTTGTTACTTTCTTCAGCCGCTATTTATATGTATAAAGTGGTGGGCCCAATGTCTCCTTGGTGCAATTCCATCGGAAATGATAGAGCAATAATAGATAACAGAGGCCGGGAGAGAATTGGGCTCCTTGTTTCAATAGGAAATGTTCCAGGACTATTGACAGAGAGACCACAAAGGTAACTTTAGCCTGAGGTCCTAGGAGGGACCTTAACCCTTTCAAAGGGCCTGATCTCATATCGCCAACACCATCAAAACTCAGGGACCAGGCTCTGAAAAATCACGAGAAGGCCTTTTTGTGATGAGAAATTGGGGTTTTGACTACACCAAAATTATGGTGAAAATTGTCAGTTTGATTCCAAAAGTTTCCATTTTTTTGTTGGAAAAACAGCACCCTGAAAGTATCAGAGGGGTAGCCGTGTTAGTCTGGATCTGTAAAAGCAGCAAAGAGTCCTGTGGAACCTTATAGATTAACAGACGTATTGGAGCATGAGCTTTCATGGGTGAATACCCACTTCGTTGGATGCATGTAGTGGCTACATGCATCCGACGAAGTGGGTATTCACCCAGGCTCCAATACGTCTGTTAGTCTATAAGGTGCCACAACACCCTGAAAAGTTTTGGCTGAGAACAACATCTTTCAGTTTCAAAAATTGTTCGGTTTTCAGCTTGGGCAGTGGGGTAACTGAAAAAGTTGAAATTTTTCACTGAAAATTTTGCAGAAAACGTTTTTTTTCTCCTCTTTTCATCAACATTTTCCGCATTTAAATCCCTCCCTTTCCCCGACCAACTCTAGTTAATCTAAAACTCACCGTCTCCTGGCATAGAAAAGTATGTAGCATTGCTCACAACAGATTCAAGAAAGGTGTTCTCATTACACCTTGCAAATGGCCTCCTCTTACGAGGGTGTCCAAAATGAAACTGTGTTGAGTGTTTTCATTCTTGGCTGTGGCTTCCTAGTGCCCACAGGGTGCTGAGAGAAAGAGCAAGTGTTGGGGATGTGGGGGCTGGAGATTTATTTGGGGATGACAAAATGTTGGTATATCTGGAGCTGAGGTTGGTCTAATATATCTCCTGGAACTATGGACTATAGACTGGGGAAATGGGGACCACTGTGATAATCTAATCTGACCTCCCGTATGATCCAAGCCAGAGACCTGCTCCAAAATATTTCTTGGGAGCAGAACTTTTAGAAAAAACAGCCCTTCTTGCTTTAAGAATTGTCAGGGGCGTAGAGTGCACCTGGCCCCCTGGTAAATTGTTCTAGTGGTTAGTTACTCTCACCGCTAAAAATGTACACCTTCATTCCAGTCTGAATTGGTTTAGCTTCAACTTCAGTTTCATCTTCTGTCTTTGATTCCAAGTTGGTAAACCCAGGGCGGGGCTAGGATCTGCCTTGAGTGGGGTTGGTGCTTCAAAAGCCGTGGCAACCAGGAGTTATCAATCTAAGTACTTCTTTGGCCCTCAGCCTTGTGGACCAAGAGGCTAATTAGCTGGATCTCCATTTAGCCTAATCTAGAGAGAGACGTGACAGAGGTGTGTCTGTGCTCCGGTAGGCTGGAGAGGTAGCTGCATACAAATGCTTGAAGGAGCTGCACTAAGCAAGTCTAGTTTAGGATTTTAATCAGGGAATAAGTGTTCATTTACTGCTGATTGTCTTGGTCATTCCATCCATTCATATCTTTTTTAAAGTGGTGTTGATCTTCTCTGTCTAATCTAGGATTTTAGCCAATCCTGTGATGGGGTGTGTACCCCACACCAGCCCTGATAGGGCTAAGAAGGGCCGGAGAGGCCAATTAGGTCACCTGGCATCATCTGCCAGAGGGAGGGCCAGGGTTAATTGAGAGTGAAGCACAGCTGGGAGGCCTGGCTGAAAGCAGAAGATGGCTTCAGGGGAAGGAGGCTGCAGATTCTCTGGGCTGAGGGAGTCTGTCTGGGACAAGGAGGGGATCCCAGGGGGGAGAGTAAACCCTGAGATCCTACGCTGGAGTAAGGAGTCTGACAAGAGGCTAGGAAACGGGGAAGTAGCCCCAGAGAGCAGAATAGGAGCCCGTGGTCAGGAACAGGCATGGGTAGGGAGAGAGGCTGGGGAGGAAGGAGCCCAGGGAAACAGCAACAGGGAAGGGACTGAGCAGAGCTGGATTGCTGGTTAGAGGATCCCTGATCTGGAACCTGGTGTAGCGGACAGGCCCTGGGTCCCTCGGCACTGGTATAGGGGCACAGATCACTGTCTGGAGCAGGCATCTGACAGTGGTCCTGGGACTTTGTAACCCAGGAACGGGTGGACTAAAAGGGGACCTGGCAGGAGGGCCGAGTTACCAGAAGAGACTAACGCAGAGAGCGGAAGGGGGCCGCTGATGCTGCGGGAGCTACTTTCCCAGATCTAGACACGAGGAGGCACGTTAGGAGCCAGTGGGCACCCCTTACAAATCCACATGGTCAGAGCGGCTCCTACACATTAATGAATTTGTCCTCACAACACCCCAAAAAGGGAAAGATCATTATCTGCAAGATGGGGAACTGAGGCCCAGTGAGACTAAGGCCCAGTGGAATTAGGCTCAGATTCTCTGAAAGGATTTGGCTCCTAAGTGACTGGTTTGAGGTCACACCGGGAGTGTGGGGCAGAGCCCAGAATTGAAGCTGCATATTCTGTGTCTTGACCACAAACCAGGCTTCCTCCACCTTTGGCGGTTTGGGTCGGTTATGGCAAATACCATGGGCGGCTTCAGCGTGTTCTTTCCACTTCTGGTCATTGTCTCCCCACTGTCACTGGCCTGGCATCTTTGTTTCACTCATAGAAGATTAGGGTTGGCAGAGACCTCAGGAGGTCATCTAGTCCAACCCCTTGCTCAAAGCAGGACCAACCCCAACTAAATCACTCGTTACTTCAGATCAGGAACCGGGACAAGAGCCTGGGGGAAAGGATCCAAATTGCTCTTGTCCAGCTCCTAGAAATGCTACAAAACACCACAGGGGCAATGCCAGGGGGTGACCTTTGCCCCCACACTATTCCCCGGGACCAGTCAGGCTCGGTTTGTCAAGAGTGCCTCCACTTTCTCTGAAACCCTTCTATGAAAATCCATTGCCCTGGGCAGGCCTGTCACAGAAGTCATGACCAGCGGGAGGACAGTCGTGGGAAGAGGGGCACAGTCGTGGAGGACTGACTGTCTTTGACTAGCTTCTCCATCCCCATTTCACGAACTAAGCCAATCGAGGCCATTAGATACAACTCCAATTGGCTAGATTCTGTGCCCTCGGCTCTATCTGGCTGTAGTGGTGTCATGCCAGGCTGTTGGCACATACCTGGCATACGCCTGGTAGATATGGCCTGTGTAGAAGGCTCCTTTTTGAGCACGGGGGACACACTAACAGCTCCTGAGCTGTGCCACCTCCTGATTTCTAGCCCCGGGGACACGGCCAGGGGAAAGGGGCACGTCCCCGGACTCCAGCAATTCCCAACTGCTGTAAAAGTCCTGGGAGGCTGTTTGCAGCCTGCATCACACAGAGCAGCACTGAGGCTGGTAGGGACGGGCACCGCAGCCTGACCGCTCCAGGATCAGGAAGGCATAAAGGTGTCCGAAAGCTACCTTTGTGCGCACACCCTTCTTTGAGCCTGGGTACAAGATCTGGCCCTAGGCCCGTTGCAAGTCCTCTGGGATCCTAGCAAACAGCACCCAGTAGGAAGGTTAGAGCAGAAATTACCAGCACATCAGTTGCCAGTGGGTTTAACACTGTAGCTAGAAGAGAAGAGAAACAGACGATGTTTTGGCCAGTCCCAGCTGTCCTCGGGTTGCACTTCCCATGGGCAGGTGCGGGTGGTGGAAACGCGATCCTTTAATCCCTCTTTTCCTGTCTGCCGTGTACATGCTTGAGCCGCGATCCAGTTTCCTTTTAACTCTGAGCTAAGTGTCAGAGGATTTGATTGCGATTGGCGTGATCTCTGCTTGTGTCTTCAGCCCCCTCTCGGGCACCTGTGGGGACGCCTGCCATGGGAACAAGAGCTTTGAATTCAGGGATCTTTTCTCCCCATCCTTGGAGAATGGGGCAGAGACTGGCCTAACTCTGCTCTCACTGAGGTCAGCGGGAGTGTGACCAGCGACTTCAATGAGAGCAGAGTCAGGCCAGGGCTGAATCCTCTGTGGTACCTACCAGTGCCAGCTGTGCTGGGGGGTGGCAACGGGACGCTGGAGGGGGAGCCTGAGCCAAGCCATCCCAGACAGGAGCTCGAAGAAAAGTGGGGGCTGCCAGTGCATCAGGGCGGAGGTGTCGTGCCCAGGACATGGCCAGGGCGTTCGACTGTGCAGCTCCACAGGCCGTGTATGTCTGCCCCCAGTGGGGCTTTGCCATCCCCCTGATAACCGACTTTGCTCCTCCCCGTGACAATTGCTTGGCTTGCGCCAGGGTCTAGGCTTTAACTTTCCCATCAAATCTCTCCCTGGGTAAATCTAGCAAAGCTCTGACAACACTCGCAGGCGAGGCAAGGGCACTTGCTACACACACAGGAGGGAGCTAGCACTGAATCCCCGATGTCAGCATGCGGCTTCCCCCGCTCAGAAAGCCTGCGAGGCTGGGGCCAGAGCCTCCTCCCCTTTGCACAGTCACAGCAAGGACTGAAAGCCACCTTGAGGATTCCCCTACAATAGGAGAATCCTCCGGAGGAGGGCTGGCACGTCCCTTTCCCTTCCCCTATACAGGGTAACGGCATTCCAGGGGATGGCATGGGGCAAGAGAGGGCAATCCTGTAACTTGGGAGCCACTGGGGCAAGTTAGAGCAGCTCTGAGACTGCTCCAAATCATGCTAAGGGTGGTTTGCCCGAGATCAGAAGAGAGCACAAAGAAGGCCCCTCCATGCTCTCTGGGGATCAAGCACATGGTCTCCCTCAGTTTATTAGAGTTGCAGCAGCGTGAAAGGCAGTGAGCGCCCCTCTGCCCCTCCTGGAGAGTCTAGTCCGCTCAGAGCCTCCCAACCCCCTGTCCTGCAGGAAGAGAAGCCCCTTTGAGAACCGTTCTTCAGTAGGATTCGCCCTGCGTGGGGCAGGTTGGACATTAACATGGCTCGAGGGCTGTCACACACTCTCTTCCCAGCGTGACAAGTCAGAGCGACCCTCGGGGACTGTGCGAGAGCTCAGCACAATGAAATCACAGCCTGGAGAGCTGGCCACTGACCCCAGTTCAGGCCCAGAGTGCTCAGCTACAAGCTAAAAGGGAACTGTGTCCTGCCGCCTCTGCAATAACCAAAGGTGCTGGGAGCTGGTCAGAGAGCAGGACGGGGGCAGCACTGTGAACCAGCCCAAGGTGCTCACGGAGCAACACCCCTAATGGCCCGCATTCATTCTCTTGGATGCAGGGATGCTCCTCCAGGCCATGCACTGAACTGGCTCACGGGCATGTGCTCTGCTGCCCCCTACTGGTGGAATCCTAGCTGCTCATCCGAGTGTCATAGGGCTTGTACTGCTAATGCCAAGTGGTGATCCTTCTGTGGCACCACTGCCCCTACTGGATGGAATCAGACCCGCTCGTCTGGAAGTCCCAGGTGCTACCATGGGCACAAGAGGCCCACACTGATGTTTTTAGACCAGGAGGACCCAGGCTCTATCCCTGCTAGCGGCGTGAAGGTCACTGGCTGACGGTGTAGCGACAGGCTAGGGGGGATCGTTACCGACTTTACATGTGTATAACAGTCCACTTTGTAGTAGAGTGTCAATATGCTTTGCAAATATTAATTCACAACACCTCGGCGAGGCAGGCAGGGCTTATTTTCCCCATGGTACAGGTAGGGAAACCGAGAGGGGAAATTGAGTGGCTGAGGGTCTCACGGCAAGTTGTGGCAGCTTGGTGACTACAAGCCAGGAGCCCAGATTCCCAGTATCCTGCTCTAAACAGAGAACCGCATTCACCCCGGTGCCAGGAATAGAACCCAGGAGTCCTGACTCCCAGGCTCCAAACGCTAGGTCCCCATCTTTCGCAAGGTAATCAGCACTTTCTTGTTTGGTTGGTTTTTTTCCCAGCCGCGGCCACTGATTATTTCTAAAGCTGTTGGCTCCCTTTGCAATGACACACTCAGTTTGGAGGAGGCTGGAGCAGAGTTTGCCAATCCGGGCACCATCCAGGCACAGGGTATGGCCTGAGCTTTTATCTTGAGGGACACTGACGCCTTCAACCAGCTCGCAAGGCCAACGCACGCCCAAGGGGACCCTGCCTCTTTCTCTTCCACTACAGGAGATCAGGAGATGGGACAGACAGCAGCAAGACAGCAGGTCTGGAAGCTGGTGGTACCGATCCATCCATCGGATTCCGGTCAACGCTACCTCCTCTGATGGGAAACACCCAGTTGTGGAGGGCAGAGAATTCCCTGCATCTCAGAGTCAGGGGGTCATGTTTGGACCTTGTCAGATAGTCTTCGACAAAACGACTAGTCGCGAAAAGCACCAATTCGTCAAAGCTGAAAGGGGTCACGGGAAAGGATCGGCTTGGATGAATTTTCTGATGTGAAAAAACGTTTTAAAATTGGCAAAACGGGCTCTTGGTTACGGAGGGTCCCATTACCCTCTCACTCTTCCCCCAGTGTTCTCTAATGCTTTGTCCGGCAATGTTCCTGTCACCTGTGGGGACTGAACCCGCAAACTCTGCATCTAAAACATGAGTAGCAGACTCAAAAACTGCTATACGGGCCTTAGCCACTACAGGCAGACAAGGAGCCCCACATGATGGCACTGTGGGTTATGTGCTATTATTTTACTAAGTTCAGACATTAGCTGGGAGGAAGGATGGCCTAGTGGTTAGGGCAGAAGCCAAGGACTAGGGAAACCTGGGTCCAATTCCTTGCTGTACCACAGACTTCCAGTGTGACCTTGGGCAAGGATGGTGGAGGATGGTGAAGCACTGGAATGGGTTACCGAGGGAGGTGGTGGAATCTTCTTCCTTAGAGGTTTTTAAGGTCAGGCTTGACAAAGCCCTGGCTGGGATGATTTAGTTAGGATTGGTCCTGCTTTGAGCAGGAGGTTGGACTAGATGACCTCCTGAGGTCCCTTCCAACCCTGAGATTCTATGAGTCTGTGATCTGGGCCTTCCTAGGCCTCAGTTGTCCATCTGTAAAATGGAGACAATAGCATTTCCCCCCTTCATAGGGGTGTTGTGAAAGGAAAAATACATCACAGATTGTGAAGTGCTTTGAGATCTACAGACGAAAAGCACTGTTACTGTGAGACTAATGGCAAGGAGCTCTTGGCTCTCCTTGTCTGAAGAGCCATACTACAAATCCGATCCTGCCTGGGCTAGGAGCGCAGGATTGGCTCCCACAGCTGTCTTATTCTCCAGTCCTCCCCCGGTCTCCATCACTTTGCACGCCATCAGTCAGTGATTCAGTCCATGTATTAGATAATCCCCTAATGACATCTTGATCAACTAGTTTATTGATGCCCCATTTTCTGAGTTCCCTTCCCCAGAGCCGTTTTTACAAGGCCTCCACTACTTCCAATTGTCCAAAGCACTTTTCCCCATTTCTCTTGATAAAGGCAGATTTTAAAAAGCTGTTCAGCATCTCACTCATTTTAGAGCCATCATGTGTTTCATCTCTCTTATTGTTTAGTAAATGGCCTACTTTCTAGCACTTCCTTTCCCCTGAGACAGCCATAAAAACCTTCCTTATTCCTCTTAACTAATTTCTCTAGCATTCACTCGTTCTGTCTGTCTCTAATTATTGGATTCCTGCCCATATCTTTTCCTTGCCAGCTTTGCATGTCTTCCCGTTTGGATTCCTTTAAACGTTGACCTTCATTTTATTTAAGCAGGGAAGGCAGCGATTCCCAGTGGTTACGGTGGACAACTCAGAACCAAAGATGATGGTTCTAGCTCCAGCTGTGGCCACACCTTTTTGAGTCACTTTCAGGACGTTACATTCCCCAAGGCTGACCGGATTCCCCAGGGTTCAGCACCCACAATCAGGGACAGATTTTCCACTGAGCTCATGGCAGTTGGGGGCTGAGATCTTCCTGACTCTTCCATAGGGCTCTGGGAGAGGGAGACGATGATGGGCACCTCCTTCCCAGCACCCGTGGTTGGCCCTTGGCTCTCCCTACCCTGCTCTCCAGTGGGCCTTCCCAGCTATCTATGGGGCTGGGGACATAACTGCATTAAGAAGGGGGAGTTCCACAAGAGAGGAACACATGAATTTCAGGCTACACTGAAGTCCATGGCAAACTCCTGTTGACCTCAGCGGGGCCTGGATTTAACCCCATGGCCCTAGTGTTAGCTAAAGGGCCTGGCTCAGTGGAACTGCTTGCTTGAGGAAAGGCTGCAGGATCAGGCCCCATTATCACCCAATCCACACCACCCCCATGACACTGACCACAGAGGTGTCTTCCCCCAACCCCCGTGGGGTGCATGGCCTGCACAGAGCATGAATGGATGGAAGCCGAACGCCATGGTCCAGCCAGGGCTGGGTCAGTCCCTCCCTGTTGGTATGTCCCTGCTCTCCCACTCACTCCTGTTCACTGGGCATCTGCCAAGGGAGGGTAGCAGGCACCTTCCCATCCCATCCTCCCCCAGCCACATTCCCTCCATGGCCCCTTCCTCTGAGTAGCAACAGCCACCATCCCGGCGGTGTGTCAGCCACCGATTTTCTCTGCTGCTGCTGGACCCAGCCTGCCAAGCGCTCCATTCCCAGTGCTCCAGCCTCCAACGTGACCCAGGCACCACAATCTGAGCTAGCATCACCAGAAGCACCATGCTAATTGGCTGGCCTGGCCCCGGCACTGGGCTTGCGTCCCATTGCTGAAATTGCTTCCCCTTTACAGCTGCGTTGTAGCGTTTGTTTTGTTTTCTCCTCCGCGTGTCTCCAAGGCCATCCCTGGCATGTGTGCAAACTTCAGCCCAGCCTGGCACCTCTATCCTGATGCAGGTGGGGCGGAACATCTGAAGGTACCAAAGCACAGCAGGTGGCCAACCTCCATGGCCAACCTCCCCAGCCAGCTGTCTGGCAGGTGGCTTGTCTTCTAAGGAACCCGCTGGACAAAACAAGCTGTGAAACGTGAGCATTGAGTTCCTGTTGCTAGGCAGAGGATTGCGCTGGTTCTATCTAATCTATCTATCTATCCCCATCCACCCCCTCTATCTACCTATCACTAGTTCATCTCCGATGTCTGTCTCAGGCATCTGCCCCTGTGGGATCTAGGTGCTGGGGTAACTGGCCTTGGCATAGCTACAAACACAGCCCCAGAATAGTCAACCGGAGAGCAGCTGGTTCCGTCCCATCCTGACTAACCTCCAGGTCGAGCTCTTGGAGCCAGCCCTGTACCCCCTCAGGTGTGCACGCTGGGGCGGGGAGGTGCTCCTCGCTGCTCCCTGAGTGGTTCTGAAGCCCAGGCGTGCACTCGCCCCCGGCCCCTGCTGTCCTTATTTCCCACAATGCTCTCCACCCACGTGTCTCAAGCTTGATCAGGGACCCACTCCTGCAAACGTGGGCAGGGGGAACCAAATATTTTTTACCCAAATCCTCTAGAAATGTGGTTGAAATTTCATCCAAAAAAATGGAAAAGGTCTGTGAACAGTTGTTGGGGGGGGGGGGGAGAAAAATGTTTTGTTTCATTTCTAAATTTGTAGCAAACCTGATTGATTGATTGCTTTCCGACCAGCGGTCCCTGCAGGTACTCAGCATTACAGGGTTGTGAGAGTCCCCGGCCTGTTCTGCAGACCTAAGACATTTGGATCAAGATCTTGGGGGGGATCCTCATCTTAGGAGCTGTGACAATTTGAAGATCTGCCCTTGGACTTGAGGTGCTTATCGGAACCTCCCCAGGGTCATTTCTAGTCTGTGAAACCCTCCAGAGAAGAGACGACGTCCTGCCTGGCCTGAGAAAGCTGATGATCGCAGGGCAGCGTCCTCAGCTCCACCCGCGTAGCCCCGTTTCCTTCAAATTCCAACAGCAATATCAACTCTGCCTTCTAAGTAAAGCCTCCCTGACACCTGTGCAAGCTCACTGAAACGATGGAGCAGCACGGACGAAACACAGGGCAGCATCTGGCCCTGCAATTGGCACTCAGGGCCTGAGCCCATTGAAAGTTTCACTGATTTCAGCAGGCTTCGGATCAGGCTCTGAGTTACCAATTCAGCGAACGATGCTCCAGTCGGGAAAGAATCCGGCTTGCTGTCCCACTGCCGTGTTGAGTATTACGCTTGTTTTGACAGTAGCGCCAGCCGCCTGGCCGCAGACTAGAAATCAAATGGGCAGCAAGGAGCCGTTTTTACGTAGTCTATTTCCAGCGTAGACCTGCACTTTAAAAACATTTGTTCCTAACAGCCAGCGGTTCAGCATCCCTGTTCTCACTCCAGTCAAAGGCCCCCCAGGAAGCTTGGCTCTGAGAAGTGCTCTGAGAAGTGCTGTCCCAAATTTCTCTTATGTGGAGCCCGGCTGTATGCTAAGCTGGGGGATCAAGGCATTTTCATGCCATTATCATCTGGTTCTGCGTCAAGACACGGGTGCTTTTTTTTAACATCTATTTACTCTTAAAATATCACTTCCAGAGCCCTAGGGTGACCAGATGTCCTGATTTTATAGGGACAGTCCTGATTTTTGGATCTTTTTCTTATATAGGCTCCTATTACCCCCCCACCCCCTGTCCCGATTTTTCACACTTGCCGTCCGGTCACCCTACAGAGCCCAAACTTTCCGCATGAGGCCGAGTGGTCAGTTTAACCCCTGCTGATGGGAATCCTTCAGAGACATTTTGAGAGGCTTATTTCGGGCCTAAACTTTAATCTCCCCGAGGACTTTTTTCCTATGGGGGAAAAAAAGGATTTGTCTTAACTAGGGAGTACGGGGGCTCCTCTTGCAGAGGTAGTTTATAGAATATCAGGTTGGATGGAACTGCAGGAGATATCTAGTTCAACCCACTGCTCAAAGCAGGCCCAATCCCCAACTAGCTCCTTCAAGGATTAAACTCACAACCCTGGGTTTAGCAGGCTAATGCGCAAACCACTGAGCTATCCCTCCCCCACACTGAGCCAGCCCTTGCTTTGCGCTGCTGTCATGCAGCACAAGGGAAGGGCTGTCTAGTGGCTAGAGTATTCCTCTGGGCTATGAATGACTCCGGTTTAGTGCCCTATTTTGCCACAGACTTCCCGTGGGACCCTTGGCAAGACACTTAGCTCCCCATATGTGATGTGGGGACCACAGCAATTGCCATTGCTGCGAGGATAGACACTGTGACGTTATTGACATGAACTGTGACCATATAGATCATTGTTGCAACCAAGGTCCTGTAGTGGCACCAAATCTTGTATAAAGGGGGTCAAATAAGGTGTCTAAGACAAGGTTATGGTTTGCTGGTTATGATTGTGCTGTCTGTATGCATGTCTCATTTTTGTAGTTGAAGTTATGAATATTGGCTATGTACTTGTATATCAACGTGTTTTGATTCCAAATAGCCTCAGTGACGCATTTGGTCAGCTTCTTGAGAAGGGGCTAGTCTCAGTAAGTGCCCAATCAAGAAACACTTAGTTGATAATGAACTCCAATCCACATCTGAGCTTTCCTGGGAACGTTCAAACTAACATGTAAACAATGGCGTCGGCCTGTAAAGAAGTGAGTCATGCATGGACATGTGACTTGCCCATGTGACTCCAGGCGCCATCTTGCTGCTGTGATCGTCCACAGGACTGCTGTATCTCCTCCATTTTGTCTTCAATCCTGCTTCTAACCTCTGGAGGGACTTTGCTGCAAACTGAAGCTCTGAACAAAGGACTGAATGACCCATTCCAGCTGGGGATGTTCCCGAGACTTGATTTGAACCTGCAGCTTATTCCACCACTGCTACAAGCCTGAACCAAAAACTTTGCCATTACTGTATGGAATTGATTCCATGTAACCACTTCTAGCTCTCATCTCTATCTTTTTCCTTTTATGAATAAACCTTTAGATTTCAGATTCTAAAGGATTGGCAACAGCATAAGATCTGATTTGTATATTGACCTGGGTCTGGGGCTTGGTCCTTTGGGATCAGGAGAACCTTTTTTCTTTTGCTGGGATAGTGGTTTTCATAACCATTCGTCCCCATAAGGAGTGGCAATGGTGGTGATACTGGGAATCTGGAGTGTCTAAGGGAATTGCTTGTGTGTCTTGTGGTTAGCCAGTGGGGTGAGACCAAAGTCCTCTCTGTTTGGCTGGTTTGGTGCCTTAATAGTAAAGGAAGTCCAGCCTTGCCTAGCTTTAAGCAATTTGTCCTGAATTGACACTCTCAGAAGTGTCCCACCAAAGCCAGCATCGTTACAGATACGTTAAAGACTGAGGCTCTCAGACACGAATGAGTATTGGGGGCCATATAAATACCTAAGATAGGTAGCAGCGGGGTTGAAGTGGCATTGCTCGGGTGGAGATTAACTCCAGGCTAAGAATTAGGGTTCATGTAATAGCATTAAAGGTGCAAGTGCTTTTTGCCATCTCACAAGATCTGCTGTTCTATCTACTCACATGCGAGTGCCTCCAAACAGCAGTGAATTCACCCTCCCAATCTTCTACTCCACCACCTGCCCTTGGTGTGAAGCACTCTTGTGCTGGCTGGGGATCCCTGACCCCACCAGCCTCTGGCTTCACAAGCACCACTAGCCAGTCCTCTGCAGGCCCCACTCTCTGTACAGGTTAGTGATAGGCACAACCGACCCCTGAGCCCTCCAAACATCCCGGTGGAGCACCCAGCCCTGATCCACTGAACATGCACAGAAGAACTCTTGCATCTGTTCTTCCCAAAGGACCAATACACACCAGCTTGTAAGCGTCAACTCAGGACCAGCACTTTGTTTAACAACACAGCACTGAGATATATTTAGAGTGAAAACAAGAACAAGTTTGCTATCAAAGAACAGAGATTCCCATGATAGTGACTTAAAATATTAGAAACAAATGGTTACGTATAAAACAAACTCATCACCCACTTTCTAGAGACTAAACGTAACTCACAGGCATTCCCCAATCTCCCTCAAGATCGCTCACCCAAGTTCTTGCCCTAGCATTTTCACCCAGTTTGGCTGAGAGCCCTTTTCAATAAGATCAAACTCACTGGCGGCTTGTCCTCACAGACTGAATGTCAGGATCCTAAACAGAAGTAGGCAGGATCAGAGGTAGAAGACAGGAGCCAGGAACCAAAGCCCAGGGTCAGAGTCAAGCTGAGGGTCGAAGCCAAGCCAAGGGTCAGAGACGGAGTCAGGAATTGGGCCGAGGGTCAATACCAGGTATCGGGGACAGTGATGGGTTCCGGGGGTCGAGCAGGAGTCAGGATCCAAGTCAGAACCAAGGTTAATACCAGGAGTTCGGAGACAGAAAAGCAGAGCAGGGCTAGCCAGGGACCCCCAGGGTTGCCGGGATATTTCCTGGTACACCCCATGAGTATATATAGAGATCAAGGAGCCAATCAGGGATTGCTCAGACAGGCACCCATCAGTTAGAAGGCCTGGTGTGCGCCCTCTACAGATCATGGGTTGCACAAGGCAGCTGGTTACAGCTGTTGCTGGGAGGCCATGTGGGGAAGTTGGTTGCCCTGTAGCCCCAGGTTCAAGTCCTGACACTGAAGAAATAAGTTGGAGTTCATCCATACCCCAGATATAGCACCAACAGTTCTTTGTCTATCGCCTGCTTCTTCCTGTTAATTTCCTTTCTCTGACAACGTCTCAATCCTTCATTAGCATTCGGCTCAGACATGTGAGTGGATGCCCATTGTGCACCGGCCAATACTTCATTTACATGTGAACAGACCGATAGATCAACACTTCTTGACTGAAAGAAAACCTGCTTCTGACCTTTGCTCATGACCAGTCCCTAGACACATACTTTTCAGTGTCTGTACATAACTCCTTACCCAACATCCACCCATGTGTTTCGCAGTGATATCGATGACTAGTGTGACACAGGCTTTCATTAGAGACCTCACAGGGCACTCTTTGGTGAACTAGGACGTACACGTCAGACCCAGGAGATCCCTAGGCAGCCCTTCTGTGCCCTTTGGCATGAAGAAGTTCCTGGCTCACAGAGCAGAGACGGGCTGGTTCCCCCCACATTACAGATGGGGTAGTGAGGCACATCTGAGATTAAGTGATGTGATCAGAGTCACACAGGGAGTTGAAACTAGTTCTCCTGGGTCCCAATCCAGTGGCTTAGCCTCAAGTCCAGCCTCGATTCCCCTGGCTGCATCAGAACCAGAAAACAGGCCCCTTTCCAGTCTGGCTCCAGAGACAGGTTCAAAGCTTGAGGCTGAAGCCTGGAAGATCCCAGCTTGGCTCTCAACCCCCAGGGTGCTGACAATTGGCAAAAAGCCACATCATCTCCTTGCGTGCTCACCACATCAGATGCGGAGTCCCCAAAAGGCAAAGTCCCGGAGCCCACAATCGCACTTTTGCAGAGCAAACCCCCATCCACAAGGCGCTTTCTCCTGCAGATGCTCCGCCGGCAATTTTCAAACTCTTGTAACGTTGCGAAACCAAACCCGCCCATCTTCCAACCAAGCCGAGGCACCAATCCGCAGTGAAGATTAGGAACCCGATCCTCTCTTAGAATCATTGAAAAGGCTCCTGTTGACTTCTCTCGACTTTGGCTGGGTCCCTGTGGGTATGTCTACGCTGCAATCAGAGTGGAGACTGCAGCTATGTAGACAAACCTAGGCTAGCTTTGGTCTAGCTGGCCCCAATGGCTATAGCAGGGAAGCCACGCCGTCACGGCTCCAGGCTGGGGCGGTGGGTGAGGGCTCCAGATGGCGGTGCGGGATCTGGGGTGGGGCTGGGGCTGAGGGGTTTAGGGTGCAGGAGGGTGCTCTGGGCTGGGACTGCAGGGTTCATAGGGCGGGTGGGGTATCAGGGCTGGGGCAGGGGGTTGGGGCATGGGAGGGGGTCAGGGGTGCAGGCTCCAGGTGGCATTCACCTCAAGGAGCTCCTGAAAGCAGCAGCATGTCCCCCCTCCTGCTCCTACGCGGAGGCACGGCCAAGCAGCTCTGCACGCTGCCCTGTCCGCAGGTGCCGACCCCACAACTCCCATTGGCCGAACTGCAGAGCCAGCGCTTGGGATGGGGGCAGCGGGCGGAGCCCCACAGCTGCCCTTACGCGTAGGAGCCAGAGGGGGGACATGCCACAGCTCGCATGGAGCGGGGAAAGCCCCCGACCCTATTCCCCAGCAGGAGCTCAAGGGCCGGATTAAAAGGTCTGATGGGCTGGATGGGACCCACGGGCCATAGTTTGCCCACTACTGCCTATGTGAAAGCCAAAGTTGGCAGTTGGCTCTTTCTCCTTCAGCAATATTGTAAACCACCTGGTGAGACTTTTGTCCCTAGAGATGAGCTCAATGCACATGTGGAATTTATATTTCAGGATCTGGGAGGATTTGAGCTGGTTTGGAATTTTGGGGTTGAACTGTTTTTTGTTGGAAAATGCCAATTGATTTTAATGGTTTCTCAGCCCAGGAACTTCTGGGACGGGGGGAGAAGAGAGAGGATGAGACCCGTGCCAACAATCCAGTGACTGGGGCATTCACCTGGGAAGCGGGTGACCCAGGTCAAGCCTCTGCTTCCCATCAGGCAGAGGGAGGACTGGAACCAACATACGTCCTAGAGGAGTGCCCTAACCACTAGGCTAGCCAGTGTCTCACTAAGATTTTTTTTTTTTTTTGGTGAAACATTTTCACAGAATCTGCTCCTTATTCTGCAGCATGAAACCAAACTCCGCAACCTCTCCGGTTTTCATGAAAGGAAATTCTCATGTTCCAGCCAGTCCTTGTTAACACACTGGACATTTTGGCTGGGCACATTAAGGAAAGGGGGCGCGTCTGGATACCAGCCTGGGTTTGGATTTCAACCAGCCCCAAACCATGCCAAGGCACTGGGCAGTGGGGCCAGATCTTTTGCTCTAATATGACAAAACCACAGGGGCACAGGTGGGTCCCAAATAACCGCACTTACTAAACGCACACACACACGTGAAAGACTGAGCTATGTACCTGGTGCTGCTCCAGCCTCCGACCTGAAACCTAACTATAAACTATAAATCCAAACTACTGAAATCCACAGTGAGTGCCGCTAGAGGGCTCACGACCTATTTAAAGAGGTACTCCCCTATTCCTCTAACGTGCAATTGGTCAGACTGCCTCAAGTCACACACGCCGCCACCCCTTGGGGATTTTGCTCAGTCTCCGAGGCCAAACACGGAGCATTTCAGCTTTGAGAGGGGCTATCTGGGAGAGAGACACACACTCAGGGGTGGGGATGGAAAGTGTTTTATAACCTCCTCAACCCCGGCACACGCTGCCAGAGAGACAGGTGGCTGGGCACACGCGCATGGCACCGCATGAAGTGTGAGCTGCACCCACGTGCCCCTTCCTGCCCCCCAGACGCACCCATCATCTGCCTCCCACTTTCTAAAGGAGCATTGAAGAAAGATGCAGGGACCGGCGGGGCCCTTCTCTGGTGGGCGGGGCCCCTCTCTGGCGGGCATGGCCAGCGGATGCACGAGGCGGAATTCTAAGCAGACAGATCCATCTCAACTCTGCAGCAAACTGGAGTACAGGATTAAATGTTTTCCCTCCCTTTTAGCATGCCTTATGCCTTATTTATGACACCCACGGAGGAGAGGGAGCCAGCTTGAGGCAGAGGAACGTGGGGAGAATAACGCAGAGACTAAGTGAGGAACAGAAGAATTATGCAAGAGACTAACTCGCCGACGCAAAGCAGAACGGGACAGGAGTGGGGCCGGAAGTGGGGAGAGCAGGGGAGAGCACAGGAGCCAAGCTAGGGATAGAGGATTGGGGTCCAGCATGGGGTGGGAGTGAGGCCAGGGGACGAAGGAGCATACAATGGCCCAGAGCGAGAGTTGGACAAGAGGTGATGGATCACGGAGCACCCATGGAAATCTGGGATGGGCAAAGTCCAGGAAGCACAGGGGGGAAAGGAGCAAAAGTGGAAGAGAAGCAAGCAGTGGCATCAGATAAGCTGGGTGGGAGTGGAATGGAAGCCCCCAGACTCAGCAAAGAAACCAACCGGTTAGGGAGACTGAACCCCCATGCCACCCCCTGGCCTGGCAGGGAAAGTAAAAGGGCAGAGAGCCTCCTCCCCCAGGGGCAGCCAACCTCAGGCCTTTCACCAGCACTAAACCTTCACTGTTCTTTTTTGTGGGGGTTACACCAGAGTTTACAACTACATGCAAATGAGTTTCTCCTGTGCAAATGAGTTGCACCTAATGCGAATTAGCTCCTTTGCTCAGTGGCATCAAATGGCACTCCCGGAGCTGCCCAAAGCCCGGCAGCTCCACACCCAGGGGCGAGCAGCGGGGAGAGGCTCTGGGGTGCACGGGGTGGGGGCTGCGGTGGTTCTTCTGCCTCAGGCAGAAGGGGATGTGATGCTGGCTTTGCATTGTGTCTGGCACTTCCAGAGGCCTTCTCCTTCACCCGGTGTATCCCTGGAAACCCCCGGGCCAGAGAAATAGCCAGAGAGGAGTTCCTCCCCCTCCTCCCCGCCCCACACACACACACTTCTCTGAGGTCTGAGGGCTTCCTTTTTGGATCCATGAATTCATGGCCAGCATCATTACAGCCTACCCCAGGGCTAAGCGAGGCCTTCAACCTCCAATTACCCTTTCAGCCAGCAAGGAGTTCGAAACCCCCCCCTACAAACAACACGAAGGTCAGGGCTGAAAGTGGACCTGGCCACACAGATTGAAGATCTCAGGGGTGGGTTTGGGCAGCTCAGTCACTGCTGAGCGGGGCAGGGGGCTTGTTTGGTGGGAGCTTAATGTCACCCTCTAGTGTCTGGCCCCACACAAAGAGGCTAAGGATCTCCATGGGGAACCGACCTCTGGGCTGAACCTGGCCAGTACCACTCCGTGTGTAGGAAATGGGGTCTGGGTGGTCCCTGGAGAGAACACCCACCCCAAAGCTAATTCAACCAGGCAGCACGCCTGGCTCCAAACACAGGCTGGGCCTGGGATCTGGCTGCGAAGCCCCCTCATAAATGGTCATTGGGGGAGGATGGAGAGGACGGGAGCTGGTGGCCATCAGACACCAATAGGCCATGGGATGGGGCCTACAGAAATCCAAACTACTGAAATCCAATCCAAACACGGGATCCAGCTCCCCACTCCAAACTCATGGAGATCAGCGAGGGCAGGGACGATGGAGCAGGTGGGGGAGGGGCTAGTCTCTCTTTCACGCTCGCCCTGGGGGCACAGCTGGCAGCGAGTTGAAGTGGCAGGGTGAAGAGTGATGTCTCAGGAGCATTGGAACGCTGGGGAACGCCGAGAAGAGCAGGATTGAATGGTTATTTCCAGACGTCTTGTGCCAGCTGCAGAAGGGACATGTCAGGGCCGTTAGCTTATTTCAGAATGGGCGGGGGGGGCTAAGTGGCGAATCCGTGATGCTCCGAGCAGTGAGGGGTCCAGTGCAGACTCCACGGTTCTATTCCTGTGATGTTACACTCCATATTCTTTATGAAAATATGCCCATGATATGGATATGACATAGCTGAGATGGACTTCATGCAAGATGGCTCATGTCAGATATCACTGGAACGGTTACGATCTACTGAATGCGATTATCCAGTTTGTATGTGTGACGGTACCTCCCGTAAGGTTTTAGGGAACTATGACATAACTGGAATATGTTTTGTGCTGCCTGTGCCATGTCACGTATCTCTGTAAGGGTTATGGTCTACTATATCTATTCATCCTATTTGTACACGTATATCATTTTGTACTTGAGGTTAAGAATATGGGCTGTATGCTTACTTGATTTTTAAGTAAGCTCTGTGAGGCATTTGGACAGCTTCTTTAGGAAGGAATTCACAAGGTTAAGTACCCGATCAGAAAGCACTTGGGGAACAATGCATCGTGGAATGCTCCGATCCACATAAGAAGTCTTCCAGGAGACATTCAAGATACCATGTGGACAATGGCTTCTGCCTGTAAAGACTATGAGTCATGCATGGACATGTGACTTGCCCAGGTGACTCCAGAACTCCATCTTGGAGCTGGACTTTGCATAGGAGAGAGGAGGGGGTCTCCACTCACAAGAGAAAAATCTATTTAAACCCCTGGGAGACCCCCTCCATTTTGTCTTCAGCTGGCTAAAGAGGGAGCCTCTCCACCCCCCAGGATACTTGAAAGAAACTGGAACAAAGGGCAGTGACTGCAAGGGGTGTGAGGGATTGCTTGACCCAGGTTAAAAGGAGATTAGCCTGTAAAATGGAGCATTCTGGAACTAGTGAGGATCTTATCTGTATTCAGTTTGATTAGACATAGATTTGCGCATTTTATTTTAGTTTGCTTGGTGAGTTACTTTGTTCTGTCTGTTACTACTTGGAACCACTTCAATCCTACTTTCTGTATTTAATAAAATCACTTTTTCCTTATTAATTAACCCAGAGTATGCATTAATACCTGGGGGGGGGGGGGGAGAGCAAACAGCTGTGCATATTTCTCTATCCGTGTTATAGAGGGCGAACAATTTATGAGTTTATTGATTTATTTGGGTTTAGACCCCATTGGGAGTTGGGCATCTGAGTGCTAAAGACAAGCACACGTCTGTGAGCTGCTTTCAGGTAAACCTGCAGCTTTGGGGCAAGTAATTCAGACCCAGGGTGTCAGTGCAAAACTCCCCGGGGCTGCATCAGGGCTTGACAGTTCCCTTGGCCGAGACGAGACGTGGCCCATTTGCTTGGTTTAGCCAATTCCGTTGGTGTTCCTCTCCTGCTAATGTTCCTGGCAGCAGGACCAGCAGCTTTGATTAATGCTGCTCGCCTTAGGCAGCTTTATTTAATTTGGGGATTTCAGTTGGGTAGCTGAGTGGCTGGCTGCTCGTTACACGGGGCCAGGAGCTCGTTAAATCATTACCAGAACACTGCCTGGCAGGAGAGCGCGCCGGATCGCTGAGCCCCCCTGGAACTGGACTGCGGAGGTGGCATCGTGGAGCTGGAGACCTGGCCTGGATTTCTCAGCCCACCTGGAATGGACTCTTGGTTCCTGGGACGGACTCTTTCTGCTCTAACACCTTTGGAACGGACTCTGAGCCTAGCCCCTTGGTCAAGAAGCAACTGGGCTGGGAGTTCTGGGCCCATAGGAATGGACTTTGGGGATAGCTTCTGGGATGAGAAGATCCTGAACTGGATTTCTCTGCCCACAGAATCATAGAATCATAGAATCATAGAATATCAGAGTCGGAAGGGACCTCAAGAGGTCATCTAGTCCAACCCCCTGCTCAAAGCAGGACCAATTCCCAGCTAAATCATCCCAGCCAGGGCTTTGTCAAGCCAGGCCTTAAAAACCTCCAAGGAAGGAGACTCCACCACCTCCCTAGGTAACACATTCCAGTGTTTCACCACCCTCCTAGTGAAAGTTTTTCCTGATATCCAACCTGGACCTCCCCCACTGCAACTTGAGACCATTGCTCCTTGTTCTATCATCTGCCACCACTGAGAACAGCCGAGCTCCATCCTCTTTGGAACCCCCCTTCAGGTAGTTGAAGGCTGCTATCAAATCCCCCCTCATTCTTCTCTTCTGGAGACTAAACAATCCCAGTTCCCTCAGCCTCTCCTCATAAGTCATGTGCTCCAGACCCCACGTGGAATGGACTGTGGGTGCAACTTTCAGGTGCACTTTTTCATCCCACGTATTCTAGGTCTTTGCTCTGCCAGACCTGCTGTTATCTCCTTCACTGTCACCACTACGAGCCGGAACATCAGCTGTTGTACAGGGGAATAGTTCCACAATGGAGTCACATTCATTTATACCAGCCGAGGATCTGGCCCTAAATTGTGTAGGAAAATGACCTAAGCCCCCAGAAAAAAAATAGTTTTGTTCCAGGCCAGTTCGCAGCTCGTGAATTTAGGGTTTGGGGTTAACAGAATTTTGCATCCAAACATAAGAAGATAAGAACGGCCATACAGGGTCAGACCAAAGGTCCATCTAGCCCGGTGCCCTGTCTGCTGACAATGGCCAATGCCAGGTGCCCCAGAGGGAATGAACAGAGCAGGCAATCATCAAGTGATTGTTTCCCATTCCCAGTTTCTGCCAAACATGGCATCTGTGAATCCTCATACACTTCACTGCAAAAGAAATAATATAATCTTTCTCCCCACCATGCTGAGATTTCAAAAACATGGAAGTTTTACCTCAAAAACAGGCCTGTGTTTGCGTGAACTCTTTTTACAAGTGTGTTGATTTGCCTGTATGGGGATGGGTCTGGTGGTGGCACTGGCCCATACCAGTGTATGTGTGTGTTGATGTTTGGACATATTTGTGCCAGGTGGGTCTGCTCTGTGCTGCCGTCACTCCTTGCCTCAGACCGCCAGTCGTAGCTGTAAGCTTGGCACCAATCTATACCCAGCCCAATAAAAACAACAAACTCAAACTTTGGCAGTCTGCACCTTGAAACAAACCAACCAACCAAAACTCCAAGGCAAACGCCCATCTGCAGCGCTTGAGGGCAAGGCCCTGACCTGGGCTACCACCGAGAAGCTCCACCTCTCTCCCAATCTCACCCTGCACTGCCCCCTGAGAAGGAGCAGGCAGGCGTTCTTAACTGGCCTGCTGGTTCTTGATTGGCCAGCATTTCCGCCTGGCCCTTCTAGGCCTCTGGAGGATTGTCTTGTTGATAATGTGGTTTGAGTGGATTTTCTTTGAGCAGGGGGCAGCAGGGTGCGGATCAGGGAGCAGAGAGGCCTGGCAGACCCCGTCACAATATTACACACACACACACACGCGCGCGCACACACACACCTACATTAAAACAACATTATTAAGGTTGCAAAGTCAAGCACTGAAAAGTTAGGAAATGCCAGATTTAAGGTTGCCTGGACAACCTTAATTCAGCCCCTTCGTGCGTATGCATTCTGATACAGTCCTTAACGACATGAACACATGCTGCTGTGTCCACAGGACCCTGCCTCGGTCAGTGCCCAGGATGGTCGGCAGTCTCTTAATGATCAGCTATTTAATATTTTCTTTTATCCTCATTGTTCCCTGTGTGGCCCCAGGCCTTATTTACTGCACCCTAATCAAACCCTGCTGTGAAGACAGGCTTGTAAATCTCCTGTCGGGCTTTCCTACGGTGCTCGTCTGAGTAACTGAGCGCTTCACAGCCATTAACGAATATCTTTCACAACGTCCCTGTGAGATGAAGGGGTAGGATTATTTTCTACATGAGAAAGGGAGGCACAGAGAGATTAAGGTCAAAAGAATCCACTCATTTCAGGTGCCCAATCTGAGATGCCCAGGACCCGATTGTCAGAGTGCGCAGTAGTCCAGAGCGCTTTCCGTGATCAAAGCGCAGCACCCACTGGCTTCCGCTGCAGCTGC
The DNA here is from genome assembly GCF_011386835.1 of Chrysemys picta bellii. Classification (NCBI taxonomy): domain Eukaryota; kingdom Metazoa; phylum Chordata; order Testudines; family Emydidae; genus Chrysemys; species Chrysemys picta. Next base: position 21,017,060 of record NC_088809.1, read on the forward strand.
GAGCGCTCAGCACTTCTGCGAATCAGGCCCCAAGGTATCAAGCTGGACACCCAGAAAATGAGGAACACGCTGTGAAAAAGTGGTGTAAGCGACTTGTCCAGCATCACGCAGGAGCTGTGTGGCAGAGCCAGGGAGAGAATCCAGTTCCCCGTGGCAGGATTCAACTGCCTTAACCATGAGACCGTCCACTCTTTTCCTGAAATCCCCTGCCTCATTCACTACCCACCTTCCAACTTCTTCTACTAATGGGACGGGATTCCAAGAGACAACAAGCCTCCGATTCATAGCCAGAGCAGGTCCGTCCTGTGCTCTGCATGAGACAAGGCAGAGCTCAAGAAGACAATCTCCTTGAGCACCTTGGGAGAAAGGAAGGGGACCTCTGACATCAGAAGGCCCACATAGGTTGGGCTTAGCCCTGAGAGTTATTTGAAAGCAGGGAGTTCTGTGCTGGATGGATAATGTAGAGGGCTGGAGTTCTCTATTTAACCCCGATCAGGGACTTTCCCCATACTGTCCTTCAATTCTGTTCCAGAAGGGTCGATCCAGAGTATGGTTCGGGCTCCATGGGCTTCAATGCTGTGGCTGCCAACACCGCCTAGCTCCTGGGATTGGACTGACAGCCCCAAACTCGTTTTACCCAGGACGCCGAACAGCCAACAGCTGCTCTTCGCTCCCGTCCGAGGTTGGCTCGGAACCAACAACCTCCATAAAAGCGTATCCCGTGAGCCAGGGAGTCCGTTATTCCCTTCGGCTCCCAAAGCGTTATTAGCTGTAGAGATGAAAGAGAATCACGCCGCCAGGTGACAATAATGTAGCAATAAGAAGATGCAGGCGTCTGCATATTAAAAGTAAGGCAAATAATGGTGCCCTAAGCGTGTACATAATCCTGGGGGAAATAAGTGTGTGAATAATGAATTGCATCGGGAAAATAAACTATGTTATTGCGGTAAAGGTGAGTCTATTAACGTTAAATTATCCCTGCCGTGACTGCACGGCGGTTGTTGCCAATATATCATTGCCTCCTCTCCTAGATCAGCTATGCCCCCAGGTCACTCAGCCAACCAGCAGCATACAGGACCCCCCCAACCATCCACTCAGCAATTTCCTCAGTTCACCCAGCTGCCGAGGGGCCCAACCAAGACTCTGTGGGCTACTGGTATGAACCCGAGTTCTTGGGCTCCAATGCTGATGTAAGCCAAGGGAGGACCTAGCCCAGAGATTTGTCAGAGACCAGCCCCCAAACTCCCAACTGTGGGAAGGGGCCATGATTCAACTAAATGCAAAATCGATACGCATTTTGGAAATCTGGGTAAGGGTCCCCCTAAACTGAGCTCAAAAGAGGGGCTCAGGGCACAAATGCAGCATAAATGCTTGACCAGGATAATAGCTAGATAATATACCTTCCCCCGGCCCTTTTCACGCATGCCCCTTGTCTGGCTAGCGGAAGAGGATTCTGCTGTTAGTTTAATGGCATTAGCTGCAGAGGGTGGGGCTCCCTGTTGAAGCTAAGTGAACTTGAATCCCCATAAAAGTCCCTGCTGAAGTGCTTTCCCTAAATGAGTCGAGCGCATTAGTGCAGGCAGGGAGCGGCGTGATGGATCGTACTCCTCTGCCAAGCACGGCCAGGACGCAATCCCTAATGGAGTTTTGGCAGGAGCTTGGCTTCGCCTCTCAGAAGCTATTTAATCCCCTAGAAACCTCCTCCCACCCTCTCTCTCTGCTGCCGGAAACACAACCAGGAGCGATGGTGTCACAGCGTTTTCCACGCTGCCTTTCGGGACCGTCCATGGTAGCTTGCCAAGTCCAGGGTACTTGACTGCAACAGCTCATGATAACATTAACACCCTGATCAATCTATCCATCCCCACACTCCCCGTTCTCTCGATCTATCCCTCCTCCCCTCAGCCCCCTTCCTCCTACGTCTGTTGTTAGGCCACATTCATCACTGTGGTATCTGAATTCCTGGCAAGTGTATCCCACTGGCCACTCAACGTCCTCTGTTTCTCCTTCTCCAGCCCCACTTCAGCAGCAAGGTTGGTTGCAGTGGGAGGGGTGTGGGAAAGCAGGTTGTGGGCCAGCCGGTTGGAGAAGCAGGCTCTGCGGATCAGGCTTTTCCAGGAGTGAGTCCCGAATTTGGGGGGGATCAACCGCCAAGAACGTTCAGTCTCCTGCCCGCCCGAGCCTCATGCTGGAAGTGGGCTGTTCCCTCACTCCAGGAAGTTCATGGCCATCAGGGGAGGTCACCCCCGGGCGAAGCGGTCCCTCCGGTAAGGGGCTTGTCCCTCCAGGGCTTTCCAGATGGGGACTTGAGAAACTTTGACCTGCACTCAGTGGGGAGCCAGCGCAGAGAGCAGGAATGGCATGCGCCCACTGGCCTGTGCTTTTCAGCAGATAGGCCCCATTCCCTGCGCTGTGTTAGTAGCAGTGCGACTAGTAACGTTTGCACGCAGTGAGTGTGGACACCCAGGGGCAAGAGTGCAGGGGCCTGGCCCTGATCAGCCACAGAGGTGGCTTTGCCCCCTGGAACTTGGGTGTTCTTCAGCGGCAGCGCCTGGGAGGACTTGTGCCTTCTGGATACCCTCAAGGAAGAGGGGAAGCATCCACCTCCTTGCTTTGTCCCGTCACAGCACCTCCTCTCCAGCGACGCTGCCAGGCTCACAGCACAAGTCCCATTGGGCAAATGGGAACTGAGACCCAGAGAGACTAAGTGACTTGCCCAAGGTCACACAGGGAGGCTGTGGCAGAGGCAGGAATTGAACCCAGCTCTCCTGAGTCCAAGTCCTGTGCCTCATTCTTAAGGTCACCCTACCACCCTCAGCCAGAACTCCCACTGAAGCCAATGGGCTCCTTGCTCTCTTTTTTAACCAATGAGACTTTTTCAGGCTCATTCTGGACCCACGTTCCAAGCCCATTCCGGAGCATCCCCGGTCTCTGGCTGGACAGCAATCCCCATCTTCGGACAGTAACGCTGCTGCTTCAGAACAAGTTTCCAAAGAACCCCGGTCTGTCGGCAAGACCCTCTAGAGAAAGGCCTCGCTCCTGAGCGGCTCTTTGACTTCAACCGTCAGGATTGGGTCCCGGCCTTTAAGGCATAACTGCTGTGCAAACACGTTGCACCTGGCCTTGAGATGGTTCAGGGGTACAGTGCACAGCCAGGCACTTATCAGCTCGCTGCACCGGGATGGGAGGCGTCTCCACTTCTACTGCTAATAGGGCGGGACTTTCTATGATCCCCGGCACAGCTGGGGATGCTGGCGTAACAGGATGGAAGATGCATTTAATAATCCAGGCTCTTATTCCCCTGGGATCTTCCCCACAGGAGCTGTAGCAATACAGGGCCCGATTTCCAGGCGGGCTCGGTAACCAGAACTCCAGCCGAAGTCAGTAGGAGCTGCTGGTCTCCAGCCCCTCTGAACAATCAGGCTCGAAAGTGGAGGCCGCCTCGCTGCTGCAAACCTACTCCAGGAGAACTTAAGCGCTGAAAGACCTGGGGACGGGGGACTGGCGGCTCTGGACATCAAGGAGTCTGATCCTCTGAGGTGAGGATGGTGGAACCGAAGAGAACGTGAGCAGCCGGTTGGCTCGCCGCATGGTTTGCTCGGAGAGAGGAGGACAAAAGGGCTGAGAGGCAGGGAGCGCTGTTGAGAGAGACAGTCAGAGAAGCGAGCTGGCTCCTCTCGCTGCTCATCCAAACCTTGGCACTTTTCAAGAGGGACCTAGGACCTGACCCAACCTGGTCTGGTCTTTGGGTTCCAAAGCTAGTCCTCATTAGAGACGCTGGGTCCTTGATGCCCTCTGGCTGGTCTCACACAGGCTCCTTTGTTTACGGAGCCCCCTCAGCTCTTGGACACTGACCTTGCGCTCTGGCCATTAGGGTCTATTAGTAGGCGTTGTGCGGTGGCGTCCCAGAGCCCCAGCTGTGGGCTGGAAGGCCATGGTGCTAAGGGCTGTAGGAACAAAACAGCGTTTGTCCTCCAGGTCATTACGGAGACAAACTCCAATCTGCACCCGGAGCAGGCTCTGGTCCATCTCTCCGGCTCTTCCCAGCCTCGTCTGCAGCTGATCCAGCAAGACCTGGGGCCAGTCCTGGTTTCACAGAACTCAAAGGCAATTCTCCAAGTGACTTCAACGGATCCAGGATTTGACTCTAGGGAGTGCGGGGCCCTATGCAAAGGAAGATGTGAGGCTCCATCCTTCTCCCCTCCCCGCCAACATCACCCACCCCCAGAGCTTTTCCATTGTCAAAGGGCCTCCATCGTCCAGTTTGTAGACAGGGCCTGGCGATACATCTCTCCTTACAAGCAGGCTGGGAGGTTGCAGATGGACCATTATTCCCCATCAGGGTTTTGGATCCACCCCAGAAGTGGCTGCCTGGGAGAATCCACCCAGCTTTTATACTGAGTCCAGAGCAGGCTGCTGGATGAACGCCCGCACTCCCAGGGTCACGTCCCAGCCCATGGAATCTCACTGCTTTGGATTACGGGTCTCCCACTAACCTAGGACTCAACAGCGGGCACGTGCTGACCCTGAGCTGCTAAATCCGCTGCTAATGCACAAGTGCCCCAGCAACAGAGGGTGCAAAGGGAAAGAAACGCTCCAGTCGAGATACGTTGACCTCGACTCCCAGCTGCACCCAGAAAGCGTTCAGCACAGCTGAGGAGGGGGGTGCGAAGGAGCCATTCATTGCCGCGTAGGTCTGGTGCCGGGGGAGGGGGCGGGGTTCAACGGCTGCTCTGCACTGGCCCAATCCTCTATGTAGTTTAGAGCAGCCCCAAGAGTGCTCTAAATTACTTCCAGCTGCCCATGGCCCTAAGGGGTGGTTGCAACAGCTGGAGATCACCAGAGGAAGAGGGCGTTCCAGCCCTGCCCCCTATGCCAGGGGCAACTGTCCGGGAGCACCCTACCTGCCTTGTTAAGCCAACTTCAAGCCCTCTTTGCCCTGCCACGATGGCACAGAGCACTCTTATCAGGGTGGAGGACCTGGGCCATGATGTATAGTTTCCTGCAGTCAGAGGATTACAGGCAGGTCACCCGGGAGGGGGTGGGGGGGGTTCCCTTTGACCACTAGGTTACCAGTTGAGTCACCAAAACATGGGACTCACTCCCACCTGCTGAGTGATCTGTGGGGCTCAGCTGGCCTCTGCTGGCATGTGCTTAGATCACAGATGCCACCCACCCCCTACACACACACACAAACACACACACACCCTACACACACACACAAACACACCCACACACACACCCTACACACACACACCCCACCCCCACACACAAACACCCCCCACACATCCCCTACACACACACACCCTACACACACACACACCCTACACACACACACAAACACACCCCCCCACACACACAAACACAACCACACACCCCCCCTACACACACACACAAACACAGACACACACACACAAACACACCCACACACACACACAAACAAACACACACACAAACACAACCACACACACCCCCTACACACACACAAAAACACACATGGCAGCGTCAGCAGAAAGGTCAAGAACAGCCTGGGCCGTAGAGACAGAAATGAGCGCTCAGCCCTAGATCTGGGTGCAGATGGACCAACGTGCTGGGGGCCGCTTGCCCGGCCACTGCCCGCTCTGGGCATAGCTGGAAGGCTCCAAAGGCCCCGATCTGGATAACGTTCGCCTTGGAGGGGCCCGATTCTGCTCTCACCAGCAAAACTCCGTTGGCTTCAGTGTCGTTTCTCCTGCTCTGTGTTAGTTTCAGCAAGAGGATAATCAGGCCCCAAGACCGTCGCTCCAGCCCCAACCTGGCCTGTGCAAACTGTGCAAGTGACAACCCCGAGAGCCCGATCCCCGCTGCCGAGCTGCATACCATGCATGTCAAATGTTGCTCAGCCAGACCGGCGGTGCTGTACACCCCACGGGTAGCAATGCACCATCCTGCCAGGCCCGGAGGGGCAGCGGAGAATTGACACGAGGTGCGGGGCCTCGGTCATGCGGGTGTGCTGCACGGCAGCTCGCTGGGCACGTTTGCACCTTTCCATTGCTGGGCGTGTGCTGCAAGGGGCTGCCACGCTGGGTCCAGTGGGGTGCAGCCGGCTCTGGGGTGGGGGACATAGCCGCTCACACTTTCAGTTCTGCAAGCCGCTGGCAGGGCCGGCGCTTCCATTTAGGCAACCTAGGCGGTCACCTAGGGCACCAGGATTTGGGGGGGCGGCAATTCAGCAGCGGGGGGGTCCTTCCGCGCTCCGGGTCTTTGGCGGCAATTCTGCGGCGGGTCCTTCACTCGCTGCAGGACCCGCCGCCGAAGTGCCCCGAAGCCCGGGAGCGCGGAAGGACCCCCCGCCGCAGAATTGCCAACGACGACCGGGAGTGCGGAAGGACGCCCGTCTGGGGCGCCAAAAACCCTGGTGCCGCTCCTGGCCGCTGGTTCCCTCTCTTGTCACAGCTACTCACTGTGTGGGGAGCACACCACCGTCCCAGCCTGCCCTGGCATGGCCTGGCATCAGGGCACCACAGACCGGTGCTGGGGCCTCCACCCTGCAGGGTGGCTTTGGGGAGAGAGAGCATCGGCTCGCCCTTCTCCGTGCCCCATCCTGTAGGAGAGTCACCCCCTCCCACACGCGCCGCTGCGTGCGCACGGGAGCGCCGAGCAGCTGCTGCCTCCCGCAGCACGTGTGTGCCACAGACCCCGCTAGCGAGGCGGAAATAACGACACGAGCACAGCAGAATAAACTGATACAATTAGGAGAGAGCAAAATCCAATTTGTCTCAATCTGTCCTTGGACTCTGTCCAAGACGCTCGTGCAGGGGGCAGAGGAGCAGATGGGGGAGGGGAATTCTGCTTGGGAAGAATGGGGGGGGGGGGCGGGGTGGACCCATCCTCCGCATCAGAAGATGAGGAGATGCCGAGGAAAAGCTGGACGCGCAGGGCCTAATTCGGCTCTCATAAAGCAGGAGGCACGCCAAAGAAGGCAGTGGAGCGACTTCAGTGTAGAAGCGACGGGAGTGAGATCAGAATCAAAGCCCCGGCTGGTTGTGCCACTGACGTCCACCCTTACTGTGCTCATAGTACACGCCTCCGTCCTTATCCATCACTCCCCCCCACTACTGAAGCCTTCGTCCTTCCCACAGCCCTGCTGCTGCCCCTCAATCCTGACCCACTGCTCGTCCAGTGCTGGGCTCCCAGCTCTGCCGATGCCCCTCGATCCTGACCCTGCTGGTCCAGCGCCAGGCTCCCCATCCAGACCTTTGCCAACGTCTCGCAATCCTGACCCGAACTGTTAAGGAATAAAACGCCATACTGCATTAAACTACGCGTGCCTTCCTGCCAGCCGCCCACAATCTCCGCTCGTCTTTCTGCTTCCAAGCTGCTATTGAGTGAAGAAAAAAAACGACAGCTCCTTCCCGTGTTGCGAGGAAAGCTGTCGGCGGTGGCTCGTGAGTCCGTCCCGCTACAAGGGAAGATGGGACAGCTACCGGGCAGTATCAGCACTTGATAGTCCACGTTAGTATTTGTCTTATGATAGACTTTAGAGGTGCCAGCTGGGGTCATGGCCACATTGGGCCAGGTGTTGCAAATGGGGAAGCGAGGCCCAGAGAGACTAAGTGACTTGACCGAGGTCCCCCAGGGAGTCTGGGGAAGAGAAGGGAACTGAATCCTAGGCCTGCGGCACATCTGAAACGTAGGAACCATGGGATATGTCTACACTACAAGTGCATCACAGTCCTGAATGACGTAGCTAGGATGGCCTAAGACCCAAGCTAGGGTCCTAACCACTGGGGAGGCCTTTCGCTCCAGGTACCATCCCCTTTCTCTACTAAGCAAGAAGAAAGTGAAGAGAAGTGCGGGGCTAAAAGCAAACAAGAAGAAGCATCTGAGGTGAGTAACAATTTAATGTGATGCACAATACACACATTGCATTGTTGGTTTGGTATCTATTGTATGCAATCCATGTGACTCTCTGTCCCTCTCTAGTGGCTAGTCAATGCATAGCAGTTTATGAAGCTATTAAAGCCAGGTAGGCAGGGGAGCTGAATGCTTGAGCTCAGGTCGTAGCATCATGTGCTTTTTAAATCCAGAGGTCCCAGGTTTGAGTCCCTCCTTTGGATGATCCACCCCCCTGGCTTCCATATCTCCTGGAGTCTCCTGTCTGCCACTGCTCCATCCTCTCAGGAAAGGTGGAGAGAGCATCAAATGGACCTGATTCTCTGCTACCCTGCTGAGGTTGGACGTAGAATCATAGAATATCAGGGTTGGAAGGGACCTCAGGAGATCATCTAGTCCAACCACCTGATCAAAGCAGAACCAATCCCCAGACAGATTTTTACTCCAGTTCCCTAAATGGCCCCCCTCAAGGACTGAACTCACAACCCTGGGTTTAGCAGGCCAATGCCCAAACCACTGAGCTATCCCTTCCCCCAGACTGGTGAGGGTGAAACAGACTCAAGACTGATCAATGGCTCCATGTCTAGTTGGCAGCTGGTTTCAAGTGGAGTGCCCCAGCGGTCGGTCCTGGGACCGGTTTTGTTCAGTATCTTCATTAATGATCTGGAGGATGGCGTGGACTGCACCCTTAGCAAGTTTGCAGATGACACTAAACTGTGAGGAGTGGTAGATACGCTGGAGGGTAGGATACAGAGGGACCTAGACAAATTAGAGGATTGGGCCAAAAGAAACCTGATGAGGTTCAACAAGGACAAGTGCAGAGTCCTGAACTTAGGACGGAAGAATCCCATGCACTGTTACAGACTAGGGACCGAATGGCTAGGAAGCAGTTCTGCAGAAAAGGACCTAGGGGTTACAGTGGACGAGAAGGTGGATATGAGTTGACAGTGTGCCCTTGTTGCCAAGAAGGCTAACAGCATTTTGGGCTGTATAAGTAGGAGCATTGCCAGCAGATCGAGGGACGTGATCGTTCCCCTCTATTCAACATGGGTGAGGCCTCATCTGGAGTACTGTGTCCAGTTTTGGGACCCACACTACAAGAAGGATGTGGAAAAATTGGAAAGAGTCCAGCGAAGGGCAACAAAAATGATTAGGGGGCTGGAGCACATGACTTATGAGGAGAGGCTGAGGGAACTGGGATTGTTTAGTCTGCAGAAGAAAAGAATGAGGGGGGATTTGATAGCTGCTTTCAACTACCTGAAAGGGGGTCCAAAGAGAATGGATCTTGACTGTTCTCAGTGGTACCTGGTAATAGAACAAGGAGCAATGGTCTCAAGTTGCAGTGGGGGAAGTTTAGGTTGGATATTAGAAAAAACTTTGTCACTAGGAGGGTGGTGAAGCACTGGAATGGGTTCCCTAGGGAGGTGGTGGAATCTCCTTCCTGAGAGGTTTTTAAGGTCAGGCTTGACAAAGCCCTGGCTGGGATGATTTAGTTGGGGGTCGGTCCTACTTTGAGCAGGGGGTTGGACTAGATACCTCCTGAGGTCCCTTCCAACCCCGATAGTCTATGATTCTATGACTCCCACTATGCATTGGTGTAAATGACTCTGTAGGGCAAGGGAGATCTGGGCCCCATGCATCTGACACTCACTGAGAAAACCCAGTCTTGATTAAAGTCTTCACGGGATGAAGGATCCACCACCTCCCTAGATAAGTTGTCTAGACCCTGCCTTTGACTGCTAGAATACAGAACCCTCTGCTTTCAGAAATCTCTTCCCCATGTAGATACGTGCAGACCGTGATCAAGTCACCTCTTAACCTTCCCTTGGATGAACTAAATAAACAGCAGCTTCTTCACTCTCTCCCTCTGATCAACTCACTGATATTCACCTAAAAGTCTTATCTGTATTGGCCCAGCACTAGCTACCAGCCATCCAAAGTCACGTTCACCTGAGGGTCATTCGGTGGGTCTCAGTCCGCTTCCTCGTGAGTATACAAGCATATCACCAAAACCAGTGCTAAGGCAGAGACGTGCGAAAGAGCTCAGTTCCCAGGCAGGCACCCAAAATTGCTCAGCACGCCGGCTGCTGAGAGCTTTTGAAAAACTGGCCATTAGGCAGGTGTCTAAATGGGCCCTGAACCCCGGGGAATCCAGCCCCCTTGTCACCTGACGCCTTCAGTCAGGGCAAGGATTGGGCAATGGATCAAACTCCCTGCTCTGTCTCCTGGTGAACCCTCCAGGCTGGTGCTGAGGCTGGTACAGGAGAGATTGTGCAACTCCTTTCCTGGTCACCGCTGACTCATTCACACGGGCACCACTGCTGGGCTGCATCAACCAGAAACCAATGACTGGAGCAAGACAGTTGCCAGCAAGGCACAATGCCAGGGCGTAGGGGCAGGGCATGCAAAGCAGGGGGGCGACACCTTGTCAAGAGCAGGCATGGGAGGGACGGCACTAGTGCAATCTCTGGAGCTGGCCTCAAAGGAGCTGTTAATTCCCCGAGCAGGGAAGCAACATCCATCGTAAGAGACATTAGAACAGCAAAGGAGCAAACCGATCACAACGCAGCTCTGAGGGGAGCCCAGAGGAGGGAAAGGTGCCGGGAGACTGGCACACGTGGGGCTGGAATTCGGCTAGATTTTATGCCCCTCCCTGCTATTTATTATCACTTTCAACCCCAACCGCCCGTATAGTTTAACGCTGTGAAGTCAGTTCAACATGGGGCCCCTAACGGGACAATCAAACCAAATCATCTCCTAGCACAGGCTCTTAAAATCCTCCATACCTCTACTCCCAAGGCTGCTGGGAGCTGCAATAGATGGAGGGTGAGATCACTGGAGCTGCATTTAACCAGCCATCGTGGGTACGATCCACTTGTATTACAATAGAACCGGGGGGGGGGGTGAGGCAGGATTGGGGCCACGCTGGTTTGCACCCGGGGGAAGCCCAGCTTCCCTCATTATAAATCCATGGTACGCCCACATTGTGAATACAGTGGGCAGATCTGGCCGCCCCATCTCAAAAAAGATATATTGGAATTGGAAAAGATTCAGAAAAGGGCAACAAAAACGATTAGGGGTGTGGAACGGCTTCCGTGTGAGGAGAGATTGAAAAGCCTGGGACTTCTCAGCTTGGAAAAGAGATGACTACGGGGCGGGGGGAATATGATAGAGGTCTATAAAATCATGACTGGTGTGGAGAAAGTGAATAAGGGAGTGTTATTTACTTCTTCTCGTAACACAAGAACTAGGGGCCACCCAATGAAATGAATAGGCAGCAGGTTTAAAACAAACAAAAGGAAGTATTTTTTCACACAACACGCAGTCAACCTGTGGAACTCTTTGCCAGAGGATGTTGTGAAGGCCAGAACTATAGCTATTAGCCAGGATGGGCAGGGATGTGTCCCTAGCCCCTGTTTGCCAGAAGCTGGGAATGGGCGACAGGGGATGGATCACTTGGTGATTGCCTGTTCTGTTCATTCCCTCTGGGGCACCTGGCATCGGCCACTGTCGGCAAACAGGATACTGGGCTAGATGGACCTTTGGTCTTGACCCAGTACAGCCATTCTTATGTTCCTGGTAGAGCCTGGGATTTGCCCACCATGGGAACATGTGAAGTATCAGCTCGGGGATGGGGAAAAGGGAGGCACTTCAGTCCCACCCTAACGCCACCCACTGTGGGCGGCTACCAGCCACCTAGTGCCATTATCCCTCCCTGAGGCAGCATACGCTGCCGGCGGAGCTAGCGCGCCAGAGCCACGCAGTGGCCACCTCCTGTTCCACCAGTGCCAGCCGGCCAGGCTTTGCCAATGCCCTGTCCCCTCCTCACCACCATCTACACCAGCCCTGGCGGGGGCCTTAACCCACAGAGCCGCCTCTACATGCAGCCAGGGACACTGTGACGGCGCGAGTCGCCCCCTGTTGGACTAGGCATGAGGAGAGGAAGAGTAGCCTAGTGGTTAAGGTGCTGACTTGGGAGATGTGGGTCCAATCCAGGCACTTCCGTTCCTTGCTCTGTCCCGGCCTCACTGGGGTGTTGCAAGGGGCAATGTATTAGAGGAGTCAACACTCTGCTAATACAGTGGGCCATAGACAGACACATTACAAGGATTCTCCTTCCCAGCCTCTCCGCAGGGTGCCACCTGGTTATCCCGCATTAATTAAGAAGAGATTAACAATGAACTGCGTAACGAAGGACCCTGCCCTGCAGTTGCCTTGCATCTTGCCAGCTCTTTGTAACTCCCATCCAGCTCTCTGCAACCTTCCCCACCTTCCCTTGAAGGCGACGGGAGTTGAGCCAATTCCAGTGCCGTGCTTCAAAGCCGAAGCCTTTAATAACATTCTGTTTCCAATTGCTTTCAGCTGACAGCCGCCGTGGGGGTTTTGCAGCCCCTCGGAGGTAACCAAAATCTTTTATAGTCAATTCCTCGTCTTCTCTCTGTGAGAGTGAGAGTGAGCTACATGCGTAGTACCTGCACTCTGCATGCGGCCGGTGCCGTAAGTGTAGACAGAGCCTAAGGGTACGTCTATACTTACCTCCAGGTTCGGCGGTAAGCAAATCGATCTTCTGGGATTGATTTATCGCGTCTTGTCTAGAGGCGATAAATCGATCCCGGAAGTGCTCGCCGTCGACACCGGTATTTCTGCTCCGCGAGAGGAGTACGCACAGTCGATGGGGGAGCCTGCCTGCCGCGTGTGGACCCGCGGTAAGTGCCTTGTATTTCGAACTAAGATACTTCGTTATTCACATAGCTGAAGTTGCGTATCTTAGTTCGAACTAGGGGGTTAGTGTGGACCAGCCCTTAGAGTCGCTGCTGGGCAGCTCTACGTTATGTAATTGGCATAGAGTCCACGGGAGGATTGGTGTAGTGGAGGCTCTACCACATAACCTTTCCAACCCCAGCATGCCTTCTCCCCTGGTCAAGTCCCAGCAGCCACACATGCACCAGCAGGGAGCTAGACCCAGATTCCCTGCCACCCGGGGAATTCTCTGCTGGCAATTGGTAGCTGGATTCACAGCCCCTTTCCATCACCGGAGAGGCCCAAAGAGGCAGTGAATGAACAGAATGTTGGGAATCATCAAGAAAGGGATAAATAAGAAGACAGAAAATATCATATTGCCTCTATATCAATCCATGGTACGCCCACATCTTGAATACAGCGTGCAGATGTGGTCGCCCCATCTCAAAAGAGTTTTATTGGAATTGGAAAAGATTCAGAAAAGGGCAACAAAAATGATTAGGGGTATGGAACGGCTTCCGTATGAGGAGAGATTAATAAGACTGGGCCTTTTCAGCTTGGAAAAGAGGCGACTAAGGGGGGATATGATAGAGGTCTATAAAATCATGAGTGGTGTGGAGAAAGTGAATAAGGAAGTGTTATTTACTCCTTCTCATAATACAAGAACAAGGGGTCACCAAATGAAATTAATAGGCAGCAGGTTTAAAACAAACAAAAGGAAGTATTTTTTCACGCAATGCACTGTTAACTTCTGGAATTCCTTGCCAGAGGGTGTTGTGAAGGCTAGTACTATAACGGGGTTCAAAAGGGAGCTAGATAGATTCATGGAAGATAGGTCCATCAATGGCTACTAGCCAGCATGGACGGGAATGGTGTCCCTGGCCTCTGTTTGCCAGAAGCTGGGAATGGGCGACAGGGGATGGATCACTTGATGATAACCTGTTAGGTTCATCCCTCTGGGGCACCTCCCATTGCCCACTGTCAGAGGACTGGATACTGGGTTTGATGGACCTTTGGTCTGACCCAGTATGGGCCATTCTTATGTTCCTATGACTGGGCATCTTAGTCTGGCCCAATGCCTCTAGGATGGGAATTACAGGGAAAATGGCATCGGCAAAGCAATATAGGCAGACTTGGGCCAGATTGCCAAAGGAAAGGGCTCGGTTCACTTACCACTGGGGCCCCTTATTGCGGCTGGGTCTGGCGATCAGCTCTCACCGAGGCTGGCACCCTTATCGGTTGCCTGCACCATGGTCTCTCTCTCGTTCTCTGGGACTGCGGTGCTTCCTCTTCATGACTTGGCTCTCTGGCCAGGTCACTATTAGTCTTTTCCTTCAAAGTCCCACTGCACAAGCTGTCCCCGTGTGCTGTGTCAGGCAGTCTTCCAGTCCCAAGTCTGGGTCCAGTGTCACTACCCCAGTGGCTGGTAGGGAAACCCAGACACTCCCTCTACACTGGGCCAGGTCTGCACAGTCCCTCTCTTTGCCGTTTCCTCCTACTCTGTTTTCTCAGACTTTCTCAGTAACTCCTCTGGGGTTGACCCTTCTTCCCAGGCTGGGATATCAGGGTTTGTTCTTCCCCTGGGTTTCCTCCACTCCGGAGTGACTGCAGGATCCCTCCCTGCTGCCAACTTCCTCCCTTTATCTTCCTTTCCCATCCTGTCCCCCAGCTGGGCTCATCAACAATTAGTAAAATTATTAAAACCCGGGGGGAAGGGAGGGGCCTCCGTCAGGTGCAACTATGAAGGTCGATTGGCCCTTTTTAGCCTGCTCAGGCCTTGGGTGGGGTGGCCACCCTTTCAGAGGCACCTCGACCAGCGGCCTGATAGCTCAGCACCCAGCGCGCCCTCGGCACCCTGCACCCTTTGGAAAACTTGGCCAAGCCCTTCTGACAATTCTGGCCCTTGTTTCCAAACTGTGGGGCAGCAAGACTTGTGCACGTAGTCCTGCCTGGAGTGCATAATCCCAAATGATTTCTGTGGGGTTACTTACACCATTCAGGATGACTTCGTGGAGGTATGGGTTGCCAGAGCCAGCCCTTAGTTCTCTACCAGAGCCCACAGGCGGCCAGGAATGCATTAGCAGGGAATCACAGAAATTAAAGATGGAAAGATCGACCTCTCTTTGCGTCTCTAGTGCCCCCGTCCGTTCTCCGTCTCCCGTTCTAGTTCATCAAATCCCATTGGATTAGGGGGCCTAATTCCCAGCCCGAGGCAGGATTGTCCCTTACAGGCCACTGTTGAGTGTTCTGTCCAGTCTAGGGGAAGGGGGCTTCCACCCCATCCATGGGCGCCTCCCCCACAATCTGTCATCTCTTGTGAATCTTCAGCATCCAAAGGGCTCATTGGCTGCATGGGGTCGAGGTGATACACTGCGGAGCGCTCAGGGTAGGTCCTTAATTGAACCCAGCCCTGGTGGGTCACAACCGTCGGCTGGCTGCTTGGCGGCAGGGCCGGCTCCAGGGTTTTGGAGTGAGGGACCGTCCACCGAATTGCCGCCGAATACCTGGACGTGCCACCCCTCTCCGGAGCGGCTGCCCCAAGCACCTGCTTGAGAAGCTGGTGCCTGGAGCCGGCCCTGCTTGGAGGCCTATGAGAAATGAGCCACGTGCGGGAGTCAGGCCAGTTCTGACATCCCCAAAATCGACTCTCTGTTTTGGCTCCGCCTCCCCCTTTCATTGGCCGTGTCAGCAGAGGGGTCAGAATGGGTAAATAGAGGGTAAATACTCACGCTGATGCCAGCTAGTGCGCAGCGTGGAGGGATTCAGCGCCCCGCATGGGGAAGGGCACAAGCTCTCCGACTCCCGGGACAAACCGCTTAATCCTGCTCTGTATGGGGAGCAGAGACGGACGCCAGTCCTGAGCTGCTGAATAATCATCACAGCGCGTTAGCGAACATCCTGCCCCCACAGATCCAGGGCAGCGGCCCCTGGGGCCCTTTTCTCCACATTTCAGTCGGCAGCTGGGACAGCGCAGGATATTGCAAGGCATTTATCACTGGGAACGGGGCGGGCAGGAGCGAGGAGTCTGTCTGGGTTAGCCGCTCGGGGTCAGCCCCAGGCCCTTGATTCGAGAGAGGAGAATGGGCCTGGCCCGGGTTCCCCGGCTGCAGAGCGCTGGCAAAGCAGAACTCCAGCGAGGAGGAATAAGGTCACAGCTAAATCCGTATTTCCTAAAACCAATATGTGTGCGGGTGTGTGTCTGGAAGGAAGTCCTGGAGACAGCTTACAGAAACGCTGCGGCTGGTTCCACCTCTCCGTTCGTGCCCGTGGGAGGGCTGTCGTCTTAAAGACACTCCGCAGCAGAGGCTCCGTTTGATGATGCGAAGTAGGACTGGAGAAATCACCCGTGCAACCAAGAAACTTCGGAAACCAGAGACTTTCAAATCTATCAGTCCATCCCCATGCACACCCGTCTCTGAGTAACTCCTCTGCCAGGGGCTGGCTGCAGCAACCAGGGGTGCATTCAAGATCTAGGGTGGTCCTGTAATATTGCAAAACAGAACTAGCTCATGACTCCATCCAGAAAACAAAACACGTCCTCTGGGCACCTCTCGGGTATCTCAGAGAGCCAGGGTCAACTGACTCGGGCTCATCTGCAGGTACGTCTACACAGCAACTGCACACCTGCAGCTGGCATGGCAACTGCACACCACGGCCTTCCTTTGGGAAAACATTGCAACAATGACTCAGTACGCAGCACCTCCCCCATGGTGCCTTGGGCAGTGTCCTTTGCCTCAGTTTCCCACCTTGCGACAGGCCAATGGCCAAGCGTCCTTGTAACACTCCGCTCCCCTTTTCCCTCCATGGCACCCCACTCACAGTTTGCTGTCCAAGGCGTGCCTCTGGGGCGTGGGTGGTCGAGTGATGCTTCTCTCGCCAGCACTGCTGCTGCCTCTGATGCCAGGGTCACTGCCGTGCCCTGAGGTTCCTCCGCCTAGCCCCGTCCTCAGCGATTTCAGCTCGGAGTGATTTCTCCGGGCAGGGAGGAACCTCACTGCCGCTACCGCCTCTGTTTTGTTTTCACTGCCACAGCGCTCACCCCACCAGGTCTCTGGCTCAGCTCATCAGGGATTTCAGCGCTAGTGAGGGCAGGACTTTCAACTGAATCTAGTCAACTCCATCTTTAGACAAATAGCTCCAGGGACCCTTTAAACAACAGACACATCATTCTTTCCCATCTCTACCCCCTGCTTAGCAAGTGAGGTTCACGGGAGGGTGAGCCCTTCATTTAAGACAGGGGTGGCCAACCCGTGGCTTGGGAACCGCATCCTGCTCTTCGTAGGTCAATAGGAGGCTCCTTGTATAGGCACCGACTCCGGGGCTGGAGCTACAAGCGCCAACTTTCCAATGTGCCGGGGGGCGCTCACTGCTCAACCCCCTGCTCTGCCCCAGGCCCTGGCCCCACTCCACCCCTTCCCCCGAGCCTGCCGTGCCCTGGCTCTTCTCCCCTCCCCACCAGAGCCTCCTGCACACCACGGAACAGCTGATCGCGGCGGGCGTGGGGAGGGAGCGGGAGGCACTGATTGGTGGGGCTGCCGGCGGGCAGGAGGCGCTGCAGGTTGTGGGGGGGGAGCTGACGTGGGGCTGCTGACGTATTACTGGGGCGCTTTGGCAACGTACATTGGTAAATTCTGGCTCCTTCTCCGGCTCAGGTTGGCCACTCCTAATTTAAGACATATTAAGTACAGTCCTGCAGCCCTTTAGCTGGCCAATAAGGAGAGCGTCCTTTCCTTACCCGACACTTCAGTGACTTTTAACCCCAAACAGCCCAAATGGGTCACTTTGGCAAAGCAGCCCCGCCCAATGATCACCTAGGCAAAGCATGTGTGTCTATGCAGATACGGTCTGATCCTGAGGTCTTTCCCCCCAGTTTGTCAATAGATGACAGGGCAGAGCTCATTCAGACCACCCCTTGTACCGCTCTTCCCATACACACCCCTCTAGCTATCCCTCCACCCCTCAATCTATCTAGCTCCATGCACACTTGTCTACCTAGCTACCTATCCGTTCCCATACCTACCCACCCATCTATCTAGCCTCTTCTCGTTTGTCACTTTCATTGTGTATCTCACATCTTAAACTATGCTACAGTGCCCATCCCAAACTTGGGAACCTAAAGTTGGTCTCTGCCCTAAAACACTTACAGTCTAAGCATTTTACAGATGGAGAAATGAAGTGCAAAAAAAAAATTACATGACTGAACCGAGGCGAAAGTCTGGGACAGAGCTAGGACTTGAGTCTAGCTAGCCTGGGTGGTAAAGAGATCCCTTAACCCCAAGACCATCCTTTCCAGATCCTCGTTTACTCTATAGAAAGCATCGGAAAGCCCTGCTCTGTAAATTGACATCAGCTTCCAATGTGGTCGTTGATTACTCTGTGATTTCAGAGCACTGAGACAGGGCACGTTGGTAAGATTCACATTCATCCCACTTACAGGGCCTCCCCATCGGAACTAAATATAACTAATGCTGTAACCACCCGTCTCGGCAGCATTTGCCTGACCTTTAATTGCCATATAAATGTCTCTAATTGCAATTGATAAGGGAATTAGCCTGAAAATTGTCCCAACAAAGTAATGTGAGCAATTGCCTGAATGCCCCATTAAAGCAACAAGACATTCATTTAGCTGAAGAGGGGAAATACCAGTTCTCTGAGGTCTGTCCCATTGAATCACCTTTCCTGATTCTCTGCATCATGTTTAAGCGGCTGTGACTGTCTTTAAAACGCTGAAAAGGTCCCTGCAAGGTCACATTGGCTTGTCATGTACGTTTGGTGACAGTATTGTTAACTGCAAGCCTTCAAAAGTCATGGGTCAGACCTTCGAAAAATCAGGAGATTGGTTGAAAAGAAATGGGAGAGTTTTTTGAAATAATAGATTCGGAGGTTCTTTTTATTTGCCTTTTTGGGTTTTGAGTCTTTGGCAGAAGTGCTAAATTACTTTTTTGTTTCGGTTTTCACCAAAAAGTTTAGTAGCGATTGGACGTCAAACATAGTGAACACCTGTAAAAATGAGGTGGGATCTGAGGCTAAAATAGGGAAAGAACAAGTTAAAAATTGCTTAGACATGTTAGATGTCTTCAGATCACCAGGGACTCATGAAATATATCCTAGAATACTCAAGGAGCTGACTGAAGAGGTATCTGAGCCATTAGTAATTCTCTTCGAAAACTCACGGAAGATGGGAGAGATTCCAGAGGACTGGAAAAGGGCAAATATAGAGCCCATCTATAAAAAGGGGGAATAAGGACTGTGACAGCCTGGGACTGTGGGACCACTGTGCACCCTTAACTTTCAAGCCTGAGCTGTCTCTCACAATGCTTTGCTAGTAACAAAACAGCAAACCCCTCCAGGCACTGTTATCACTCAGCACAACATGTGAAGCCCCACACCCAGCTAGGTTGCATTAATGCTCCACCACTCATGAATCACACTGAGAAAGGCACCAGCCAAATCCCCCCCAGCTCCCAGCCTTGTACCTCAGGAATATACTGTCTTGCACTGCTCGTCTTGAGCAGTGCAATTTTATGAATTGGCCCATCACTTCATCAATGGAAAGTGGATATACACCAGCCTTTGTACGCCTGGGCAGATTTACCAAACGCTTCAGGCAAACTCACTGGTAAAGATTAGCAGTTAAACAATGTATTGACTCCAAAAGATAGATTGTAAGTGATTATAAGTGATAGGCAAAAAGTCAGCGTGGCTACCAATAGAAAAGAAAATATAAGCCTTTCTAAACTCTCAACCCTATTAGACTGGGTAACATCTAGCTTAAGCAGTTTTTCTCACCCCACTGGGTATTGCAATTCCTAGTACACGGGTTTCACCCTGGGCCAACCTCCTCTGTTGGAGTCTTCAGTCTTCTGAGTGTCCTTGTTGCTTGCAGCATAGGTGGGGGAAGGAGAAAGGCCAAGCATGAGGCCCCTGTGTCATGTTTTATGCCCTTTAGTCCATGTGCTTGGAGAACACAGGTCCAGGCATGTCTGGGGGGCATTGATGAGTCCCCAGGCAAGGTTGAACCATCCCCTGGTGTGGCCTCATGCAAGTGAGTCATTGTATTGTAGCTCCCTTGCTGGACAATGGCTGTTGAGGGTAGTTTGACACCCTCCTGGGCGTTGGTTATTTTCCTTGCTGTTGCCTCTGGGGATCTAATATCTGGCCGATTCCCCAATTTACAGCATATTTTACTGACAACCGCACAACACAATCTCATAACTGCATATGCACTAATGATATACATATTTAGATAGAACGGTGACTTTCTGCAGATCATAACCTTTCCCCTGATACCTAACATGGCATGCTTTATATTCAAGATCACAATTATATATAAATGAGGAATATGGCGGTTACAGGGCGCTCCCCCAAGGTATAGAATGTCACAAGGTTAACCTGGGGAATTACGGACCAGTCAGCTTAACTTCAGTACCCAGAAAGATAATGGAGCAAATAATCAAGCAATCAATTTGCAACCCCTTAGAAGACAATACGATGATAAGTAAGAGTCAGCGTGGATTTGTCAAGAACAAATCATGTCAAACCAACCTAATAGCTTTCTTTGACAGGGTAACAAGCCTTGTGAATAGGGGGGAAGCGGTAGATGTGGTATATCTTAACTTTAAGCTTTTGATACTGTCTCACATGACCTTATAAACAAACAAGGGAAATACAGCCTAGATGGAGATACTATACGGTGGGTGCAGAACTGGGTGGAAAACCGTTCCCAGAGTGCAGTTATCAGTGGTTAACAGTCAAGCTGGAAGGACATAACGAGTGGGGTCCCACAGGGATCAGTTCTGGGTCCAGTTCTGTTCAATATCTTCATCACTAATTTAGATAATGGCATAGAGAGTGCACTTATAAAGTTTGTGGACGATACCAAGCTGGAAGGGTCTGAAGTAAATAGGATGAAATTCAATAAGGACAAATGCAAAGTGCTCCACTTAGGAAGGAACAATCAGTTACACACACACACAATGGGAAATGACTGTCTAGGAAGGAGTACTGAGGAAAGGGATCTGGGGGCCATAGTGGATCACAAGCTAAATATGAGTCAACAGTGTAACACTGCTGCAAAAAAAGCAAACACCATTCTGGGATGTATTAGCAGAAATGTTGTAAACCAGACATGAGAAGTCGTTCTTCTGCTCTACTCCATGCTGATTAGGCCTCAGCTGGAGTATTGTATCCAGTTCTGGGCACCACATTTCAGGAAGAATGTGGACAAATAGGAGGAACTCCAGAGAAGAGCAACACAAATAATTAAAGGTCTAGAGAACATGACCTATGAGAGAAGATTGAAAAAAAATGGGTTTGTTTAGTCTGGAAAATAGAAGACTGAGAGGGGACATGATAACAGTTTTCAAGTACATAAAAGGTTGTTACAAGAAGGAGGGAGAAATATTATTCTCCTTAACCTCTGAGGATAGGACAAGAAGTAATGGGCTTAAATTGCAGCAAGGGAGGTTTAGGTTGGACATTAGGAAAAACTTCCTAACTGACAGGGTGGTTAAATACTGGAATAAATTCCCTAGGGAGGTTGTGGAATCTTCATCATTGGAGGTTTCTAAGAGCAGGTTGGACAAACACCTTTCAGGGATGGTGTAGATAAAATTAGTCCTGCCATGAGGGCAGGAGACTGGTATAGAACACCTCTTGAGGTCCCTTCCAGTCCTACCATTCTATGATTCTAAGTCACTTCACCACTCCTTGCCTCAGTTTCCCCAGCTGTAACATGGGGAGAATGAATGTGACTGACCCCCTTTGTAAAGTGCTTTGAGATCGACTGAGAAAAAGGCCTCCATATTAGCTAGGTGTTAACCTGAATGGATCTGGAGATGTAGGCTCAATTCTTGGCTTGACGGAAAACTCCCTTAGTTCAGTCACTTAATCTCTTTTGTGTCTCAGCTCCCCGTCTACAAAGTGGGAGTGATATTAATCCTGGTGCATGTCTTCTCTCTCTAGACCGGCAGTTCAGCAGGGCGTGGACTGGCTTGTACCGTGTGTCTGTGCAGCACCCAGTGTACTGGGGCCGTTGTCTCAGCCTGGGCCGCTGGGGATGGTGCTTTCTGACCTCACCGGGCTGTTGTGAGGATAACATTCACTCGGGAAGGAGTGACTCTCAGGCCCAGGTAAGCAAAGGCGAACTCCCAATGGAAGTGAGGCACCAGAATACCTCTGAAGGCCTGCGCCTCACATACAGTGGGGAGGAAGGCCTTATAAGGCCCTAGATAGACCTGCCTACCTCGTGGGGCTGTGAAGCTGGATCCATTTGTGTTTGTGCAGGGCCGTGAGCTCCTCAGATGGAAGGTGCTCAAGAAGCCAGTTTTGGCTGTGTCCAGTTTTGGGCCCCACACTACAAGAAGGATGTGGAAAAATTGGAAAGAGTCCAGCGGAGGGCAACAAAAATGATTAGGGGTCTGGAGCACATGACTTATGAGGAGAGGCTGAGAGAACTGGGATTGTTTAGTCTCCAGAAGAGAAGAATGAGGGGGGATTTGATAGCAGCCTTCAACTACCTGAAGGGGGGTTCCAAAGAGGATGGAGCTCGGCTGTTCTCAGTGGTGGCAGATGACAGAACAAGGAGCAATGGTCTCAAGTTGCGGTGGGGGAGGTCCAGGTTGGATATCAGGAAAAACTATTTCACTAGGAGGGTGGTGAAACACTGGAATGCGTTACCTAGGGAGGTGGTGGAGTCTCCTTCCTTGGAGGTTTTTAAGGCCCGGCTTGACAAAGCCCTGGCTGGGATGATTTAGCTGGGAATTGGTCCTGCTTTGAGCAGGGGGTTGGACTAGATGACCTCTTGAGGTCCCTTCCAACTCTGATATTCTATGATTCTAAGCCATGGCTTATTATGCCCTGAGGTATGTTTTTTTGAGGGAGTCTTGTACAAGTTGCTTTGGTGATCTCACTTGTTAAGAGCCAAGGTCCCCAGAGCCGTGTAAGAGAAAGCAAGATGCAAGGCCCTGTATAGTCATGCCTGTGAAGAAGGCAGCAGAAGCCTCCGGAACCACACTGCTGGCTTTGTGCCTGGGGTGAATTTCACCCTCAGCGCATCATGCCCTGGTTTCTCTCCCATTTCTCCCTCGCTGTAGGATTTCAGCTTTGATTCAGCAAAGCGCAACATGGATTCCTAGATTCCAAGGCCAAAAGGGACCACTGTGCTCGTCCAGCCTGCCCTCCTGTGTCACACAGCCCAGAGAACTGCCCCAAACTTATTCCTAGAGCAGAGCTTTCAGAAAAACCTCCCATCTTGCTTTAAAAATGGTCAGTGGCGGAGAATCCACCATGTCCCTTGGTAAATTGTGCAAGCGGTTAACTTCTCGCACTCTTAAGAATTTACGTTTTACTTCCAGTCTGGGATATGATTGCTCTCTTTAAATATATCAGAGGGATAAATACAAGGGAGGGAGAGGAATTATTCCAGCTTAGTACTAATGTGGACATGAGAACGAATGGATATAAACTGGCCGTGGGGAAGTTTAGGCTTGAAATTAGACGAAGGTTTCTGACCGTCAGAGGGGTGAAATATTGGAACGGCCTTCCAAGGGAAACGGTGGGGGCGAGGGACCTGTCTGGTTTTAAGATTAAGTTAGACAAGTTTATGGAGGGAATGGTTTAATGGTAAAACATATTAGCTGAGGAATACCAAGCAATGGTAGGTAAACAGTATAATGGCTAACAAGGGTCAGGCTGGAGACTCTTGCTCGGGGTCTTACTGATCGCCACATTTGGGGTCGGGAAGGAATTTTCCTCCAGGGTAGATTGGCTGAGGCCCTGGAGGTTTTTCGCCTTCCTCCGCAGCATGGGGCAGGGATCTCTAGCAGGAGGGTTCTCTGCCAATTGAAGTCACTAAGACACAGGATTTGGGGACTTCATCAGCAGAGTCAAGGAAAGGGTAGGGACGGTTTTGTGGCCTGCAGCATGCAGGGGGTCAGACCAGATGATCATAATGGTCCCTTCTGACCTTAAAGTCTATGAGTCTATGAGTGTCTAGCTTCAACGTCCAGCCATCGGATCAGGTTACACCTTTCTCTGCTAGATTGAAGAGCCTATTATTCAATCCTTCTTGGGGCTCTTCACTGACCCCTCTCCAACGTATCAACATCCTGCTTGAACTGTGGACCCCAGAAGTGGGCGAGCCTCCCAGCAGCAAATACAGAGGTCAAATAACGCCTCTACGGCTACCCCTGTGTGTGCAGCCCAAGATGGCATTCGCCTTTTTGGCCGAAGCATCACCCTGGGAGCTCTCATTCAGTGATTATCCACCACGACCCCCCAGTTCCTTTTCAGAGTCCCTGCTTCCCAGCCTCTACGCATGCTTTGTTCCTAGATGTATCCATTTATATTTAACCATATTTAAACCCATATGGTTTGCTTATATCCCGCTTACCAACCTATATGAGTCAACAGTGTGCCCTTGTTGCCAAGAAGGCTAACGGCATTTTGGGCTGTATAAGTAGGAGCATTGCCAGCAGATTGAGGGACGTGATCATTCCCCTCTATTCGACATTGGTGAGGCCTCATCTGGAGTACTGTGTCCAGTTTTGGGCCCCACACTACAAGAAGGAAGTGGAAAAATTGGAAAGAGTCCAGGAGGGCAACAAAAATGATTAGGGGGCTGGAGCACATGACTTATGAGGAGAGGCTGAGGGAACTGGGATTGTTTAGTCTGCAGAAGAGAAGAATGAGGGGGGATTTGATAGCTGCTTTCAACTACTTGAAAGGGGGTTCCAAAGAGGATGGGTCTAGACTGTTCTCAGTGGTGGCAGATGACAGAACAAGGAGTAATGGTCTCAAGTTGCAGTGGGGGAGGTTTAGGTTGGATATTAGGAAAAACTTTTTCACTAGGAGGGTGGTGAAGCACTGGAATGGGTTACCTAGGGAGATGGTGGAATCTCCTTCCTTAGAGGTTTTTAAGGCCCGGCTTGACAAAGTCCTGGCTGGAATGATTTAGTTGGGATTAGGTCCTGCTTTGAGCAGGGGGTTGGACTAGATACCTCCTGAGGTCCCTTCCAACCCTGATATTCTATGATTCTATGATCCAGATCGCTTTGATCAGTGACCTGTCCTCTTCGTTATTGACCACTCCCCCAATTTTTGTGTCGTCTGCAAACTTTATCAAGGACGATTTTCTGTTTTCTTCCAAGTCACTAATAAGAATGTTAAATAGTGTAGGGCCAAGAGCCCATCCCCGTGGGACCCCCCTTTTTGATGATACCCTGTTTACAATTACATTTGGAGATCTACCATTAGCCAGCTTTTAATCCATCTAATGTGTGCCGCATTCATTTGATAGCTTGAAACATGTCCTTAGCATGAAGTGCCTGCTTAAATCCCATTCAATGCCACTTAAGCATGTGTTTTAGTGCTTAGCTAAATCAGGGCCCCATGGCATGACTCCCTCTGGCTGGTCTCCCAGTGGAGCAATGAGGAGCCTGATTAAAAACCAGCCGAGAACAATTTCAAAAGGCCCCAGCATGTAACAAGATTGCTGGATGCGGCACTCAAATACTTTTAATGCTGAATAAATATTACAAAAGAGATAACGAGGGGCTATTTTACCTCCGCGCCAATGCAGACCGAGGTATGAAATTCCTTTTAGAGCGATACGTTCCCCAGTGCAGCATATAATTGCTGTTAGCAATTCACCGATGGGCGATATTCTTCCTAATTTATCCTGATCAAATCCAGTTATTCCACCCGTGTGCCGGCAAGTTGCAGCTGGTCTTTGGCTGCTCTGCTCACTGACACTTATTCTCTTAGTCTCCAGAAGAGAAGAGCGAGGGGGGATTTGATAGCTGCTTTCAACTACCTGAAGGGGGGTTCCAAAGAGGATGGAGCTCGGCTGTTCTCAGTGGTGGCAGATGACAGAACAAGGAGTAATGGTCTCAAGTTGCAGTGCGGGAGGTCTAGGTTGGATATTAGGAAACACTGTTTCACTAGGAGGGTGTGAAGCACTGGAATGGGTTACCCTAGGGAGATGGTGGAATCTCCATCCTTAGAGGTCTTTAAGGCCCAGCTTGACAAAGCCCTGGCTGGGATGATTTAGTTGGGGATTGGTCCTGCTTTGAGCAGGGGGTTGGACTAGATGACCTCCTGAGGTCCCTTCCAACCCTGATATTCTATGATTCTTTATTTCAGAGTCTGAGGATTTTTGTTTTGAAATTGCTGGGGCTGGCCAGTAGCCACCGTCTCTTCCCCAGGCCACCTTTTCTAAATTGCTGTTATCTTCCAGCTCTGTTGCATCGGATGGGCAGTCATCTGGGTGGCGCTCGATCTGGGTCCCTTGGAGGGTGAAGATAATGGTGATGATGGTGATGCCCAGGTAGTGCAAATGGAAGAGCCGGATTCACAAGTGGTCGTACCAATGCTGTGCAGCCGATGGACCGGCCAGTCCCGGACTCCGCCTAACATTCTCCTCAGACTATAATTTAGGGATCCCCCATGACCCTCCCCCACCCCAGACTTTTAAAGGTCGAAGACTGGGCCACGGGTCGGCCAAGGTAATTTTCCTCTCATATATGACACAGTCTTGGATTTGATCTATGATCTCAAAGGTGTAATAACTGGAGTGGGCCATTAGTGGTGTCCTGCACCTACATAGTGACCATGGCAACATTTCAGCCTAAGCCTACACATAATGGTCCACAAAAAAGGGTAGAGATTTTCTGGAACTCTGTGCCACAGGGAACCCCATTCTCAGGAGCTCCGGGTCACAGGGAACTAGAGCTTCATGCCATGGGGAACCCCATTCTCAGGAGCTCCAGGCCACAGGAAACCCCATTCTCAGGAGCTCTGTGCCACAGGGAACTGGAACTCCATCCATGAGGAACTCTATTCTCAGGAGCTCCATAGATCAGATGGCTGGCTGGAAAACTCCTTCTCTCCCTGCTGTAGAGAAATCCAGGTGTGGGTCCAAAGACAGCTGCGTCCGCTTCCGGCAGCTCACTGCAAGGGGACACTAGTAGCCTGGCTGTATCCCGGGCGTTCTCTGGATTCAGAGACGTTAAGGACCGGTTGGATCACCCAGATCTGCCGGACAAGATTCTTCCCCCACCCGAACCCGGCCAAAATGCTGCAGGCCACCCTCAGACCTCAGGCGCACCAGCACGGATCCAGAGCACCCCCAACAGGAGTCAGGGGGGCTGCGCCCGCTCCCCCATTGGAAACACTCACACAAGCCGACCCCACGGCCACGTGTTGGATTTGGAAAGGGAATGGAGGGGGTTGGGCTAAGGAACAGGAAAAGCAAAACTAATATCAGACCAATATCTACCTGAAGGGGGGTTCCAAAGAGGATGGAGCTCGGCTGTTCTCAGTGGTGGCAGATGACAGAACAAGGAGCAATGGTCTCAAGTTGCAGTGGGGGAGGTCCAGGTTGGATATCAGGAAAAACTATTTCACTAGGAGGGTGGTGAAACACTGGAATGCGTTACCTAGGGAGGTGGTGGAGTCTCCTTCCTTGGAGGTTTTTAAGGCCCGGCTTGACAAAGCCCTGGCTGGGATGATTTAGCTGGGAATTGGTCCTGCTTTGAGCAGGGGGTTGGACTAGATGACCTCTTGAGGTCCCTTCCAACTCTGATATTCTATGATTCTATGATTCAAATGAGAAGCTGCAGGCGGGGAGAGGAAGCCTGGTGCAATGGTTAGGGCATGGCCCAGGAGAGCTGGGTTCCAATTCTGCCTCTGCCAGTGATTTTGGCCAAGTCCCTTCCCATCTCTGTGCCTCCGTTTCTTCTGCCACCCTTGTAAACTCATCGAGGCAAAGCCTGTCTCTTGCTACATTCCCAGATAACGCCTAACACAAGCGGGCTGCTACATAACAGTGGTCACAGGGGGTGTGGCAGGAGTAGCCGCTACCATGCAGGAGCTTGAGTGGCATTGGTCTTCTCCATGGTGAATTTCCTCTGCAGTGAGGATTCTGCTGTTTGCCTGCAGTTCTTCAGTGGCATGTGTCAGGGCCCTATCACTTGTGTGTCCTGAAATGCCGTCATTCAGGAGTGGAGATGCGTGAGCCCTTCGCACACAGTCTTTGGGAAGTTTTGCTCCCAAATCTCCAACCTGGGTGTATTGTGTTTGCTCCGTCTTGCATTAAGCTTCTGAGAACACATCCACTGGCTAGTCATTTTTTTTTAAGTCCCAGCTCCTGGAGGCACGTGATTAGGGGACTGGGGAAAAAAGTATGTTTCTAGCCCTCATCATTTCAGAGGAGCATTGGAATACATGATCTCTAAGAGTTTTGATATCAGTAGGCCCTGACATTTTGGTTTGTTTAAAATATTTGGGGGCGGGGGGCAGAGGAGGCATATTAAGGATTTTTAAACATTTGGGGTTGGCACCACTGAAAAAACAATTCACGAATGGGTCTGCAACGGGCTACACTCCCCGTTGGGGCGCCCCCTTGTGGCCGTATCTGCAGATTAGCACCATTCAGTCTGACGCTCCCCTTCCAACGGTTGCTCGCACCGGGTCCCCTTCTGCTTTCCAGGACTCGCAGTGCTCCCCCTTCGTGACTCAGCCCCTCCAGCCAGGTCTTTATAGTCCTCCCCTTCCAGGGTAGCAAAGTCCCACTGGATCAGCTGTCCTCATGCCGCTCCAGACAGTCTTCCAGTCCAAGGGCAGGTGCTGTGCGGCTGGTAGGGGAACCCGGGCCCACGTGCTAGTCTGAGTTCCAGCCCAGGAACCCTACGTCCAGCAACTACGGTGTGCTTGCTCCCAGACCCAGTAGCTATTTCCTACTCCCCTTCTCTGTCTCCTGCCCTCTCCCCTGGATTTACCAGTCCACACACCCTCCTCCCAGGGAGGGACTGCAGACTACTTCCTCCGCAGCCTCCTTCTGTTCTCAGATCCATCCCTTTCTGCAGGCCCAACCCGCTCCTTCCCCGCTGAATGTCAGCTTCCATTACTCATTATCGATCCCTGGCTCTCCTCCAGGGGCAGCGTGCCAGGTTAATTGACCTAATTGAACCTGCTCTGCCTTGTGCAGGGTGGACACCTCACAATCGGGAAGACGGGGGAATGGGTCCAGGAAACGGTTTCCTGCACATGGTGTTTTGTTCAGCTCTACTGAGAAGCAAGTGCCGCCCCAGAGAAGCATCCCCTTTGGCTTGGTCCGCAGGAGGGGAGGAATTTGGACAGAGATCCAGAGACTGTCAGAGCAGCTGGGCATGAACGGAATGAGCCAGGCCTCTTTGGCTAGTATGCCACGGGGTGGAGGGATTCCCGGCAACCCCCTCGTCTCACAGCTTGATGGGCTGAGGGGCCGGGCGAACGTTTGCTTTGAGGGCTCGGAGTGAAACACGCACTGATCAGCAGCTGGAGATGCAGTTAACCCCAATGGCAGTGCCAGGCAGCTCTCTCTTCCCATGCCCAGGCAGGCGGCAGAGACAATGCCAGGGAAACAGACGAGCACAGCTGCAGAGGTACCAGGCAGTCTTGGACGACACCGGAAATGGCTTTGATTCAGCCCAGCGCTGGCAACGTTTGAATCAGAGGAGCTGCAGCCCTTAGCAAAGGGGTCCTGCCTAGAGCCCTTTATTTCGCTCAACGAGTGCTAAATTCATCCCATTTCCCCCTCCCCACCCGCAGTGGCTCTTGAGTTTTTACAAGCCATGGGTCGATTCCCGGGGACTTTCCCTCTTCCCCTCTCCCAGGCCCACTGCCCCTTGCTCCCCTGGCAGACCTGTGTGTGACAGCACTAGGGGGACCAGACAGCAAGTGTGAAAAATCAGGACAGGGGGTGGGGGGTAGTAGGAGCCTATATAAGAAAAAGACCTATACAATCGGGACATCTGGTCACCCTAAACAGCACCAGCCCAGCCACTACATTTGACAACGCTCCCTTCGCCCCGGGGGGAAGCCGACTCGAAAGAAAGCAGCCACCAGTGGGGCTAGAGTCAGGGATTCCCCTCTCCCCACGGACAGGCAGCCCATCTGTCCCGGGAGCTGGGATGCCAGGGCAGCTGTCTGCAGAAGACCCAGGTGTTCCAGAAAGACGAGGGAAGAGCCTTGCGACCCCACAGCCGGCCGATTGTACTGGGCCAGCCACAGACAGCAGAGGCCTTTCTGCCTGTTCTAGTAAAGATCCCCGCCAATCAGATCGCTGGAGATTTCCCTTCTAGCCCCGTGTCGGCCCTTTTCTTCGTCTCCTCAGGACCCAGTATGCCAACCACTGGCTGTGAGAGAAGGGGGCTAGAAGCAGCCCTCTCCGGATGCATCCCCGCATTGTTCACTAGAAGGTCAACGCTCTGGAACAGGTTGGTACGTGCCTTTGGCCGGCCGGCCCAGTTCGTTCATCACGCCCCGCTGAGCAGGGCCGGCTCCAGGCACCAGCCGACCAAGCACGTGCTTGGGGCGGCACCTTAGAAGGGGCGGCCAATGTTGGGGTGGCGGGGGGTGCTCAAGGGTGTTTTTTTTTGTTTTGGCCGGGCAGTGCGGGGAGCGTTTCGGCGGCGCGGCACTGGGGGGGAGGGGGAGGGGCTTGGGCGGCCCGGCGATGGGGGGGCGGGGGTTGGGCAGCCCGGCGCACCGGAGGTTCGGCCAGCCCGGCCCGGTGCTTGGAGGGGGGTTGGCCCGGCCCAGCCCGGCCCGGCGCTGCAGGGCTTTGGGCGGACCAGCATGGCGCTTCAGGGGGGCAGGGGGTTGGGCGGCCCGGCGCGGCGCTTGGGGATTTGGGCGGCCCGGCGCTCTGGGAGTTTGGGCGGCCCAGCCCGGTGCGGCGCTAGGGGGCGGGGGTTTGAGCGGCGCAGCGCTCCGGGGGGTTGGGCTGGACGGGGCGGGGCTCAGGGGGGCGGAGGTTTGGACGGCCTGGCCCGGCGTGGCACTTGGGGAGGGGCGGGGGTTTGGGCAGCCCGGCCCGGCCCGGCACTGGGGGGGGGGGTTCGGCAGCACGGCGCAGCGCTCGGGAAGGGGGGTTGAGCAGCCCAGCGCTCCAGGGGTTTGGGCGGCCCAGCCCGGCACTGGGGGGCGGGGTCGGTGGCGCGGCGCTGAGGGAGCGGCCTATGGCGGGGCGGCGCTCTTCTTTTTTGCCTGGGGCGGCAAAAAAGTTAGAACCGGCCCTGCCGCTGAGAAGGGGACAGGCTCGGGAATCCTGCCCAGAGCAGCTGGAGGAAGGGGTACTCGTCTGAAGTCATTCCTGGAGCAGGGAGAAGACTCCAGGGAAGAGGGCCCCGTGGCCACTGCCATGCATAAGGTAGCCGCTACCGGTGCAGGAGCTTGAGTGCTATTGGTCTTCTCCACGGTGAATTTCCTCTGCAGGGAGGATTCTGGTGTTTGCCTGCCGTTCTTCAGTGGCAGGTGTCACTAGGAAGCTAGGAGAGAAAGCCATGGACCTGCAGAGTAGCAATGTGGCAGGAGAGCGAAAGAAGGAACAGAGGAGTGGCCCTGCAGCCACTGTCTGGTGCCAGGGGCAGGGAGATGAGAAAGGACTCAGGAGGGTTGTCAGACTTTTGTTAAGCCCAAGGTGGGCGGCCAGTGCTGGTGATTGCTGTTTCGAAGGAAGACTGGGGCCCGAAGAAGAGTGGAGAGTAACAAACACTGGCAGAGCCTGAGCCATTTGGAGTCAGATCCCGGAGCTTTTTGTTTCGAGGCGCGTGTAGGAAGTTACGGCATCCGCCGCTCGAGAGAGTGTTTGGAGTGACCTTGCAAAGGGGAGAAACTGAGGCTGCAGGGTATCCTCTTGCCACGGGAGGGCAGAAACCCAAGGCTTTGGTCTCTGGCTGGGATCCCTCCCGTGGTGGTGGGTTGTGCTCAACTTCTTCCCTGCCACCCCTTGTCAATTTTCTGAGGGCCCGGCCAAGGGTGTCATAGCACACAAGTGACAATAGCTATGCCTAGTAGAAAGGCAAGGCGGGACTTCCTTAGGAAACAGCTGTTTTCTCGGTGGGAGGGACCAGGAGAGAAGCCGAGACTGGCTCGGAGCATAGGCCTTACACACACACAGTCCATACCCAGACATGTGCACTCACAGGTGTGCACTACTCCCTCAGGCACCACACATGTAACACACCTCTGCCACTCATATGCATGCACTGCACACATACATGTCCTGCCCACACCTCCGCGCTCCGCGGGTGCACTCGCACACCTGCACTACGGGCATTTGCTCTCACACCCATGCAATGCACTGATGCACCGTGCGCAGACATACTCTTCGTGCCCAGGCGCTCACAAACACAGCCGCGCACACGTTTTCACACACGTGCACGATCAGGCAGGCCCTCTCACACGTGTGCACAGCGGGGTTCCCGTACGCACACAGCTTTGCTGAACTGCTAGGGCATTGAGGACGGATGGGACAGAGTATTGAGAAACACCAGTGGGTTACTGCAGGTGGCAGCCTGCGGCAACCAGACACCAGGGGACCATCAAAGGGGGCTTTCCCGCCGTGGATGGGTGGGAACTCCAGATACCCTGAAGGCAGTGAGATAGCTGATAGAATCATAGAATCTCAGGGTTGGAAGGGACCTCAGGAGGTATCTAGTCCAACCCCCTGTTCAAAGCAGGACCAACCCCCAACTAAATCATCCCAGCCAGGGCTTTGTCAAGCCTGACCTTAAAAACCTCTAAGGAAGGAGATTCCACCACCTCCCTAGGTAACATGATCTACATGTATGATCTGTTCCAACCATATGTGTACTGCCTGTGACCAAGATTGTAGTGCCTTTACCCCTCTGCCAAAGGCTCATGGGATTTTCATTGTGTTTCATGTCTAGATGGAACCAGCATCCTGGAGATTGACAGGATCCCCTGAAAAACAGCTGTCTCCTCAATTAACGGCAGTGAATGCCGTGTCTTTCAGACTCCGTGGCTCACGCTAGTAGCAAACAGGACTGCACTTTGGACACGCTCACTTGATGGTGTTAGCATCTCCGGGCTCACAGCTTGGCATTGAGGCTGATTAAAGATGAGCTACTCGGTGATTATAATCTTTCAGGGTAATGAACAAATTGAAGCGAATGGAGAGAAGTTCATACCTCTTCTTGGGCCCGGCTGACTGTAGAATCGATGAGACAGCGGCGCATTGATTTGCGTTTGGGAGACTTCTCCTCCAAGCCACAGGAAAGCTCTTGGTTTCCAATTGCAGCCTGGAGACTGTAGCCAAAGACAGACGCAAGGAAGAAACAAAATCCAGATTCCGTCCCTCAGCCAGAGGGCAGGATACACCTGGGATCAACCCGACTGGCTTTGGGAAGCACAGACCCTGGAGTCTATCCGAGGTACCCGAGGAGTGAGTCTAACCAGACACAGGGCAAGAGCTTTCACTGGTGTAAATTAGCCAAGCCCCATGGATGGTTTGGTTCAGGCCAAGAGCTACTTGAGATTCCAATGTTGCCAAGTCTCACAATTTTATCCTGGGATATTTGGGGCGGGAGGTGGTAAAGCCCCAGCTGCGGGAGTCAGGTGATTGCATCAGAATTGCAGCGTTCATTGCAAAGAAAAAAGCCAGTTTCTAGCCCTCATGAAAAGCTTGAAAATATGCCCCGCATGCGAGCCTAAAGGCACGAACGACAGAAAGCAAAACAAAGAGTCCAAAATGAATTATTCTTGTTAAATCTTGTGGTTTTTCAGCCAATCTCTTCATTGGACGGGGGAGTGACTTGTGCTTTTTGAATGCTTGGCATTGGCAATAATAATTCCCAGTTCTTTTCCTCGGCAGATCTCAAAGTGCTTTACAAAGGGGGTCAGGATCATTATCCCAATTTTAAAGATGGGGAAACTGAGGCACAGAGCAGACCCCCCCACACACACACACCTCTCCTGAGTGCCACACTGCCTCTATAAGATGTCTGTACATTTCAGGGAAGCGAGCCCATGCAGTGGGTCTGACACAAGAACCCAATCCACACGAGTTCCCCTGCACTCGGAGCCCTTCCCCGGCATCCCCTACCCCCTGTTCTCAGTAGCGTTTTGGCTGCCTATTTTTTCCACTGGCCACTCGCCCGGCTTGGTACAGCTTCAAAGTGAACGGGAAAGAGCCGCAAAGGAGCTCAAGTGGGTTTTATTCCAAACTTTTCCTGCAGCCATTCATCAGTGCCCAGGACAAAGCCACTTAACCGCTGTCTACTTCTGTCCTTGTGAAGGACTAGAGAGAATGATTGCCGTTAAAGAGAAGCAGGCTTTGGGCTGCAGGGATATGGATTTGAGGCCTGACACAACCAAATGTTTGATGTGATCCTTTTTTTCCACACACACAAACACCCCCCCACTCCCCGCCATCTCGTTTGCAGGCTAAGATGGAGTTTCATCCTTTTGTCGGCTGGATTTCTGCAGCGAGGAAATCCGAGAGGGTTTGAAAGCCTTAGACACAAATCACTCACAGCTTAGCCCGCCACGTGCTTAGAAACCCCCCAGCCTTTGAATATTGGAAGAAACCATTTGGCAGAAGATTCAGGAGGGGAGGTCGTCGTTCCATTATTAGTGACAGACTGATCACAGGCTTGGGAATTAAAGGGCTTGGAAATTCTGTTCAGGTCATTATTCATCTCGCAAATTTCCCCTCAACAACCAACTTCCTTCCAGCATGCCCAGCAGGAGTCTATAATTAGATTCCACCCACACCAGAGAAATAACAGTAATTAATAATAATCTTTTATTGTGATTATTATTTTAGTTTACTTATTTGTATTGGAATAATAATGCCGAACTCCTCCGTTGATTTCAAAGTGTTTCAGTAGTGCCTACAGGTCGCAATGTATGAAAGGTGCCACATGGGCACATGGTAAAGGAAACGCCTAGCCTCAAAGGTCTATGCATCTGTCTATTACAATGTAACGTCTTTACCTTTGGCGACTCTACATTGTCACCATATCCAAGACTAAATCATCAGATAGGTGGCTAATCCACTTTCAGGCTCTGTACATTATTATCACTAATGATTATTTTATCAAGAAGGCCAGCTCCGGGCACCAACTCAGCAAGCAGGTGGTTGGGGCGGTCAAGGGGAAGGGGCAGCACATCGGGCTCTTCGGCGGCGGGTCCCTTGGTACCTCTCGGAGGGAAGGACCTGCCGCCGAATTGCCGTTGAAGAAGAAAGTGGCGCGGTGGAGCAACCGCCGATCGCAATTTTTTTTTTTCCGCCGCTTGGGACGGCAAAAACCCTGGAGCTGGCCCTGTTTATCAATTGTTATTATTCGCAATTCATTGCCGAACAAATGATCATTTGTGCTGAGTTTTCAGCCATCGCAGACATTGTTACAGCTCTCCTCCAGGCGTGCACTAGTAATGACATGAGATCTGCTCCTCACTTTTACTTGTGAACATTGTGAACAAGGGCATAGTGGTTTGTACTCTCTGATCAGTGCAAAGCCTGAATCATAGAAATGTAGGACTGGAAGGGACCTCGAGAGATAGTCTGGTCCTGCACTGAGGCAGGACTGTTACATTCCTCATGGATGTTTGTCCAACCTGTTCTTAAAAACCTCCAATGACAGAGATTCCACATCCTCCCTGGGTAATTTGTTCCAGTGTGTAACTACCCTGGCAGTCAGGAAGTTTTTCCTAATGTCCAACCTAAATCTCCCTTGCTGCAATGTAAGCGCATTGCTTCTTGTCCAGGGGTCAGTGGTTAAGGAGAACAATTTATCACCCTCCTCCGTATAGCAACCTTTTACGTACACCTCTACCTCGATATAACGCGACCCGATATAACAGAAATTCAGATATAACGCGGTAAAGCAGTGCTCCGGGGGGGAGGGACTGCGTGCTCCGGCAGATCAAAGCAAGTTCGATATAACGCGGTTTCACCTATAATGCGGTAAGATTTTTTGGCTCCCGAGGACAGCGTTAAATCGTAGAGGTGCACTTGAAGACTGTTATCATGCTATCATGAACGATCAGACACTCAGGGCTTGCCTACGCAGTTTCTACACTTGTTTAGAAATGGTATCGTGAAATGAATATAGACCCCTAGGTGGATGCAATTATTCTGATGTAAAGGTGTCTTCTATCTAAGGTACTTTTATAGCCCCTGTTGCCACAACCTCTGAGTGTAACCCACTGGTGTTACAGGTCCCCCTCTGTGCCAATCCATAGAAGATATGGGTTGTCCCAGGCCATCTTTAGCTCAAGCCGTCGCAGTTCACGAGTGGAGGTCGCTAGTTCATGCCCCGCCGTGTTGGCCAGGATGGTGGCCATCACATGAGCACTGTGCATCTGTAACATGCATAACCTCATAACGGTCGTCCCCCTGTGACAGAGTCAAAATGACTTGATTGAGCTCGCAAAGCACAGGGACTCCAACCTAGCTCTCCTGAATCCCAGCCGTGCCCCCGAGCCGTCAGGAAAGCCTCCTTCATGTTAACTCCCTCGGAAGCAGGTTACGGGGGGATTCGAATCTGAGCCAACTTGCGCACAATGCCCGCCACCCTCCGCTAAGCTCAAAGCTAGACGGACATCAGCACCTTTCGGCTGGAATAACTGTCTACACTAGAGGGCTTGTGTCTCTTTAACCAGCCTGGCATAGCAGAGCAGCTGTAAAACGTGAAACCGGGCATAGCGGAAGAGAGAGACGGCGCGATAGCAGAGGTGACGATGCCAAGCTGGTGACGTGAAGTGGGAATTCAGGGGGAGCCTGAAGGCAGAGACCAAGAATGCTTGATATTCATGCAGCAGAAGCAGAACGAGACCCACTCCATTCAGAACGGGTCTCCTGACATGGTTTCTAGCACCTCCCACATTGAACTGGGCCGGAAGTGCCCGAAGAACACCCTCCCAAGGGGTATTTTGGGACTTCGGACTCCAGTGGGGGTCTGGAGGCCATGTGGGTTCCTATTCCGCGAAGCGCCCAGCGTGGGTGCTGCAGGAATAATACATTACGACAATCAGTGGTGCCAACTCTCTCGGTTTCCTTCACAAGAGACGGGATTTTTTGGAGCCGTCTGGTGATGATGGGAGAAGCGCCAGCCCCCTCGTCGAGTTCAGCCCTGCTGGAAGCTGGCAGCGCATCTCCCAGCCTCTTACTGTTCACACAGCAGGGAGCTAATGAGCCGTTTTCTCATCCCCCTCCCCTGCCTGGGAAGGGCAGAGGGGGTGAAGAGCCCCCCAAGCACAGAAGGGGAAGAGGGGACCCTGCTGCAGGCTTGTGGGAGGGAGTTGAAGAACCTCAAGAGGTGCAGCGTGAAGTGGGGGAGCTGAACTGATATGGAGCCTGGAGGATGCCACCAGGTTCGAGGAAGGGGAATAGCCCTTGTGGATGGGGCAGGGAAGAATAATTAAAATATAATGAATTCTTTTTAACTATCTGGACAATTAATTATGCGAGTTAAAAAAAAACACACCAAAAAAGTGATTGTAATGACTGGAGAACGTCTCTATTTATGGAGGGATCAAAATTATACAAAGCAAGAAGAATGATTTCAGGCTATTTTTGCAATGCTTTGAATGTGACTGTTATTTACAAAATCATATTTGGGGATTATAAATATCATTAGTGCACCAAAATGAGGAAAGCTCTGAAAGGTGGCAGAGGTTGCAAAGATATTCTTGCATGGCAAGATCTTCGCAGCTCACATAAATCTTTACTAAAAATAATTGGAAATCTCGATACACAGAGTGAGGGCTTTGTGTTTCGTGGAAGTTCACCGTTCATCTTCCAGCTCCATTTTACAAGGCCTTGTTCAGTACATTGCTAAATAGGTGTGAATTAAGTTTTCCCATCATATTTTCGCTTTATCACACTCCCGAGCTCTCCGCTGAGTACTTATGTTGTACCTGTTTACAAGAACTTAACATAAGTTGGGACGAAGTGGGGATTGTCCCTTGTTATGTTGTATGTGAGCCTATGTGAGTTTTACTGTTTTGCATGAATACTGTGTGTGCCTCAGTTTCCCTGTGCGCTGCACCAATACCTCGGTGGTGGGAATAGAGGTGTGTGACTTTGGCTGAGACCTCTGGGGCAGGTGAAGCTGGAATGGGTTCCCTAGGGAGGTGGTGGAATCTCCTTCCTTAGAGGTTTTTAAGGTCAGGCTTGACAAAGCCCTGGCTGGGATGATTTAGTTGGGAATTGGGCCTGCTTTGAGCAGGGGGTTGGACTAGATACCTCCTGAGGTCCCTTCCAACACTGAGATTCTATGATTCTATGACCGGTGACCTTTGCAACCTGAGACCAAGGAGGGGGATGAAACCAGGTGATGACCAGGTGACTGCCTGAGACGATAGACAAAGAGAAGGAGGAGGTCTGAGGTCGGGTCGCTGGAAGCTGGGAGTCTGCTTGGGGGGACTGGAAGAAGGGGAGTCCAGGGCGTCTGGCCCAGAACTCCCCAAGATGGACTTGGCTGAAAGTCACTGATTTCTGTGCTAACAAGTTCTATGTTCCTGTCGACTAATAAACCTTCTGTTTTACTGGCTGGCTGAGAGTCACGTCAGACCACGGAGCTGGGGTGCAGGGCCCTCTGGCTTCCCCAGGAGCCCTGCCCAGGCGGACTCGCTGTGGGAAGCGCACGGGGAGGAAGGGGATGCTGAATGCTCAGGTCAGACCCAGGAAGGTCAAAGATGTGTAAGCGTCTTGCCCTGCAGACAGTACACTCAGAGAGAGGAGGCTCCCCCCGAGTCCTGACTGGCTTCGTAGGGAGTAGTTCCAGAGCATCGCCCCCATAACTCCGGGACATAAATACTTTCCCTTTTTCCTGCCTCTTGGATGCTTCCCTCCACCTACCTGTGCATTTTTGAAGGGTTACTTTTGAGGGGCCATCCAGGCTAATAATGAGATGCCATTAACAGAAGCACCATTATATTGAAATGAATCTCTTGCTTCTTAGAGACGCAGGCTAGGCTCAGATCAAACAAAGACATCTTGCATCTTCTCTGGAATGGGTCGCAGCACTGGAATGGGTTCCCTAGGGAGGTGGTGGAATCTCCTTCCTTAGAGGTCTTTAAGGCCCGGCTTGACAAAGCCATGGCTGGGATGATTTAGTTGGGGTGGGCCCTGTTTTGAGCAGGGGGTTGGACTAGGTGACCTCCTGAGGTCCCTTCTAACCCTGATATTCTATGATTCTCCATTCAAATTCTCCTTAAATATATTTGTGGACCTCCAGCCTGCACCGAGGCCTGATCTACAGATAAAAATTAGGTTAATCTAGTTACATCACTCAGGGCTGTGAAAACCCCCAGAGCTAACCCCCAGAGCAGACATGGCTAAGTTGACCGAAGAATTCTTCCATCGCCACTTTTGGAGAAGTGGATTAACTCCATCAACAGAAAAACTCTTCCTATCGATGTAGGACGCATCTACGCTATGACACTACAGCGGCTCTTGGGTCGACATCCACCAAGTTTCCATCTGAGCAGCCAGGGGAAGGCATGTGTGCATTCAATGTTGACTTTTCCACCTTGAAATTATCACATACACATTGCCTGACGAGTAGAGGGGAGTTGAAAAGTCGAAAGGCAGACCGAAAACCACGGTGGGAGGATGTTTTTGTAAAAATCTCATGATTTGCGGGGCTAATCTCCTGATTTTTTCGGCTTTGGCATGATTTTCAGCCTCCTGAGGTTGGCAGCCCTGAATAATGGTCAGTAACGACCTCACCGGACTGGGAGTAAAAGCCAGCCCTGTGCAGAGCCAGCCTGATACTTCAGTCCCGCTGAAGCCGGTTTCATTCTGTGTCTGTACAGCGCCCAGCGCAGAGCGGCTCTGATTCCAGCTGAGGTTTGTAGACCCTACCATAACACACCTTTAAACATAACAGGTTGAAGGCCTAGTGTCCAACTCTGCACAGCTGTCAATTGCACCCCATGCGAGTAAAGGCTGCAGAACCGGAGCCATAATTTTGGGTACACAAATAATTGTGGGTGCCAATAACAGCATTTCCATGCCGGCTAACACAACGGCACCCACAGAACTGGGGGGTGGGCTGAGGAGGGGGCTCTTTGTAAAATTAAGCCCTTACGGCCAAGTTTTGCTCCTGGTTTCTCTCACACAAATTCCACTGAAATTCGAATTGAGCATGGAAACTGGACCTTAATTTATCTGTTGGCTACCTCCTAGGCGGACTCCCGGCTTTCACAGCCTGCTAGGAAGCAGATCAGGCCTCGAGCCAGCAAAAAACTTTAAGCACGAACTCAACTTTAAGGTCCCACTGATGTCAATGAGACATAGGCACATGCTTAAAGTTAAGCGTGGGCTTAAGTGCTTTGCAAAATAGGTCTGGTTTGCTGAATCCAGGCCCCAAATGTCATTCATTGCACATTTCATTTAATCCAGCTTCTTAAATAAATAACAACTAGTATTAAGAACAGTCTTCAGCAATTACATCAACACATAGATCCTGTTAGATCGCGGCGGCCGCTCTGTCTATATTTGGAAAGATCGGTTAGCGTTTCACTCAATATAATAAGTGGCCGATTGAATCAAAATGGGATCTTGATTTGAGACCCCTCATTTAGCGTGTGACTGATGTATCTGCCGTTTGGATGTGTCAGAGTGGAACCGGCTGAAGAAACGAACGAGACACCAGAGCACAGAGAGAGCCGAAAGGGGCCAGGACAAGTGGAGTGAGAGATAAAAGGGGTGGGATCTCTCCGTCATCTGTATCCCCCCACCCACAATTCCACGTCCCCCGGAATGAAGGTGGTTTGCTTCATAGCTTCAATTCTTTATTCAGCATGTCTTCCTCCTTGCAGCCAGAAGCAGTGAGAAACGGGCCTATAAATATCTGGAGAAGCAACACGGCCCAGAAGCAGACCTGGGTTGTATCCACCATGACCCCAAATCTGTTCCAGCGTCACTGCTTCCCGGGCTAGAGTCCCCCATCCTGTAAGTACGGCCGACATCCTTTGTTCTTAGAGGTGTCCGTTTACATTTAGCCCTAACTATATAACATTTCATCAGCAGATCTCCAAGCACTTTACAATGGAGGTTAGTAACATTCCTTCCATTTTATAGAGCTGGGAAAAGAACTCATTGTCTTTGGTCTAGCCCACTGCTCTATCCACTAGTCCACATGACCTCCCCAGAGTAGTCAGTGATGCTATATCCCTGTAAACACCTAGAGAAATAACTCCTGGTCAATTCCTGAACCCAAGGAGGAGCTGCTGTTTCTGGAGCTTGGGCAATCTCCCCCGGCTGGTCCTTCATACCTCTCATGTTAGATCCAGCGGTACCTGGCTACTTCCTACGTGGAAGGACAGATGCTCCGTTCTGGGCCTAGGGAAACAAATCTCTCCGCTGCTCCCATCGTTCATCTCCTTGGTGAGGAGCATGCCGGACCCTGCTCCCTGGAGTGTCACCAACCCTGCGATTTTCTCCTCCGATCTTTGGGCACCAGGTGCACGTTTCCAGCCAGGAAACCATGGGCAGCGCTGTGCTGCTGACTGTCCAAGCTTCAGCGCAATAAACCCCCGATGGCTTCCTTGGGCGGGGCCCTTCTGAAGGCTCGGCCTTAGGAGGTGGTGTCACCTAGTGGACAGAGCACAGGCTTGGCCCTTAGGAGACCTGCGCTCTAGTCTCAGCTCTGCAGCTGGCCTACTGGGTGATCTTGAGCAAGTTGCCTCCCCTGCTCCGTGCCTCAGTTTCCCCATGTGTAAAATGGCAGTAATGATACTGACCTCCCTTGGAAAGTGCTGGTGAAAAGAACTAGATATGATAATGTCAATGGCCACTGCCCCTGTAAAACATGCTGGCCCTGTGGGGTCTTCTCTTTCCTTTGACACTTGGGTCCCAATTCTCACCTGGTGCAGGCATTTTATACAAGTAAAATAACAGCACCTCGTGCGGGGCAATGGAGACTCCGTCCTACGATTTGCTCTGTTTCCTCCTAGGCCTTTTGACTGATGTTTGCAGAGAAGGTACGCTGCTTTGTGCTGGGCTGGGCACATACGTAGGACTGACCTCACTCCAGAAGGGACATGTGCATTTTTCCAGGCGTGCATTGAATGAGACAGGGCTTCACAGGAGATGCTCTTACTCCAGCCAATGTATTGAAGCGTTTAAAAACAGTGACTTCATCTGCCTGGACTTTCTCTCTCTCTCTTTCTCACACACACACGCCCGCACACACACACGTGCACATACACACGTGCACACACACACACACAGAGGAATTTAAAAACAAAACAAACTGGGAAATTCTAAAACCAACCAAATAAAAAATTCACTTTTGAAGGTATTTAAGGGACAACATTCTACTTCCC
Organism: Chrysemys picta bellii; assembly: GCF_011386835.1. Classification (NCBI taxonomy): domain Eukaryota; kingdom Metazoa; phylum Chordata; order Testudines; family Emydidae; genus Chrysemys; species Chrysemys picta. Next base: position 21,058,805 of record NC_088809.1, read on the forward strand.
GCTCCTTCCTTTTATAAAAGCCAGGCACTTATAAGCAAGGAAGTGAATTGTTAAGGCCTATTATAACTTTCTCCCGCTCTACAAAATCAACACACACGTGTCTCTTCTCAGTGTGGGCTGCATTTTATCTGACGCAACAGTTTGGAGGACTTGGATAAAATGTTCCGCTTTAGTGTACGGCTAATAGTCATGTTCACACCCACTGGGCTGTAGATACAAACACACTGCTGTACATACACACCTACTGTGCTGTACGTATATACACACACTGTGCTATACACACACACATTGTGCTGTACATAGACACACACTGTGCTGTAGATACAAACACACAGCTGTACATATACACATACTGTGCTGTACATATATACACACACTGTGCTATACACACACATATTGTGCTGTACATAGACACACACTGTGCTGTAGATACAAACACACTGCTGTACATATACACCTACTGTGCTGTACATATATACACACACTGTGCTATACACACACACACTGTGCTATACACACACACATTGTGCTGTACATAGACACCCACTGTGCTGTAGATACAAACACATTGCTGTACATATACACATACTGTGCTGTACATATATACACACACACACTGTGCTATACACACACACATTGTGCTGCACACACACACACACACTCACTGTGCTTTACATATACACACACCACGCTATATATAAACCCACACCCACACTGTTATACATACACACACACACACAAACTCTGCTGTACGCACGCACTGTTATACATACATACACACACTCACTGTGCTGTACATATATACACACTGCAATACATACACACACATTGTGCTGTACACACACACACACACACACACACTGTTATACATACACACACATAAACTCTGCTGTACACACACACTGTTATACATACATACACACACTCACTGTGCTGTACATATATACACACTGCAATACATACACACACATTGTGCTGTACACACACACACACACACACACTGTTATACATACACACACACAAACTCTGCTGTACACACACACTGTTATACATACATACACACACTCACTGTGCTGTACATATATACACACTATGCAATACATACACACACATTGTGCTGTACATATACACACACCATACTGTACACACACCCACACACGCACTGTGGGGTACACACATTGGGAACGTGAGTGACGTTTTCAAACCCATGGAGCAAAATTGTCAGAAGCTTTAGGACCCTGCGCCTCCCTCCCTCCCGTCCAGCGGGACTTACTGCATACGTGCTTTTAAAAACTGTCCTGTTAACTAAAACAGTCCAACCTGCGCCTGCCAACACCTACACACGTTTAACGTCCCTGCCCTGGACAGTTCTATTGATTTCCTAGTTCCAGAAGGGAAGCGTTTGTAGGATCAGGGCTTTGGGCTATGGGGCCAAATGTTCAGGTCTTCAGAGAGATTTCCATTTTGAAAATCTGGCTCTGATCACGGGCGCTGAGCCCTGGGGAACCCGGCCCCGATCGTGGGCGCTGAGCCCTGGGGATCCGGTCCCGATTGCGGACGCTGAGCCCTGGGGGATCTGGCCCTGATCACGGGCGTTGAGCCCTGTGGAACCCGGCCCCGATCGTGGGCGCTGAGCCCTGGGGGATCTGGCCCCGATCGTGGGCGCTGAGCCCTGGGGGACCCGGCCCCGATCGTGGGCGCTGAGCCCTGGGGATCCGGTCCCAATCGTGGGCGCTGAGCCCTGGAGGATCCGGCCCCGATCGTGGGCGCTGAGCCCTTGGGGATCCGGCCTCGATCGTGGGCGCTGAGCCCTGGGGATCCGGTCCCAATCGTGGGCACTGAGCCCTGGGGATCCGGTCCCAATCGTGGGCACTGAGCCCCGGGGAACCCAGCCCCGATCGCGGGCGCTGAGCCCTGTTGAACCCAGCCCCGATCACGGGCGCTGAGCCTTGGGGAACCCGGCCCCGATCGCGGGTGCTGAACCCTGGGGGATCCGGCCCTGATCGCAGGCGCTGAGCCCTGGGGGAATCCGGCCCCGATCGCAGGCGCTGAGCCCTGGGGGAATCCGGCCCCGATCGCAGGCGCTGAGCCCTGGGGGAATCCGGCCCCGATCGCAGGCGCTGAACCCTGGGGGATCCAGCCCCGATCGCAGGCGCTGAGCCCTGGGGGATCCGGCCCCGATCGCGGGCACTGAGCCCTGGGGAATCCGGCCCCGATCATGGGCGCTGAGCCCTGGGGAATCCGGCCCCGATCGTGGGCGCTGAGCCCTGGGGAATCGGGCCCCGATCGTGGGCGCTGAGCCCTGGGGAATCCGGCCCCGATCATGGGCGCTGAGCCCTGGGGAATCCGGCCCCGATCGTGGGCGCTGAGCCCTGGGGGATCTGGCCCCAATCGCGGGCGCTGAGCCATTAGCAATCCAGCCCTGTTACAGGTCCTGAGCCACCTGAAAAATCTGCTCCTCACGTGGACCAGAACAGTCGTTGAAATACAAGTTGGCCGGCCGTGATTGAGCTCAGAAGCTCTCTCCTATCCCACGCTCACACATCAGCGTCCAGATGTCACCTCAGCCCCTGCTTCCCCTTTGCTATCTCCGCAGCGCTAAAACCCCGCTGTTCCCTGAGAGATGAAATCAGCGGGCCCCGTTTCCCTCCAAGTTTGCTGGCGGGCTTCATTGGGTTTATTTTTATTCTGCAGTTGTTAGAGCGGCTGTTCTGTGATCCCATTTAAAATCATCGATTTACCACGGCGGCCTCAATAAGCAATTTAGAGCGATTTAAGTTGTTATCTTGCAACAAATCGCACGGTGCTGGGGCGGGGGAGTGGGGGGGATGGAAAGAGAGGAAAAGCAATCAGAGACCTGGACCAAGCTGAATCCATATGCCGCAGGCTGTGTTGCCTCACCTCTCCCTTCCCCCCGAGTGGCGGAGGGGGGAGGTCTCTGCTTCCTACCTGGTGGGAGAAGCCACTTAGCCCTTGACAGGCCCTTGAGGGAGTGGTGGGATTTAGGATCCCTCATCGACGTGCATGGGATGAATCCAGATGTAGAGCAGCGGGAGCAGCTTTGCAGGCCTCGGAGATGATCTCGGAGACAAGATTTCACAGTGACCAGTGAGGGCCAACTTCAGGCGCCCCACTGCTGAGCTCCCAACAGGCGCCTTTAATCTGTCTCCCGTTGGGCGTCCCCAACCGGAGGTTTCCCAAATCACTGGCCACGTTGGAAAACCCTTGGCTTCCAGCGGCGGTGTCCACAGCACAGCCAGCCATGCCCTGGCCTCGCCCCTCCTCTGCCGACCACGCGCCAGCCGGTGCTGCCCATTCTACACCAGCCCTGGCTGTGTGCCAGCTGAGGCTGAAGGACGGTGTTGCAAGCCCCTAAGCATGGGCTGTCACGAGGCAGAGTGGTTCAAATGGTTAGGACTTCAATTGGGGATTCATGGGATTCCTGCATGACCTGGGGAAAGATACTTAGGCCAAGTCAGAGGTTTGTCAACATGGCTGTGTCAGTCTGGGGTGCGTGGAAACCTCCCTCCCTCCTCCTCCCCAGGCCACATAGCTAAGAACTTAAGAATGGGTCAGACCAAAGGTCCATTTAGCCCAGTGTCCTGTCTTCTGACAGTGACCAGTGCCAGGTGCCCCAGGGGGAATGAACAGAACAGGGAATCATCAAGTGATCCCTCCCCTGTCACCCATTCCCAGCTTCTGGCAAACAGAGGCTAGGGACACCATCCCTGCCCATCCTGGCTAATAGCCATTGATGGACCTATCCTCCAGGAACTTATCTAGTTCTTTTTTTAACCCTGTTATGGTCTTGGCTTTCACAACATCCTCCGGCAAGGAGTTCCACAGGTTGACTGTGAGTTGTGTGAAGAAATACTTTTTTATTTGTTTTAAACCTGCTGCCTATTAATTTCATTTGGTGACCCCTAGTTCTTGTGTTTTGAGAAGTAGTAAACAACACTTCCTTATCTACTTTCTCTACACCAGTCATGATTTTATAGACCTCAATCATATCTCCCCTTAGCCATCTCTTTTCCAAGCTGAAAAGTCCCAGTTTTATTAATCTCTCCTCATACGGAAGCCGTTCCATACCCCTAATAATTTTTGTTACCCTTTTCCAATTCCAATATATCAAGCAAATCCCCCCGTGTAGACGCAGCTAGCCAACAGAGGAGTGTGTCTGACAGCGTAGCTAACGTCGTTTGGGAAGGTGGGGTTAAAAACTCCTTCCATGGGCATAAACTGCATCTACACAAGGGGGCTCGGCTGGTTGCACCAGTAAATCTGTATCCACAGAGCCTGTGTTGTTAGACAAGGTATTAGTCTCTCTGCCCTAAATGCCAGCTTTTGTTCTCACCTGTCCCTGCTCCAGCTGCCCCATCCGTGAGGCCACAGAGGTCAGCAGAATGCTGAAGACTCGCCTCGTAGGTCAGAACCTGAAGCCTGGCAGTTTCCCCTGGCCACGCTTCCTGTCCCTGCCATCTGGGCAGGGAATTGGCAGCGAGATGGCCTGGACTGGGGGTTCCCTGTAGCTGCGGTTTAAACGGTAGCCAAAAGACTGTTTCATCAGCCAGGGAATAAAACTCACAATGGGACTGATCAGAAGAGTGGCTGCGTCTGAGATATCTGTAAGCAGTCACTGGGTATTTGTTCCTGATTAAAACATCTGGGCTCCCTCTCTGCCTCGAGGACCTGTCCAAAGCCCAGTGGAAAGACTGCCATGGATTCAAAGGGCGGGTTCGCTCCGTCTCTCTTCTCTTTCTTTCCCTCCCTTGAGAAGCAGGATGAGCCAATGGCTAGGCCCCAGCATGGGACTCACAGAGCTGGGTTCCATATCTGGATCTTTGTGTGTCACTGCCCCGCTCTGTGCCTCAGTTTCCCCTCCCACCCCTTTGTCGAACTGTAGGCTCTTTGAGACAAGAGCGGTCCCACACTCAATGCTTGGCTGGGGTTCCATGTCACCAGGGAGTCTGCCTGCACCCTGGCCTGGCTAGATCCCCCATGGTCACGATCTGTCCTGAGCTGTACCACCCAGTCTCCACCATTCCCTGATCTGGTCACCACCCTGCCGATTCTGGCTTTCTCGCCATCACTGCAGGCCAGAGCTGAACCAGCAAGCAAGCTGCAGAGGCAAGGTTGGCGAAAACTAGGATGAAAGAACATGATGGAAGCCCCTGTCGGGAGGCTGGTCGCCCTGGGCCGGGCTGGGATTCACGGGTGGGGAACCCCAGCCTGGCGGTGATGATCGGAAGGCTGAGTTCTCCTCCACTGTCGTTGGTAGGGGCAATTTACAGTCACTGATGATGACAATAAAGAGTCTCTGGGCCGAGGAGAGAGCATGTGAGTGACGACAGGCTGGGAGTTCGAGCACGTCGCTAGGACGGGACGGACCCAGCCAAGTCACTGCTCCTTTAATTCTTTATCATTTATAAAAGTGCAAGCAGAGAAGGGACGGATCCCCCATCTATGTCTCCTTGTGCGGTTCCCTTCGAAATCTCCTTCGGCTTGCCCAATTGCCTGACAAATTTTGACCTGGGAAGCATATTTTCCCCCTATGTTTCGAAACTGCCAGCAAACCGAAAAATCCATCCTTCGGCCGGCCCTGCTCCACTTAAAATGGAGATATCCTATCTCCTAGAACTGGAAGGGACCTTGAAAGGTCATCGAGTCCAGTCCCCTGCCTTCACTAGCAGGACCAAGTACTGACTTTGCCCCAGATCCCTAAGTGGCCCCCTCAAGGATTGAACTCACAACCCTGGGTTTAGTAGGCCTGCCTGTCTAGTAGGCCAGACGGAGCCGAAGGGCAGGCACCGCACAATGCGACCATCAAAATGGCATTCGCCGAACAGGCAGGAGTTTGCGGATTGATAGCGACCTGCACGTTCATCTGTCCCCCGGGGCGGCACAGACAGAGCCAGATGCCTGCCCCTCTGTAACAGAGCACCCAGAGCGAGGCTTAAAGAAGAGGAGACAAACCCCCTTGGGTCTGATTCTCCCTTCGCTTCCCCCCAGGGGAAATCAGCAGTGGAGCTTCGAAGTCCAGGAGGTAAAATAGGAGATCAGAACCAGGCCCAAGTGCAGGGATCTAAACACTCCTGTTTCAGGACATCACGTCTCCGGTGCAGGGACCGCCTTCGTGGTACAGCGCCTAGCACAATACACATAATAAATCACAGTTATCAGTCAGCTAACTCTCCCTAATGGAAGCCTGGAGGAAACCATCCCTGTCCTGCTTTGAGCAGGGGGTTGGACTAGATGACCTCCTGAGGTCCCTTCCAACCCTGAGATTCTGTGATTCTATGACAGGGTATCCCATCACTGCAGGCTCTGAGCCTGTGCTCTGACCACGACTGGAGACAGGCTAGCAGACCGGCTGGGCCCCTGATCCGATGCAGCCTGGCAGTTCCCATGTCTCCATCTTCCTAGGATTGTGCTGTTCATTCCCAAGGCAGCTGTGGCACTCAGGCTCCGGAAGGGTTACATTCGAAACAGCTTCACACACCTACCAACTAACGCTGGGCTCATTAAGTTCCCTTGTTTGCCCAACTGTTCAAACCCTCCTCTTCTAAGATACGGATCTCAGCAGCACGCCCGGGTGGTTTCTCCCAGGCACAGAACTCGCCTGGATGCAGATCACTCTGCGGCAAATTGGACTAGTCTCAGAAAGGCCTGATAGGAATTAACAAGGCTCCGATATTTCATACCCAAGAACACTCTTGAAATACTCCCACCACACACATTTCATTTCGCTGCCTTCCTTTCCTTGCACCCAAGGTCCTGATCCGAAGCCAGATGAATTCAGTGCGAATCTTCTGTGCTGTTTGGATCAGGCACCAAATTCTTCCCAGGTGAGCATGGGAATCTGATGGGTTTTCTTCTCCCAGGGTTGCAACCAGAGACCATTGAAAGATGCTTTTCTACTTCCTTTTTTCCCTCCTAACTGTATCTACTGCCTGGTGCCGTCTTTGGGCTCTTTAATTATTTCTAAAAAGTGGCACAGGTTCGCCAGGAGAGACTCCCATCCCAGACTGTCCCTGAGTTCAGTGGCTCAGGCACTGAGGGGCTGAGTGCCCTCCTAAGGAAGCCAAGTGACCTCGCCATCTGTAGGTTTCAGAGCAGGTTACATTGGTGTGAGTGAACTTTACTTATCCCCATTTTACAGATGGGAAAACTGAGACACAGAGCGGGACAGGCCAACCTTTGCCAAAGGGGACACTGATTTGGGATCCCTTTGTTTGTGGGTACTCGGCGAATCAAGACCCAACACTGAGGCATCCAAACTCAGTGGCCACCTGTGGCCTAAGTGACTTGCCCACTGTCTAACATCAGTGGCCCAGCTGAGAATAGACCTCCAGTCTCCGAATTCCCAATCCAGGGCCAAATCCTCTGATGATGTAAACGGGGTTAGCTCCATTGAAGCCAGCCCACTGAGGAGCCGGCCCCAGTGCTCTATCCACTGGGCCATGCTGCCTCCAGTGGGCGCTCAGCATCTGTCAGGATCAGGCCCTTTGTTAGCAACCCCTTTTCCATTTACGAGTCACAGTAAAATTATTGTCGGTTACATTCCCATGGCACCAACTGAGATCGGGGCCCCACTGTGCTGGGTGCTGTACGTATGTGATGGCTGCCATCTTGGCCAGCACTGGGGACTGGACCCGGAGCTTCTAGAGCTAAAAACATGCATCTCTGGAGCATAAGCTACAGAACCAGGCCCTCCAATTGAGAGCTATCCCAGACTCACATGCTCTGGTGAGGGCGGCAGGAGGGGGTCGCCGCCCGAGGTAGGGTTTCAGAAAGGATGGTCCCTGGGGCAGCTGGTCTGTCCCGCTCCCTCAGCTACAGTTATGTGTCGCTCGCCAGCTCCATCACAGGCAGCAGGAGTGTGGCAGTCACACCGCCAGCTGCAGTGTAGACGTACCCAGAGCGTGAAAAAGTCCCTGTCCTGACGATCTGACCATCTAAATAGTCGAGAACGGTCCAGGAGAGAGAGCAGGAAATGGCAGAGAGGCAGAGCTGGGACCAGGACCCCAGTCACCCGGCCCCCAGCCCAGCACCCGGAGCGAACACTGGAGCGCGTCGCTTTGCCTTACTAAGCTCTCTGGTGTTGTACCGAATCAAGGTGGATTTTTCTCTCGAGGAGGGCGGGATTGATCAGGAGAGTGTCTCAGGGACGGAGGCCGTGACATGACCGACGAGATCTACAGATAAAAAAGTGCTAGAGCGTTTGTATCTGCTAGGACTCGCTGCCTCCCCAGCCCCCCTGCAGCTTGTGTTTCTCCACAATCTCCTCCCCCCCCAGCCTCTCCACGCACTCCAGGCTGCCAGAGAAGTGCGGAGGTTTGCTGTGAAAGGCCTTTTTCCCGCTCCCGCTGCAGCTCCATTAGCCCCAGACAACATCTCCCACTTCATGAGTGTCAATTACATCTCAAGCACTGCTGGCAGGGCCTGCGTTCTCCTGCCTGCGCTAATGCCTAATCCAAGCTCCTGCCACCGTAACGACGGGCGCGCCGGTTCCCTGCCTAATTGCCCCTTGTCAGCCGGGGTTTCCCGCGCCGCGTTTCATGTCATCGCAGAAGACGCTGCCCGGGCTGAGTGGCGGATAAATAGCAAACGAGGGTTCCTCTGCGCTCCGGCGGCTCGTTCCCTTCACGGCCTCGCCGGCTGGATGCAAACGCAGTGCCCGGATCACAAACCCCAGTGGGGAAATCAACACTCAGGCCGGCGAGAAGCCCAGAAAGTGGAGGGGAAGGGAGCGCAAAATGCGGCTCGGCTCACATGGTTCTCACCCGCTGCTCGGCCCACGTGGTTCGTTTTCGGGGACAGGTTTGTTGGCTGGTCGAGGAATGACAGTCCAGTGGTTCAAATGTACTCCTTGCACATATAGGATGGGGGGTTCAAGTCTGTGATTTGCTGCAGGGTTCCTGTGGGACCTTCAGGAACCACTCATCTGCACCATTGGTGGCAGCCATCTTGGGACCACCCCGGATGAACCCAGCCTGAGGCCTGAAAACACCACCTCGCTCAGGGGTGTGGAAAATCCTCATCCACCGAGCGCCGTCACTAGGCACACCTAGCCGCCGGTGCAGACGTAGTGATACAGACAGAAGAATGCGTCCGTTGACCTAGCAACCGTCAGTGTGGGTGTAGGCTGTTTAACTACAGGGCAATCCCAGGGTAGCTAGGCTGCCGTAGTCCTACCTGAGGCTTTGAGCTTTCAAGCAGGAAGTGTAGTGCAGAGCTTAAACCATTACCTGGCTCTTGAAAGACCTGGGGTCCCGTCTCTGCTGTGCCACAGGCTCTACAGGGGAACTCGGACAAGTCACTGGGTCTCCATTGAATGCACATGAGAACGTCCAGACTGGGTCAGACCAAAGGTCCATCTAGCCCAGTATCCTGCCTTCTGACAGTGGCCAGTGCCAGGTGCCCCAGAGGGAATGAACAGAACAGGTCATCATCAAGTGATCCATTCCCTATAGCCCATTCCCAGCTTCTGGCAAACAGAGGTTGGGGACACCCAGAGCGTGGGGTTGCAAGCCAAACCGTGCTGGCTAAGAGCCATTGATGGACCTATCCTCTATGAATGTATCTGTTTCTTCTTTGAACCCCGTCATAGTTTTGGCCTTGGGTGGATTCATTCCAGCAGTGTGTGGGGTGCAAAGGCTAGACTGGGATGGATGCAAGTATTGGGAAGGCCTTTACAGAGCTCATGGGCAGAGCAAGATGTCGCCAGTGCCAGGCAATGCCCAGAGAGGGGGCAACTGTCCTGGCCATGGAATGGGTGGGTGAACTTTGGCTAAGACAGGGCAGCCCGGAAGACTCTGCCTTGCCCATCGTTGAGCAAAGGATTCTGGGAGTGATGAGAGAGGGCCAGGTTTGCCCTAAGTGGCATTGGCTGGGTCCTGAATACCTTAGGCGAGACAGAGCTAGCTGGTTTCTTTGGTACCCTGTGCCCACTGAATCACTGTCATGTCTGGGTGAAGGAGCTGCCAGCTCCTGTCTCAATCATGTGGGTGTCAGTCCTGGGCATGCCCCCGGAGCCGGGATACCATCCTATTCCTGAGCGGTCCTGCATCGTCCGCGGGACAGTCAATGGGTCTGTCGATTACATCATGCAGCCACTGGAAAAACCACAAGGGTTAACCACTCGTTAAAATCCAGAGCTGTTCGAATCCACTTCAGAGCTACCTTGTCCTGGCCCTCCGCTCCTTCCCCAGGCGAAATCTCCCATCAAGATGTGACATTACAGCAAAGTCTACTTAACCAATTAACCGGGAACGGTCCTGCAGAGAGCGGAAATGTACCACCATCAAACAGTACAGCTGCTGCTTTTATCGGCAAGCCCTTAAAAAGGCGGAGCAGGTCAGGAGAGAGGCTGTTAGCAGAGTAATACAAGGGAAACCTATTAAAACCAATCACTGGAACAAGATGCGGCTCCGCACTCGTACCTGGGCCATGTGTCGCGTGCGAAGGGCCCGATCCGGCAAAGCACATGCAGAAGTCCCGTGGATTCACGGGTTCCAAGTCCAAAAGGGGCCACTGTGATCATCTAGCCTGACCTCCTGTAGGACTTCTCCGAATAAATTCTTCTTTGAACCTGAGCATCTCTTGGAAAAAACATCCGGCCTTGATTTAAAAGGTGCTAGTGAGGTACCAAAGCCAGCACAACCCTGGGTGAATTGTTCCAGTAGTTTATCCTCACTGTTAAAAAGATAAGCCTTATTTTCCAGTCTTCTGTAACGTCCAACCTTTGGACCTTGACTCACCTGCTTAAGTTTAAGCATGTCCGTAAGTGCTTTGCTGAATCAGAACCTTGCGGTGACCAGGGCCCCGATTCAGGAAAGCATTTAAGCACTTGCTGAACTTTCAGTGCCACTGAGTTAGTGTTTGAGTTTCAATGCGTGCTTTCCTGCTTTTCTGGAGAGCAGCCAGGTTGCTGACTGCCGAGGGCTCAGAGGTGTTGTGTGTCCTTGTCTCCGACTGAGCCGAGGGCATCAGCACCAGGTAAGACCAAATCCTCTGGGCTCAGATTCGTTTTCCGGCATAATTGGGCACAGTTCCAGCAAGGCCAATGGAATTACCCTTTCCTACCCCAGCGATCGGCTTGGATCTAAGGCCAGAATTTGTCGGAGGATTCAGCACCTGTAATCCAGGGCCAGGTTTTTCAAAGTGCCCAGAACCCAGCAGCTCCCATTTCCCAGGTTTCCAGCATAGCTGAAGATGAAGTATCCCATCTGTGTCATGTTCTAAAGCTGTACTTTTTACCAACAGGCTCTAGAAATATCATCAAGCCCCAGGCCAGAACACTGAGTTAAAAAAACAGGTGTCTCCCGTGCACAGAGTGGCTTTAAGGGGAGCTTTTAGTTGAAAGAGTGTCCAATGGATCGCATGCTACCATGGGTTTTAGAAGGCCTGGCTTCAAATCCCTGTTCTGCCACAAACATCCTGGGCAAGTCTGTTAGCTGTTCTGTGCCTCAGTTTCCCCTTTTACAATGGGAGTAATAGGCCTGTCCTGCCTCACAGGGGTGTTGTGAAGTAAGTACATTAAAGATTGTGCAGTGCTCAGATACTATGGGGATGGGGCCATGTACAGATCTTCTTCAAATGACTTTTTTGACGGGAACTGGCTTTTCAGTGAAACAGAATTTCTGGCAGAAAACTTTCCGTCCTTGTCAAAAAAAAAAAAATGGTTGAGTCTTTCATTGATAAACCAAAACTATGGGCTTTTGGCAACTGAAAATAGAAAGAGTTCCAGTTTTCAGCAAAACCCCAACAAATTCCAAAGACATTTCGCAACAGAAATGTATTTGCAAGGCAAAAACCTCATTTCCTGACTGGCTTTAGTTTTCACTGTTAATGATATTATTCTTCATGGTAGAACGGCCCCATCCGCTTAGTGGTCTGATTTATTGTTTCTGGTGGGAATGTACAAAAATGTGCAATCTGTTATAGAATTGGCAGCAATCTCTCTAGTTTAACCATTGGATGAGTTAGTTGGGGTTAGTCCTGTTTTGAGCAGCGGGTTGGACTAGATGACCTCCTGAGGTCTCTTCCAACCCTAATCGTCTATGATTCTATGATTCAATGATTTAAAAACAAAATCACTAGTAGAGACTGGGGGTTTCTTTATAACCCCTGGGTTTCCCCCCGCTACATAAAGTTTACCAAAACTCTGGGGTCGTGTACATTGTTCTAGCTGGGAGGAGAAATTGGCGAGGCAGTCGGGTGTTTCTTTCATGCAATTTGGTTTATTTACAAAGAATGTAAAGCGCCCTGTTTCCCTGAACACAGGAGGAGCGGAAGAACAGAAGATAGTTTGCGGCTCATGGCCCCACGCATCTTCTAGCCAGTTTGCTTAGCCTGTGTGTGTCTTCTGCCCCTTCTCAGTCTTTCACTCCCCCTCCCTAGCTGACACATACACACCCTTACATAAGAACATAAGCAAGGCCCTACTGGATCAGACCAAAGGTCCATCTAGCCCAGTGTCCTGTCTTCCAACAGTGGCCAATGCCAGGTGCCCCAGAGGGAATGAACAGAACAGGTGATCATCAAGTGATCCCTCCCGTCGCCCATTCCCAACTTCTGGCACCCTTATCCAAAGACAATAATGCCCAGTGGTGACGTCTGTCCACATAGTCCAATTCCTGGCATACCCCCTTTGCCTTAGGTGGGGGCTGCTTAGCTGTTTCATATTGCAAGTCACACTCAAGAGGTTAAGCAAGGTTTAACAAACCCACAAGAGGCCAAACCTTCCAAATCACCGGGTCTAAAGTCAGGTGTCTCGGGGCTCAAATCTGCGAAAGCGCCTAGTGATTTTCGGGGCCCAACTAGAGACACCTAAAAGAGGCCTGATTTCGGGGCCGAAAATCAGGCGTTTTGCAGGCGGCTCAAATTGGGTCCCCCCCAAAATGGGGCCATTTAAAAGCATTTGCACCGAAGCATTTAAGCTCAGGCTTAACTGAGCGCATTGCAAGCAATGGGATTGACGCACAGGCTTAAAGTTAGTGCAAGAAGAATTAGGCAGAGGTTCTCATACACTCACATACACCATGCAACTGCTGTCCTGTATGCTGGACCCAGGGGGGGGTATTTTAAATTGCACCAAAGCCTGCAGGCCGAGATCTCCCCTCACTGGGCCGGTTCCATCTCCTCTGTCTCTTCGGAGCCCTGCCAAGCAGCAAGCACTGAGCATCTTAACAGAGGCGAGGAGACAGCCGGAGGTTCTTGTGCAATGCATAAGCTCCCATGTCACGCTGATGGCGACAAGCCCCGACCTCAGAGTCTCTCCCTGTCTTCTTTGTCCTCCCCCGACGTGCCTGCCACAGACACACAGGCCTGGGGCATTGTTAATATTCGGAGATGGAGGAGTTAACCCGCAGGAGCCTGCTGAGAGCGATAAGAGAGAGTCAGTCGCTTAGGCCAGAGAGAAAGAGCAACTCCGGGAAGATGACAGATTAACGCAGAAATGGCACGGACAAGACACAGATAAACTGACTGCACATACGCCTGTTGGCTCTTCTTAGATAAGGGCAGGGCATAGCTGCTGCCCGGCACAGCGGGCATGGAACCAAGGCAGGGACTTCACTGCCAACAGGGTTGAGGTTGGTGCCAGGCATTGAGGGGCTCCCTGGGGCTGGGGGGTGACAGTCTGTGTGCCGGGATCAGATGGGGAGGGGGCTGCCCCGGACTGGGGATAGAGGGGTGTGGGCCAGGGTCAGATGGGGAGGGGGCTGCCCGAGACTGGCGGTGATGGGGTCAGTGCCGGGATCAGATGGGGAGGGGGCTGCCCCGGACTGGGGATAGAGGGGTGTGGGCCAGGGTCAGATGGGGAGGGGGCTGCCCGAGACTGGCGGTGATGGGGTCAGTGCCGGGATCAGATGGGGAGGGGGCTGCCCCGGACTGGGGATAGAGGGGTGTGGGCCAGGGTCAGATGGGAGAGTGTTCATTATCCCATCCTGAGCCAGACACAGGGAAATACTAGCCTGGCTAGCTGGTGGCCAGCACTCCCTGTTCTCATGCCACGTGGCCAGCCAGAACCCCACCCTTGGAGGCAAAGAAACCCCCGCTTGAGCCTGCGCTGCTGTTGGCGTGAGACTGCAGGAGTGGCTCTGTCAGCATCGCCGCTCCGCGCCCAGCCTCAGCCCCTGTCCGATCTTTGCCCTCCAGGTCGACCCCCTCGGTAGGACAATCCCAGCACAAAATGCCTATAAACAAAGCCCCATCCTCTGATCCCACCCCCCTAACCCTGAGCCCCATTGCCCAGAGCCCCCTCAGCCCACCTCCAGCAGTGAGCCTGGGTGCATCACGGCCACATGATCCTTTATTGGTCCTTTGGCATTACAATCGCGTGATGCAGCTGTGGAGATTGCGCGGGGATTCCCCGCACTGGAGAAGCCCGGCAGGATGTGGGGCACGGCTCGGGGCTGGGACAGTGCGCCGGGGGCCCTGCGACATGCTGGAGCTGGACTTTGCAGTGAGGGGGGATCTGGCTGGGAGGAGGGTAGGCAGAGGGGAAAGAGAAGGCGCTTGTCTTATCCACTGATAACAAGACGTGGGGCCCGAGCCCCATTTCTCCAAAGGTTCCCCCTGGCTCCCACTCCCTTAATCATTGCATTGCTACTGGATACCAAGTGGCCCAGGGGGAACTGCTGGCTCTGAGCTGGAGTGGAACGCACCACCAGACTGGCGACTAGGAAAGTCGGCTGGAGCAAGTCTCTTCCCCTCTGAGCTCTTGTTCCTCCTCCAGCCTTTGTCTGCTAAGTCTGGAAGCTCTTCAGGGCGGGGGTTGCCTCAGACCATGGGTCTGTCCAGCACCTAGCACCCTGGGGTTCTGACCTCCACTAGGACCTTGACGGGCTGCCGTAGGAGGCTAATAAAACTTGTGACACTGCCCCTCCCTGTGCCTCAGTTTCCCCCCCATGCAATGGGGAGAGCAACACACTTTGAGATGTGCCGGTGCTGGGTATTGTAACTACAGCCACACTAGCCTGGCCTCACGGAGCTGTTCTTCCTCCCGCCGGGCAGTAGCCAGTCATTCCTTTGCCTCTGCTAGTGTTGAGCTCCCCGGCCGACGCCAGGACTCATCACCGGAGGAGGCTGCCGGGCTCCGGGCTTCCCAGCCCACGTGTGCCTGACAAGGGCAATCGACTGGGAAGCGGAAAGCGAAATCAATGGCGACGTTATTGCTTGACGAGCCAGCCGAGAGCCAGCGATAGAGTCACTCGCTGCACGAGCGGCGGGTGGATTAACCGAGACTGCATCGTGTAAGGAGCTCTACAGCTTTACAAGGTGTCGCGTCCCTCCGACTCAGGGCTCAACAGCGCAGCCCTTACGGCCAAGCTTTCTGTGGCCTTTGCCACAAGTCTGAGCCAGCCTTTGTGAGATGTCTTAAAATCACAGAAAGCCAGGGCTGGAAGGGACCTGGAGAGGGCATCCGGTCCAGCCCCCTGCGCTGGTCCAGGGCCAAGGGTATCTAGACCATCCCTGGTCTTAAATTCCTGCAATGACGGAGAGTCCACAACCTCCCTAGGTAACCTGTTCCAGTGCTTAACTCAACCTAGCATTCAAAGTTTTTCCTAATATCTAACCTGAACCTCCCTTGCTGCAATCTTAGCTGATTCCTCCATGCCCATCCCTTGGTGGGCATGGAGAAAAATTGATCACCATTCTCTTTATGACAACCTTTTACATGTTTGAAGCTTGTTTTCGAGTCCCCCTGCAGCTTCCTTTTTCTGTAGACTTAACATTCCCAGTTCTTTCCGCTTCTCCTTGTAGGTCCTGCTTTCTAAACCTCTTAGCATTGTCGTTGCTCTTCTCTGGACCCTCTCCAGTTTGTCTCCGGCTTTCTTCAAATGTGGTGCCCTTTATGAAAGGCTCAGTGGAAATTAAACCAAGGAAATGAAATGCCCAAAAACTTTGTTAAGGTTGCCCAGTGGTGCCTCGTCCCGCATGTGGATTGTTGCTCGCCTTAAACCGCTGAAAACCGGAATGCAAAGGTAGGATACATGCTGCCGCCAGAATGGGGCAGAGTTAAGGTTGAATGGCTGTGCACTTGAATTCTGTATTTCCTCACTTTGAGAAGTTTACATTTAAATTTCCTGGACTTATTATTTCCTGGTGTTCAGAGGTTTGAGTTTGGCTGATTCCTCGATAACGCAGTGAGTTACAGGGAGCCCAACACAGAAGCTACCGCTGGCGTCTCTCGTTCCTTGGCCTGAATCCCCACGGCACACGCTCCTAACGGCCCTGCTGGTTTATCGAGTGATGCGATATGTGTCCTATTAAGCCGAAATTAAATGCCTGTCTGGGAGCTCTAATGACAAGCCTCACTGGAGCCATTTGGGATTAGCGCTCACTTAAGCAGCGAGGAGGGTGGGTTGCTAGCTTCCAGAGCGGGCCCAGAACAGCCCGACGGGGCCCGTGGCTCCCCTTTGCAGAGGCCTGGGCCAAGCTGCAGACCACCCCCTGCGTGAGAATGTCTGCAGATTATTTAATGAGCTCATTTGTAGCCATGTAAATAGCGAGCGTATGATCAGACTTCAGGGAGCTGCACGACCCCATTTGTTCTCTCGGTTTGGCCTGACCCTAGTGAATCGGCGCAGGCACCATTCGGGAGGGAGAGCAGGCCCCTGTGTCCTGCACTGGGCTGGCTCACGGGCTTCCCTGGCCACCATCCGTGACCCTGGATTCAGCCTCCGGCTGTGATGATCTGGGGCCAATCCTGCCCCCACTGATGTCAATAACACAACTCCCATTGTCAGCGAGGAAAGCAGGACCCGCCTGTTAATGAGCTGCCGTGTGTGTGTACGCGCGTACTTGTGTGTGCACAAGTGTGTTTTCACATGCAAATGTGTGCACATGTATAGATGTGTGTGCACTCGTGTATGTGTGTGTGCACGTGTGTGTGTGTGTGTATGGGCACTCACCACTGCCCTCTGCTGGATAGAACCACAACTGCTCTAATGCACGTCCCTACCTGACACCATTAGCTAGTGCCTGGAGAGACTCTTTGCTCTGATGTTGTCCACGCCATGAATTTATTACAAGGAGAACGTGTTGACATTTTTCAGACAAACATGTCTGTTGGTCCAAAAATGGCCTGTGCGTGAAAATACAAATTTTGCCAGCACATTGTCATTTTTCCACAATTTCCCCCACTAAAAAACATTTTTTTCTTTTCTGTTTTAGGGTTTTTTTCTTCTTTTTTTACCACTTTCTCATCCACGTTCCTCCCCTTTTTTAATGAAATATTGGGGGGAGGGGAAGAAGTGAAAGATGGAAACGACGGAAAAATTAAAAATGTTAATTTCAAAACCGATTTTTGTTTCGGTGAAAAAAATACATCTTTTTTTTTTAATGAAAAATCAATTGTTTTCTAGAACTTTGAAATGTGTTCAACATTGTCCAACATCTTTCCTCGGTTGTTATCTTTTTTTCAGCCAGGTCTAGTAACTTTCTATCTGTCTGGTCTGTAAACTCTTACTTTGACTGCAAATTCTTTGGGGCGGGGACTGCCTTTTCGTTCTGTGTTTGTACAGCTCCGAGCACAATGACTAGGGCAGCTAGGGACTACTGGAATACAGCTAATAAATAATCATATGTAGTTATAGGTTTTGATTATCACTACAGTACAGCCCCTCTTGCATCACTCAGACAATGTAAAGGCACCTTAGAGTACATCTGTACTGCTGTGATTGAAGTCCATGTAGATGTGCCTGATCTAACTAGTTCAGATCCAGGAGCAGTGAAGCAGTGAACCGCCAGCCACCTGAGTCCTTACCCAGGGTTCCAGGTGGGCTTGTACAACCCATGTGTTGCTGCGGCTTTCGTGCTCCAGTATCTGAGCTAGCTAGATTAACGCTAGTTCAGGTCTGTCTCCCGAGCCGCAATCACACCCCGTGATTGCAGTGAAGAAGTATAATTTACACCTTGTAAATGACAATCCGGGCCTCCAGCTTTTGCCACCTAGCTAGCACTGGTCACACCTGCGTGAGGTTACGAAATGCATTTTCTTCCCGTCTCCTTTGGTTCAGCAAGGCGCTGGCAGGGCTGCTGATGGCTCGGAGCGGTTTCAAATCTGTTCTATTGTTTGAAGCATTTACCCTTTCGAATGTGAATGTCACCGGCGTGGAATGCATCCAGTGATCAATACCGAGCAATCTTTCCAAAGCTGCAGAAGGACTTTCGGAGCAGCTGTGAACAAGATGTCGGGGGAGGGTGGGAGAAGGTTCCCCCTCTGTGCGTGTTTTTATTTATTTAGTCGGCAATATTTGTTGATTGAAACTATGAATCAAGAGAGATGGGGTTTTAGCTCATCCTCGGGGCGGGGTGGGGGATTGCATGAGATCTAGCATAGGGAAGGCCTATTTTGTGTCAAAGGTGTTACTCCCAAGAATACTGTCCTGTCCTTACCTCTGCCATAAACACCTTGCATGACCTTGAACAAGGGTGTGTCTCCACTGCAAATGAAGGGTTGATTGTAGCACGGGGAGGCATACACATGCTAGCTTTGTCTAGAACAGAACAAGGAGCAATGGTCTCAAGTTGCAGTGGGGGAGGTCTAGGTTGGATATTAGGAAACACTATTTCACTAGGAGGGTGGTGAAGCACTGGAATGGGTTCCCTAGGGAGGTGGTGGAATCTCCATCCTTAGCGGTTTTTAAGGCCCAGCTTGACAAAGCCCTGGCGGGGATGATTTAGTTGGGGTTGGTCCTGCGTTGAGCAGGGGGTTGGACTAGATACCTCCTGAGGTCCCTTCCAACCCTGATATTCTATGATTGTATGATCTCTAGGCTTTGATCGTGTGGCCCCTGAGTCTTCTGTTCACTGCACTACACAGAGAGCATTTCTGAGCCTCAAGACAGGTACGTAAATAAGAGCTTCTGTAGGGCTTTGAACAGGATTTTCAACAGTGACTAACCATCGGGAGGGGGACAACTTGAGAGATTCGAAAGGGGCCTGATTGGGCTCTGCCCTCTGAAAATCAGCCCCCTTTAAGGGATTTCAAGTTGGAGCCCTCAACATGGAAGGACCCCCAAAAATCACTCGACACTTTTGAAAAAGCTCGTCGGCTGAACTTTAACCCGCCGAGTTCCCACACTGCCGCCTGTGGGCCAGATTCTGAGCTAGAGTAAATCTGAGACGCTCCATTGGATTGTCTATGGGCCATTCTCCACCTCTCCTCGTGTGTGTTGTCTGCCAGTTCGGGTGCTACTTTTTGATGCCCTTCTTCCTCGGTTCTCTTGGAGTTTGCTACATCCTTTCTATGAATGGTTTACACTGCAATATTCCAGGCCTACACTGCAATAGACCATAAACCAGGTCCTCTGCTGGCTTAATCAGCGCACTTTCAATGTAAGCTCCACTGATTTGCCCCTGCGGAGGAGCTGGCCCCATTCCCTTTCCTTAGTCTTGCATGGGATTGCCCTGTCCCAAGATCCTCTCCCCTTCGGTAGCTCATGTTTCCTAGCCCCCTCTGATGTGTGGGCGAGAGAGAGCTAGTGGATAATTTTACACATATTTCAGCTCAATCTAGCAGTCAGGGACATCAGATGAATCTGTGACACTCCCTGGAGGACTTTAGGTCCATAAACCAATGATTGGATTACATGGATCTAGAGGTGTCATTTTTTCCTCGGTGACAGATCCAATATAGGTAATATCCCTCATTCGCTAAGTAATCCCAGGCTCATTCGATGCCGGGTACAAGCACAATGCGAGCTACAAATACTCTTTGTGTATTTAACCGTTTCAGGAGGGAGACCAGAATTGTGGGCACATACACGAAGGAGGCGGTGCAGACCCGTCTGCTTTTCCTGCTCCCAGATGTAGTTTGCTATTGAAATGGAGAGGAATCGGCTGTCAATAAAGGGCTCGTATTATTTACGTTGTGTTTCTCGGTTATAAGCATTTGCTGTCTCAGGTGTTTGATCCCTTCGTTTTCAGCTGCAGAGGGCTTAACCCTTCAGTAACTGGATTTGCAGTTATCAGTGCTCTGGTATTAATGTTTACATAGTCCCACAGGTGCACAGGTAGGAAGGTGAGGGTCCTGACTCTCCTCTTTCTTGCACCTTGTGTCGTGATGTACACCTGCAAAGGAGGGGGTAAAATGGTACCATTCTGACCAGGTAATATTCCCCACCCATTTACCCACTGTTGTGTTTTAATGATGCATTTCCTTGCAGTGCATTATTCAGCCACTAGATGGCTCTATATGCTGCATGGAGTTCCAAAGAGGGTTTGGTCCCCAGAAAACAAAGGAGACAAGGCTGGCACTCGAGCTGTGCAGAAGCGTATTAGTAAATAGTTGAAGATGGGCTGTCACTGAGCGCTAAGTGAAGGAAGGGAGTGTTCGGGCGGGACTGGCAGGAGAGGGAGATAACTGGCTGGTTGGAAGCAGGAGGCTGTTCTGAGGCTATCAGGTGGCATGGACAAAGGCACAAAGCAGAGTGTGGATTCAAAGTCCATCTGCACAGCGCCCATACCAGAAAGAAAGATCTGGAGCACCATAGATATTTGACAGGTGTATCAAAGGCCCTTAGCCAGGTAGAGAACAAAAGCCCCGTCGCCTGCTTGGGATGTGATCAGGGATCTTATGGCTAAACAGGGTCATTTTAAAGTGCGAGGAAGGCCCCAAAATAACCCTGGTAGCATTTTATTGTTTATTTTACAATAGTGACTCCAACACAGATCAAGGGTCTATTCTGTTAGCCACTGTACATGGGCTCATAGAAATATAGGGCTGTCATCTAGTTCAACGCCCCCGCACTGAGGCAGGATTAGGTACACAGAAACTATCCCTGACAGACATATGTCTAACCTGGTCTTTTGTAATGATGATGGGGATTCCACGGCCTCCTTAGATAACCTACCTACCTACATTAAGAGACAGTCTCTGCCACCAAAAGCTCACAATCTAAACAAGCTCAGGAAACATCAGCACCATGGGACACTGAGGCACAGAAAGATTAAGTGACTTGCCCAAGGTCACCCAGAGAGTCTATAGCAGAATGGGGATTTGAACCCTGAGTCTTAACATATGAAGATTATCCTCATTGTCCAGCTTCAGCCATGAATAGGCCAATGGCCAAATGCACGAAGACCAGTTGTGCATCGACTGTCTAACCATCTTTGCCCATTACAGCTTTGCTGTCAGAATGGAGGCAGCGTTATAGATTCACAAGGACTTCCAAAAGCCTGAAAATCTGAGGGTTTCACATTCGATATTGATTCCACAAACTAAGTCTGATCCCAGCTATTTCCCTTGAAAACAGCCCGTTTTCCCTCAAGCCGTCCTGCCTTTGAGCTTAAAAAACCCCCCTCGCTGTTCTACAAATGTTCAATTTGCTTTGATCTAAAGTCAGGTTTTGCATCCAAATGGGCAGAAGTCCGACATTTCTTGAGCTTGCATAGGAAAACCTCCGTTATTTTGGCCCACAGGTTGTGAAACTCCGGGGCTGTGAACTCCCTCGGAAGGAACGTTTCTGGGCACACGTGCCCAACGCTGAGGGCGATTAACCATAGGAACAAACTCCCCCCGGCAAGTGGAGGGTTCTTCCTCTCCTGATGTCTCCAAATCCAGACTGGACGCCTTTCTGGAAGAGATGCTTTAGCCAAACACAAGCGATTGGGCTCAACGCCGGGGGGACTGCGTTACACAGAAGGCCAGATTAGAGGATCTAATGGTCCCGTCAGGCCTTGGAATCGATAAAACCGGGGATGTTTTTTTCTGGAAATGTCAGGAACAGATATGTGCTCGTTGCAAACAGCCACGCTCAGCATCCCTTGGGTTCTGTGTCTGGCTGTGTATAAAGCCTGGGTCTACCTGTGCAGCTTGCTCGCTGCATCTGCTCATGCGGTGTCGAGCTGATCCTTCCATACACACGCTGCCCCCCGTAGTGTAATGGTGCTGTTTTCTTGGCTAAAAAACGCTATTATCTGGGGACAGACACATACAGAAGATGCTGCAGAGCGAGGGCGTCAGCGCCCCGGCACCTGCCAGGAATAGCAGAGCGTGACCATCACAGCACGGAAGCCACAGATGGAGCAGGGGGACGGGGAAGGGTCTGAACTCAGGAAACAGCTGAAATAGGACCCTCCACGCACCTTGCAGCAGCAGTCCCCATCCTTAAACTCCTAGACGAGGGGTGCAACTGGCAGCATTAGGGGCTTCCCTTTGTGTCTGCAACCCCGATATGTGCTCCCCCCTGACTGGCTCGTCCACCAGCACAGCCTCTCGGCTTTCTTCATAACCCTCTCTAGAGGCTGCTGTTTGCTTTGGAGTCTGGGGGCAGCTGCCCAGTCTCGGGCACCGTGGTGGAAGGGGGTTTGCTTTTTCCCGACTGAGCCGCCCTCCCCCCTGCCCCGTATTCAGTTTTTTCCCCTCCGACACGGGGAAGTTGGTCTGTCCTGACACGGGGTGCTTGCTGCAGTGGGCACGCCACAGATTTGGGTCTCTCTTTCTCCCCACATAAGGGCAATCATCTGTCTCTTGGTATCAGGTCTCCATATATGTAGCGTGCTCCTGACTTTTATGATTGTATTCATGATCCATCAGTATTCGGCCAATACCTTATAACAATGAACATAAGAATGGCCATACTGGGTCAGACAAAGGTCCATCTAGCCCAGTATCCTGTCTTCCGATGGGGCCAATGCCAGGTGCCCCAGAGGGAATGAACAGAACAGGCAATCACCCTGTTGTCCATTTCCAGCCTCTGACAAATAGTGGCTAGGGGCACCATCCCTGCTCATTTTGGACCCTCTATGAACTTCTCTAACTCTTTTTTGAACCCGTTATAGTCTTGACCTTCATAACATCCTCTGGCAAGGAGTTCCACCGGTTAACTCTGTGTTGTGTGAAGATGAAAATTAGCCTGTGCTCGGGTCTTCGCTGTGAGAGAAATTCACCTCCTTGGCAGAGAGCTAGCATAACTCCTCTAAGGCTCCAAAATAGAGCCTAAGTGGTTCATAGGCTCGGTGAATTTCTCTTTCTACTGTTTCTTTTGGTGGCATGTGATTGGTCACTGAAGTCACATGGTAATGTTCCAGCTCCCTCACTGGCTGATTGAATGAAGAGCAGAGAGCACTCTTCCGCTCTACAATCAGTGATAGTTTCAGGATTCATGAATAAGCTGGAGGACATGGGAAGTCTCACCCACGATAAAAAAACTGAGCCCAGGGATAGCAGGAGAACGAAGTCACCATGTTTGCTTGCAAAACTTTTTTCCAAATCCCCCATTTGTATTATCCCTCCTGACCTTAGTGAAATGCCGTGTAGCATTTACTGGAGCACACAGGGACAGCAATGCAGAAAATAAGTGCTTAGGGAGCTTGGGACCTGACTCCTTGATGCTCCTTTGGAAATAATAGTCACAATTACTCCAGAGAAGTGGAGGAACAGTTTAAAGGCCTGAAACTGTGCATTGCTTTGTGCCTTCGGCAAGCTCTTGAGCGCTCTCAGCTACCACCGAAGAGTTCAGAGCAGCCTATTACACATGGGTGAGCTGCATCTGGCAGAGTACCTGATGGCATGCTCTATTTTGGAGACAGTAGCCTTATCAATCTGCAAGTAGAGAGTTTCAAACAGCCTCTCTGAGGGTACACAGCTCGGCACAAACTTCATAGAATCGTAGAATCTCAGGGTTGGAAGGGACCTCAGGAGGTCATCTAGTCCCACCCCCTGCTCAACGCAGGACCAACCCCAACTAACTCATCCCAGCCAGGGCTTTGTCAAGCCTGACCTTAAAAACATCTAAGGAAGGAAATTCCACCACCTCCCTAGGGAACCCGTTCCAGTGCTTCACCACCCTTTGCGATCAGAGAATAATCTGCAAGCCAGATAACCCGGCTCTGACCCTCAGTTCTGATTCCTGATTCCCAAGTCCTGCTCCAACCACTGGCCATGAGTCCTGCTCCAGCCACAGGGCATAATCAGCCATGTTTGGGGCACTGTGGGTGCTGGACAGCACGTTTCCTCTCCAAATAATTTTCATTAGCCAGTGGGAGAATCGGTCAATATTTTTCCCCTGACACTTTGGATTTCTACGTGGGCTATTTGACAACAAGAGGTAGTTGGAAAACAGATTTTCTGTTCGGCAATTCTTTTTTGAGATTTTTGAATTTGTTTTTTCATCCCAAATCAGAACAAAAAGCCAAAATTTCAAAATTGTCACAAAATGAAACCCCTCCCTCCGTCCCTCCCCACCCCCCAAGAATCATTTCAGGTAAATGGAAAGGTTTGGGTTCAATTTTGACCGTTCTGTTTTCATTTTTTTAATGACAGAAACTAAATTTCAAAGTGAAAAATCCAAACTTTCCCTTCCAAAAATGTCAACATTTCACCTTTTCCCAGAGACTTGCTTCCATTACTTTGAAACAAAATGTAATTGAAATCAATACAATTGCGTGACAAATTTTGGTTCCGTTGTAACAGCATTTTCCACCAGAAAATGGTTTCAATGATAATTTTCTAACCCCCTCTATTGACAACTCTTTCGCTCTATTTCATGTTTATTTTAGAGTTGTCTGAGTCACATTTTCCCCAATGAACTCCTGGGGAATCAGCTTTCTGCCAGCTCAGATCTGAACTACATTCCACCAGGGAGGGGAAAAGCCGGAGCCCATGAGCGACTTTACCACCTGGCTCTCTTGGGGGGCAGCTGCGCTGCATTGCACAGGTAGCCCTGTTGCGTGGGGCTTTCAAAGACGCCTTGCAGTTAATCCCATTGACTTTCCAAAGTCGTAGGACAATCCCGCCCCTTGGGGACGCCTCGAGCCCTGAGTCTCTGCCCCTCCACATCTGGTGGCATCACTCACAGCAGTGCAAAGTGGGCATAAGTAATGTCCCTGTTCTGATTTAAAAGCATCTCGCCCCGTCTTGCACGGGCATGACTGGGGTTCCGAGGTGCTACCGTAATACCCCTGGGACATTTTCGCAGTTCACTGAGGTGGCCAAGGTGAATCACTACTACCTGCTGACAGAGTGAGGGAGTCTCGTCTGTGCCCACGTTTTCCCAGCTACAGGCAACACCCACACGGCTCTCCCGGCTCCCACAAGCCCACGCCTTCCCAATGTAGGCTAGCAATTGACACTCCCCCCTTTGTTACACTCGAGCGCCCAGCCCCTTGGCTTCTGGACTCCCGCAGTGTACATGGATGCGAAGCCGAACTCCCCCGTTCGCTGGCTTCCCCTCCGTTCAACACTCCCCTTAGCACAAGGCAATTAGACGTGTCTGTCGGACAACCAGACTGACACGCTTCATCGCCAACAGTCTGGGGACATTATAGCTCACATTTTGCATAGCTCTTAAAATATTTCCCTTCCAAACATCTTGCAATCAGCGAGTTCTTAGCTTTCGGCCGAGACCGGGCACATTCCCCTTTGGCGAAGTATGGGGAATATGGCCAGCCCCGGGTGTAATAAACATGCCTGGGCAAGTCTGTGTCCCAACACTTAATAAAGAATGGACAGCACCTAGCGCAATCCAGGACTTGGGCTCCCAGGCGCCGCGATAATACAAATAGTAAAATAACGCCTCCCCTCCCTGCAACACTGCGCTCTCTTCTTGGGACCAGCCTGCGAGCTGGGTGGAAAACGGGCTTTTTGTTTCCTCCAGGGAAATGTTAAAACAAACATTAAAAAGAAGTTTTTTGTTGAAAAACCCAAAACCTGAAAATGCAAAAATTTCAGCTGAAAATTGAAAATTGCTGTTTTAATTTTTTTCGGATGAAAACTTGAAAATTTTCACTTTCCACCAACATGTCCATTTAGTCCAAACCCAGTCTCCCTTTGGGGAAAAAGTGTAGCCAGAAAGTTTTTGTCCTGCCCTCCCCCCCCGAGATCAGTGTTCAGCGTGGGGGCCCGCTCACCACGCCACGAGCGCCCTCTCTCCCACGGGTCAGAGGCAACAAGACCAGCACCCGCCTTCCCACCCGCCAGGGTGTGCCATAGCCTGCTGTCTTGCTGGGGATGTAGTGCTAGCCACCTCTGTTTTACAGATGGGGAAACTGAGGCACAGGGGAAGGGGCTTGTGCAACGTCATCCAGGTGGCCAGTGCTACATCCCCAGAGCGATGTAGATGAGAAGCCAAATCTTCCCGCCAGGGGAGTGTGAAGGGTGCCCACCTTGCACAAGGCCTGAGGGGCTAAGGGGGAGCAGGTGAGCCAATTCACTGCCTAGGCTGGGCCTGGAGGAGGACCGGGGGGCAAGGAGGACTAATTAAAGAGGAGGTTGAGCTGGAGAGGAACAGGAGAGGCCTGTGAAAAGCCCAGCAGCTGAGATCAGAAGGGGGCTGCAGTCGCTCTGAAAGGGAGAGAAGGCCTGGTAGGAAGTAGCCCAGGGATAGAGCAGTGAGGTTTGGAATAGTGCAGGCTTTGACTGCTTGTTGTAGGGTCCCTCGGTGGGAAGCCAGTGTAGAGGGTGAGTCTGGGCTCCCCTCCCAGTCACTGGGGAAGTGGCCCCATTAAAGGGGCAGTGAGAGGAAAGAGGGCCTGGGAGAGTGGATACCGAGAGACCTTGATACACACACACACACCAGGGGAAGCTACAGTGAGCTGGCTGGAGGGCCAAGCCACGAAACGGGAGCAGTTGAGTCCTGAGAGAGCGAGACCGAGAGCCACTGCAGGAAGGGGCGTCGGCCTTGCTGAGCTAATCGCCAGATGCAGCCAGAAGGAGGCGCTCCAGGGGTGAGTAGAGCACTCAGTGGCGGAGATTTCAGACAGATGGGTTCAGAATAGCCCACAGCACTTTCCATCCCAGGATCTCAAAGCACCACTACAGGCACAAAAGACTCCAAGGCTCCCCACCCCTGTTAGTATGGAAGAGCATCCTCTGTTTTACAGATGGGGAAACTGAGGCTCAGAGCGGGGAAGGGGCTTGTTCAAGGTCATCCAGGTGGCCAGTGGCAAGGCTGGGACTAGAGTCCGATTCGCGCATTGATTTTATTCCCCTGGAGGGGATTTCACACCTGTGCACAGGGCGTAGCGCTGCTGATGTCGCACACAAGCACTCGGAAGGATTTCCTGGTGCACAGATTTCTGCTGATCTTTGCCCAGGAGTAAATTGTACCCAACGTGCAGAGAGTGAGGGGCCCTCCCCATCTCCTGCACCCCAGCCACTTGATTATCTTTTCTCTCCCCATTATCATCTTCCTCGCCAGCAACCTCCCCCACCAGGTATTAGTCCTTGTACAAGGTGTGAGTGTTAAAGTGAGGGAGAGATATCTATGGGGATGAACCACAGCCAATGCACCCTTCATTCACAACCACTGGAGGGTTAGGTGCTTATGCCCCCGGTTTCACAAGTGCTGGTGAAATGACTGCTGCAGTGGGGGAGGGATAGCTCAGTGGTTTGAGCATTGGCCTGCTAAAGCCAGTGTTGTAAGTTCAATTCTCGAGGGGGCCATTTAGGGATCGGAGGCAAAAATCTTTCTGGGGATTGGTCCTGCTTTGAGGAGGGGATTAGACTAGGTGACCTCCTGAGGTCCCTTCCAACCCTGATATTCTATGATTGCAGCTGGACCTTTCCTAGTGTATTACAGTCTGACCGTGACGCCTTTAGCTCTCAGGACCTTTTGCACATTCTGAGATTCTTTTAGGAATTGATTCCTAGTCATTATTCCGTAGTGTCGCACCTAACTACCCTGCTCAGTGCTGTAGAAACACATAGTCAGAGAGCCATTGCCCTGAGCAGCTGACAATCAAAACACACAAGAGAAAAGGTGGGAGGAAGGAAGGGGCGTGGCCTCCTTTGTACCGATAGGAAACTGAGGCACGGCGCGATTAAGTCACTTGGCCATGGTCGCCCAGTGGGTACAATCAGGACCTGAACCCTGAGCTGCAGTCCCAAGCTCTGTGCTTCAGCCATAAGATGATCCTTCCTCTCCCATGTCATGAAAGTTAAATATTATGAATACTAAAATGGTGGCAATACCATGGGGAAATATCGTCCATTCTCCCCCGCCTCGCACGCTGCGGAGTTATTTGCCCCCTCTTCAAAGGGAGTGTAAAATGCTACCAAGCCAGGATTCATCTGGAAATTTGCTTTGCCCGGATGTCGATGCAAAGCAGGGGGGGCTCAGACTGGATGCCCTGTACTTTCCCCGTTGTTTTGCCATGGTTTCCATGTTCAGAATCGCTACCTTGTTGCTAATAATAATAATTCTCTTTGCTATTGCAAATGAATCATTAGCTGGAAAAACTCCAAGCGACACGCCAACCATCCCGGTTTGCAAATGTTATTTTACTATAGGTGCGCCCGCCTTGGTTGGGGCCTGGGTAGGGAATACAGAGATCGACACAGGCAGCGTCTTCCAGAACACATCTAGTATTTATGGCGAAACAGAGACAGAGATGCTCCATTTGGCTGGCGAGTTTTACAGCTATTTGCTGAATGGGGAGACTGAGGAAGAGTGGGGTCCGCTCCAGGCTCTGGATAGGAGAGTGCTCTAGCTAGCAGACATGTCTGTCCATTTCCTTCCCTTCCAGCCTTCTTCTTGTCCCAGTCCGGTCTTTTCCCCACTCCCGCCTGCTCGTCCCAGTCCCGTTCATCTCACTGAGTCAGTCCCAGTCTCCACTCTGCAGATTTCTCATCCCAGGCTCTTTGCCCAGAGTGTCGCAGTAGGGAGCGGGGCGGACTGCCCTGGGAATGTCGTCTAGTTTTACTGGGACTGTCTGCATGGGGGATGGGAGAGCAGGGGATGACTTTATTTGAGGGACGATACCTAAGCCTGTAACCTGAGCTGGGAGGGGGAGGGGGCCAGGTGACACCTTTGCTCGGGAAACTGGACAAAGGCTGGGGGAGGAGCTGGGAGGAGGCTGGGGGAGATGGATGGAGGGGATTTCAGTTTGGAGTGGGCTGGGGAAGAGAAGGGAGCCCCCAAGTTTGGGGTTTAATCTCCCTGCCCCCCAGAAGGACCTGGCTGTGGGGTCCTGTTTGTGCCTACAAGCTCTGGTTTGGACTGTGTTCCTGTCATCTCTAATAAACCTTCTGGTCTACTGGCTGGCTGAGAGTCACAGTGAATCGCAGGAAGTGGGGGTGCAGGGCCCTGACTCCCCCTCACGCCGTGACACCCAGCCACTCCTGAACTGGAATCTGTATCTAATTCCAGGAGAGGGTTCACAGCTCTGACCTCTGAGTAGAGGTGCCCAGCTCCCAGGTTAGGCCCTGCCCTGCTTCATGGCTTTGCCAATTGACTCATTTAGCCGGCTCCCCGCTCACGGTGCTGACCTCTGCAAATCCTTTAGTTATGCGCCTAACACCCCTCGTGCATCATCTAGCACTGTTGGCACCAACCTCGGGGTTATGAATTCTACCAGGCACCTTTGTCCCCGTGTGAACCTGGCCCTTAGGAGCCGACATCTTATAGGAAGTCAAAGAGCGTTGGCTCCCGTGCATCTGACTAGGTCGCTTGGGCGCTTATGAAAACGTTACTCATGAATAAGCCGGTAAGAAAGTTGTGATTTTTTTTTCCCGGTTCAAAAGGTGCAGTCACAGTTTGTTAATGTGGGTTTGGTGTGGCCAGTCACTGCCCGGCTTTTCGAGCCAGGTTACCCCTCCACTCTTTTCCTTCGGAATGGAAACCCCTTCAAGCTGCACCCCAAACATAAGCACCAGACAAATGTGAGTGAGTGGCGTTGCGACCTGGCGCACCACGTCACAATGCCACACAACGTTCCATAACTATAGAAATTTGCAACCTGTGTTAGAAGCTGCGGTTTCCACCCCAGAATCCCAGCCCATGACTTGCTTATGGCCTTATTCATCAGCATCTTTCCGATCATATCCATCCATCCATCCATCCACATGCAGCCTGGTTCCAAACAACTCTGGCCCCAAATTCTTTACAGCGCTAAATAACATACAAGCACGTGTGATATAAATTGGGGATTGGTCCTGCTTTGAGCAGGGGGTGGGACTAGATGACCTCCTGAGGTCCCTTCCAACCCTGATAGTCTATGATTCTAAGTTTGGAAGAAAGTGATATAAAGAGGGCTTATAAATGAAAAAAAATTCTTTCGGGTCTTCTTTATTCAGCAAAAGAGCTAAAAAGGGGCCTCGTTCTTGTTTTAAACAAACCCTTCGCAGTTCATCTTTAAGAAGGATAAAAGTTCTTGAAGAAAGCCGGCTTTGAGTGTTTTCCGGAGGGGCTAATCCGGTCCCACAGGAAGCATGATGGAAGAGAGCTATGAACTCAGACACTTGTCATGTGAAGCATTCTTTCAGGCTAGTCATTTTTTTCCCATGGCTAAAACCGTCCACATTTTCATAAACCATCTGTCTGGTGCGGGAACATTCGCTTTATTTCCGAGCTGCAGCACCAGTCACTCTAGCAGCTCGTACCAGAAGATAACGCAACACATTTGAAGCAAGGCTGGAGGAGGAATTGTCAACACGTAACAAAACAAAAGTGCAGGATGACACAATAGATGCACTTGAAACTAAATTACAGGCTGAAATTATCAAAGCCACCAGGGATTCGGATGTGCATTTCCCATTAGATTTAATGGCAATCAAGCGTCTAAATCATAGATTATAAAACCAGAAGGGACCACTGTAATCAGCTCGTCTGACTTCCTGTGTAACATAGAATCATAGAATCATAGAATCTCAGGGTTGGAAGGGACCTCAGGAGGTCATCTATTCCAACCCCCTGCTCAAAGCAGGACCAATTCCCAGCTAAATCATCCCAGCCAGGGCTTTGTCAAGCCGGGCCTTAAAAACCTCCAAGGAAGGAGACTCCACCACCTCCCTAGGTAACGCATTCCAGTGTTTCACCACCCTCCTAGTAAAATAGTTTTTCCTGATATCCAACCTGGACCTCCCCCACTGCAACTTGATTGCTTAGCCCAGATTGCTTCCCCCAAACAATTCCTGTTTGAACTAGAAAAACCAGCCAATCTTGGTTTAACAATTGCTAGTGATGGAGAATCCACCACGACCCTTGGTACATTGTTCCAATAGTTATTTGCCGTCTCTATTAAACATTTGCCCTTTATTTCTACTGTAAAGGTGTCCAACTTCAACTTCCCCATGAAAGATTTGGAATTTCAGACACCAGCTTTTCCCCCAAAACAACAGCCATCCCGGGGGGTGAATTAGCATCATTTCAAAAGAGAACGAGATAAGTTCCTGGAGGATAGATCTATTAATGGCTATTAACCAGGATGGGCAGGGATGGTGTCCCTAGCCTCTGTTTGCCAGAAACTGGGAATGAGCAACAGGGGATGGATCACTTGATGATCACCTGTTCTGTTCATTCCCTCTGGGCACCTGGCATTGGCCACTGTCAGAAGACAGGACACTGGGCTAGATGGACTTTGGTCTGACCCAGTGAGGCCGTTCTTATGTTCAATGTCCAATTTACATCTGAAGAGAATCTGGTGCACTATTTTCTGCTTTGGGAGCAGCACAACCCTGTATAAATCAGACCTCCTGGCTCTTCATCACCGGCCTTGTTCTGGGGGGTACTGAAGGCTCTGGTGAGATCACTGGGAGTGGAAGGTGCTCAACGTCTTGTCGGATCCATCCCAAACATCATCATCAAGGCAAGTCCAGAAGGGACGTAGCCTCCTTGAAGATGAAGCACCGCACGGATTGATCTCTGGTTAGGTCCTTAAGGCGGGCTGGCTGGATGTTCAGTTTACGTCCATGGCTGGCGATCTTATCATGCCACCGACATCCAGGTGCTCGCCCGCTATGTGGCGGCATTCCTTGGAAAACGCGCTTCGGATTTCATTCATCTTCCACCCCCACACCACGCTCGGACCAAGAAAGCCACCAAAATCAAACCAGGGCAGATGGAGGCGGTTGCTGGCTTTGACTTTTAATAACTTCATCTCAGTCCCCAAGACTCCAATGGAAATCGTTGCTGGGAAATACTCTTCTGATAGCGTTTACCTGGAGCAAGGAAGGGATGGCAGAGATTTGGGCTCTGATTAATTAACCCTGAAATTAATGCAAACGTCAATTATTTTTGCTCATGCCTGGACCAAACTAGATCTCTGCCAGGGGAGCACTGACATTAGGGTTTGGTTTAGCCCTTATGAAAGGGGACATCTCAGATAGCAGCCCCTTAGCATCGCTCGCTGACAGAGCAAAGGGTTGGAAGGCTAAAGGACTGATCACTCGGCTTTTAAATGTCAGGCAGTGATTGGACACCACGTGGTGCAGATTACAAGGACACAGTGAGCATGCACGCAGCACATGCTGGTGTCACAATAGGCCACCACGTGCTTACAAGAGCACACTCCCACATCCAAGTACATCCAGACATATGTACGTACAAATGCACGCATGCACACGCTCATAGGCACCAACTTTCCTTGGCACCAGTGGGTGCTACTGCCCCCCCACCCCTAGCCCCGCCCCGACTCCACCCTTTCCCCACCCCTGCCCCGCCCCCATTCCCACCCCTTTCCCAACTCCGCCCCCTCCCTGCCCCTATTGGACCCCTTCCCCAAATCCCCGCCCCGGCCCCGCCTCTTCCCCAAGCGCACCACGCTCCCCCTCCTCCCTCCCTCCTTCCCTCCCAGCACTTGCCGCACGAAACAGCTGTTTCGCGGCACAAGTTCTGGGAGGGAGGGGGAAAAGCGGGCACACGGCATGCTCAGGGGAGGAGGCAGAGCTGAGGCGGAGGTGAGCTGGGGCGTGGGGGCGGGGAGCTGCCAGTGGGTGCTCAGCACCCACCAATTTTTCCCCGTGGGTACTCCACCCCGGGAGCACCCCCAGAGTTGGCGCTTATCCACATGTATGTATATGTACACATCCATATAAATGTACATATGTACATACAAACACCTGCATACATACACACACAAACATATAGGTACTATCAGTGCATAATAACAAGCACTTATGCAGCATTTTCCAGCCACAAATCTCCCAGTGTTTTACCAAGGAGGTCAGGATTCTTATCTCCATTTTCCAGGTGGGGAAACTGAGGCACAAAGCAGGGAAGTGACTTGCCCCAGGTGACTCAGCAGGCCAGCAGCGGAGCTGGGAATAGAACCCAGGTGTCCTGAGTCCTAGTCCAATACACTACAATTACACACACACACACACATGTATTCACACCCGTACGCGCACACACACACACATTTGCTGATGCTCCTCTGCCTGTCATGTTCTCTTTATAGATTGTCACCCAACATCTGACGGGCGGACACGTGCCCTGGAACTGTCTGCATGCCACCGGGGGCCACAGTTCATCGTCTCCCCAGGGCCCTAGGACAGACAGGACAAACACAGGCGTACCTTTGAGCCTATTCTAGCCCTTTGGTAAATGTTATCTCTATCCGGTGTGAGCCGAAGCATGGACACTTCAGAAGACTATTACACCGAGGTGCCCCAGATGCCATTGGCATGTATTCATGCCCTTTGGTATCAAAACGTTTGATGTGCATCTGTGTGTGCCTGGCTCGCTGGGTGGGTTTCCTGTGGGATCTGGAATGGCTGGGGCTGGGGTGTAATGCCACGTCCCCAGTGCCAGGTCTGCAGATGCCCAGGAGAGGGACTGGCCAGGATCCCCACTGACACAGCAGCGGGTCTCTTGCCTTGCTAGGGCCCGGGGCTGGGACGCAGTGGAGTGGGTGGGCCTGCGTCCCCCCTTCCACCCAACGTGCGGGTGGTAGTCTCCACCTCTCCCAGGCCTTCGGAGCCAGGGCTTGGGCTTATTGTTTAATGGTTTGCTCCCCCCCGTCCGAGGAGCGGAGCGTGGGACTCGCTACTGCCCGCCAGCCCGGAGTGAGTAACCATTTGTTTTGCCTCTACCGCTGCCACGGCATGAGATCCCACAGCCAGACTAGTTCCCCACCGTAACGTAACCAGCGAGGCAGTGTGGTTCCCCGCCACCCCAGGGAGGGACGAGCTCCGGCCGAACCCTTCTACACGGACATGACTGGTTTTACCTGCACCAGGAAGCCTGGGGGATAAAGCCCCCAAAACTGTCAGCCTGAACCACCCTTAGAATATCAGGGGTGGAAGGGACCTCAGGAGGTCATCTAGTCCAGCCCCCTGCTCAAAGCAGGACCAAGCCCCAGACAGATCTTTGGCCTAGATCCCTAAACAGCCCCCTCAAGGATTGAACTCATAACCCTGGGTTTAGGAGGCCAATGGCTCAAACCACTGAGCTATCCCTCCACCCTTGAACCAGAGCCAGACATGAACCACACAGGCAAATCCTCCACGAAGCGTTTGAAGGTGTTGACACCTGCCAGCCCCTCATGTGGAAGACGGGCATCCTCCCGCAAGCTTAGCCCACACGTAGACCTGGTTTATGGGTTCTCTCCGTAACGGTATCATCGCAGAAGAAATGTGAAAGCAGGCTGGTCACTTGTCCCTGACACGGAGCAGAACAGCAGGCACTGGACTCAGGTCAGACCTGCTGGGATAGTCACAATGAATTGCAGGGGAGGGTCATGGGATCCTACCTACAGGGAGGTGACCACTTGGCACGAAGCAGGGCAAGGGCAGTCATGCCTAGTGGTCAGAGCCAGGGTCAGGAACCAGGAGTCAGGGCTGGAGTGGCCTGGCACAGTCGCAGCTCAGGTAAGCATCAAGTAGCCATTGGTCAAGTGCTAGTGCTGGGCTTAAGGGCAGTCCAGGCAAATCTGGCAGACTGGGGTTACAGCTGTGGTTAGCTAGCTGATTCCAGGCCCAGCTGCGGGCCCTGATTCCTGAGACAGCTGCTGGCCTGAGACCTAAAGGGGCATCCCTTGAGCAGCCCAGGGAGAGGCCAGGGGAGGAGTTACCCAAAAACATGAGAGGCCGGCACTTGGAGCATTGCTCCGGTCTGCCCCTGGAGATGGAATTCCCCACCCCGGCCTTGCTTCTTTCCTATAGCGCTCTGCCTGTTCACTAATCCTAATCCTTGCTGGGCCCCGAATTCCAGCTTCCCCCACGCCGAACACAACTCACTGCTTTCGGGGTCCCTGTCCAGCTACTGATGTAAGCTGTGATTCGGCAAAGCACTTACGGTCATGCTTCCCTTTAGGCAGGGGGCAGTCTGGCGGGTTTCAGAGGGACTAGCGGCTTGCTCGAGTGAAGTGGGTGCTTAAATGTTTCGCTGAATCCGGGCTTCCATGAGTGCCCCGAGATGCCCTGTGTATCCCAGACAAAGCACACAGCAAATCCAGGGGAATAAATAATTACACTGGGGTCTCATACAGCACTTGTCATCAACCCGTCCCAAAGGGCTTCCCAATCTTTAATGTACCAATGTCTGAGCTGAGCCTCATCAGAGAAGCAAGTTTCCCTAAGGGCAGCAACATCATTGTCACGTCTCTTCAGTTCTCGGGCGGCGATGGCCGCCTTGTCTACTCCACTGTCCACGGCCAGAGCATCTGGACGTTCCACGAGGCAATATCATGTGTTATATACTTCACGTTCTTCAGCTGGGATGATCCACCCGCCGGGGTCAGCTGGCAGGGCAGGAAATGGAGCAGACGTTCATTAGGGAGCCTTTTCTCCCCTTCCCCCGGATTGGGGAGGGCGGCACGGGCAGGATATGAACGCCTCCGCTACTCCAGGGTCTATGCCACGCCCACACTGCAGCATCCCCTTTCTGCCCCTTTGCCACTCCCCCATCGCCACAGGACGTGAGACAGGTGAGATACGCTGCCTGCCTGCGCGTATGTGCATCAGCCGATCCCACTCTCGGTCCTGGCCAGACACATGTGCCCTGCGTACAGAAAAGTGCCACACGCCGGGCAGCTGGCAGGGAGGTGAGTGCCGGGGCATGTCCCCATCCCAGCAGGCCTGCACACCGCACCTCCGGGGCAGGGATGTATTATTAGCCCCGTATTACAGAGGAGGAACTGAGGCAAAGGGCGGCTAAGTAAAGCCCGAGGTCACATAAGAAGTGCGTGGCAGACAAGGGAATTGACACTAGATCTCCAAATTCCTAGGTCCCTGCCCTAACCATGGAGAGCGTGCAAGGAGCCAGATCGGCTGGGACAAAGGAACAAGCAACAACATCAGACCGTGGCTTGCCCGGCCTCTCTTAAGCCAGAGAATTGCGGGCAGGGGGGACTTGGCACCTAGAGTGACCGGTAGCATCCTGCTCTCTTGCTCTGATGCTACAGTATCTACCTGGACAGCTAAAACCGAGAAGTCAATTAGTCGAAATCTCCAGTGACTCGTTTCCAGTTAATTACAGCTTTGCCTGTGGATGCAAAGCGCCATCCCCTGCCATGATGAATGGCACCTGTAGGTATTCGAACTAACTCCCCTTAACAGAGAGCACCTGTTCCCCGAGGCCCCAGGTGCTGAGATCGGGCCTCAGTCAAGCTCCCGTTGATTGGCACGCTTGCTTCCTTCCATAGCTTCGCCTCATGACCCTGAACTGGGATCCGCCTCCTCCCCCTTTTTTTTCCCTGCTGCCTGTTTCAGATGCCTGGCTTACGGGTTACAGAGATCTACAGAGGGGACGTGACTGGGGCAGGAACCTGCAGAGTGTTGGAGCCAGGGCCTGAGCTGGGGCAAATTGCTGTAGCTACACTGAACTCCCTGGAAATGTAGTCCATTGCCTGGAGCTAGATCATTTAGTGACAGTCCCTGGAGTGATGCCTGGAAGCCAGGGTGAACAGCTCTCCTGTTCCAAGGTATCAGCTGATCACAGCCTGGGTCGGGGAGGAATTTCACCCCCCTTGCACCATTGCATGCTGGGACTGCAGCTTGATAAAGGCTGGGAACTTCTTTATTGACTAGCAATTCCCTGCCCATGCTGGGGCGGGTGCTGACGGCAGGAAAACCACCCCAGTGCTGCTGTGCAGGGGCTCCGTGGCCAATGGACCTACCACAGCAGGGAGCCACCAACTGTCCCCCCAGCCGAGCAGGGGTATAGATGCTGTGGGGGCTCCTGTGACTCCCGGGTTGCATTAGCACTCACTGAGCCACTTGGGCGTGCTTCGCCCTGGAGAACCCAGTGACTGTCTGTCTGGGAAGGAGCCCAGCACTGCAGTATCGGTGCATTGATTCATCCCTCAGTCTCCCTGCAGGCCAGCGAGGTGATCATCTCTCCGGCGATCTGGCTTCAGTTCCTACGTGTGACCTTGCCCGTATGGTTAGAACCTCACCACGCCCTTGCAGAGGCCCGGAGAGACGGAGCAACTTGCGCAAGGGTGCGGTGATGTTCTAGTCATGTCGGTCCCAGGATACGGGCAAGGTCACACGTAGGCACTGAAGCCAGATCGCCGGAGTCCCACTCCGGTGCTGTGACCATCAGCCTCCTCCGGGGGCTCTGGATTGGGCCTCGGGTTGGCCCTGCAATGGAGCCACAAGACCACCAAACCAACCAGAGCGGAGCCCTTCAGAGGGAAAGACTCATCTCCGCACCTCTCCAACAGCCCAGTCCCCGTGTTTCTTCAACAGCACGTGCGATCAATCCAAGCCCACTCGTCACAAACGCCAGCAAACACTTAGTTCGGTTTCTCGGTACATCTCCTGAAAACGCAGCTATTTCTCAAGCCTAAATGAAGTCTTTAATGCCGTCCTGTCTCGCCGGCGACTCCTGCCGTGCCGCAGTGTTTCCAAACACTAATTAGCCGTCTATTGATTTGCTGCAGTCGCTGTTTAATGTTTGCGCTCGAGTACTGGAAACACACACTCACCCGCACAGTGGGTGTGACTTCAAAGGGGAGCGCCAGGCACAGGATGACTGCCTGTCGCTCGGCGTGGGTTTCGTTCCCAGACATATGTTGACATGGTTGTTGTTGGGTTTTGTTTTTTTTATTGCCATTGCTACATGTTACAGATCATTTCTTGGGCTGTCGAGTGAGTCGCTGCGTGAGACAGTGTCAGTGGAGAGGCAGAGCGCTGCGTCAAGGAGTGAAGGTAAATCACAGCCCGTCCTGCCGAAGACAATGCGATTTGATGCGTGGGAGGCAGGAGAGGAGATGTCCAGTGAGGGAGGACGCCGGTAGCAGAGTCTATGGGTTGGTGACGCACCGTCTGGAACCCTTCATAACCGAAAGGAGGGCCTGAAATCTGGGGCTAGGGGCTGCCTGTCACAGTGCGCGACTCACCCCTGCGGCGCCTCCTGCTGGTTGTCTCAGGGAATTAGCGTTTCCAGCCTCCGGAGCGCCCTCTGCAGGCTGGTGTCCCGCTGCCGCTGGCCCCTGTGTCCTCCCAGGACCCGGTGCCCCTTGTCTTTGGGGTGCTGCCCCCTGGCAATACCCGTGCAGTCTCAGGGCCTCCCCACCCAGGGGAACCCCCAACCCTCTATCCCCACCTTGCCTCAGTCGTGGGCTACTGCCAGTCACCATCTAGCCCCCGCTCACTGGGGCAGACTGCAGTGTAAAAGCCACTCATCATCGGCAAGCGGCGTTTGGACCTGCTGCCTCAGCCTATCCGTGGGCTGCCCCCTGCAACCCCAGTACCTGTTTGGCCTTCCACTAGGCCACAGCCTGGGGGGTTTCCAGGCTGGAGCTCCCCAGCTCCCTTGGCCTTCCCCCAGCCCTGCTCCACTCCAGGTACCTTCTCTAGCTCCCTGCAGCCAGGTCCCTCCCTCTCAGAGAGAGTCTGTCAGCCTCTGGCTTTCAGCCCTCTTATAGGGCCAGCTGTGGCCTGATTGGGGCATGGCCCAGCTGTGGCTACTTCCCCAAATCAGCCCCGCTTTTCCTTCCCTGCCACAGCCCTCTCCCCGGGCTGCTTTAAGCCTTTTAAGGCAGGAGCGGGTGACCACCCCGCTACACTGCCCTTCCTGACCTTCCCAGTGAATACCGAGGACTTCCAGGCAGTAACAAGGATCTATGAGGGTGTAGAATAATCTTCCAAGGGAAGGGGTGGGATTTCTATCACTTGGGATTGTTAACCACTAGACTTGCTAAAAGCACTAGAAGATGTCCTGTGTGGATAATTGACACGTGGAGGAAATCTATCCATCTATCTATCTATCTATCTATCCCCATACACACCCATCTATCTATCTATCCCCATACACACCCATCTATCTATCTATCTATCTATCTATCTATCTATCTATCTATCTATCTATCTATCTATCCCCATACACACCCATCTATCTTAGGGTTACCATATTTCAGCGAGCAAAAAAGAGGACGGGAGGAGCCCCGCCCTAGCCCCGCCCCTGCCCCTCCCACTTCCCGCCCCCCCCTGACCTCCCAACCCTCCCCCCGTTCCTTGTCCCCTGACTACCCCCTCCTGGGACCCCTGCCCCTAACTGCCCCCCAGGACTATCTAAGCCTCCCTGCCTCTTGTCCCCTGACTGCCCCAACCTTTATCCACACCCCCACCCCCAGACAGACCCCTGGGACTCCCACGCCCCATCCAACCACTCCCCACCCACTGACAGCCCCCCCCCCAGAACTCCCAACCCATCTAAACCCCTCTGCTCCCTGTCCCCTGACTGCTCCGATCCCTCTCCGCACTCCTGCCCCCTGACAGCCCCCCCCAGAACTCCCAACCCATCTAAACCCCTCTGCTCCCTGTCCCCTGACTGCTCCGATCCCTCTCTCCACTCCTGCCCCCTGACAGCTCCCCCCCAGAACTCCCAGCCCCCTACCCCCCCCCCGCTCCTTGTCCCCTAACTGCCCCCTCCTAAGACCCCCCCCAACTGCCCCCCAGGACCCTACCCCCTACCTGTACCCTGACTGCCCAAAACTTTCTCCACTGCCCCCAAAAAGCCCCCCCTGTTTCTTGACCTCCACCTCCAGAACCTTCCTGCCCCCTGACCTCCTTACCCTGCTGCTCAGAACAGAGTGTTGGGCTCTGTGCAGCCGAGCCGGACACGTGGCTGAGCTCCCGAGCACAACAAAACCCGGTCTGGCCCTGCACAACAAAACCCGGTCTGGCCCTGCACAGTGTTGCCGGACTGGGCTGCAAGGCAGCTGCTGGCTCAGAATGCAGGGCGGATCCGGCTCCTCTACAGCTGCTCCCGAGTCCAGCCCGGGACTTCCCTGCAGCCCTCCCAGCCACTCTCTGCTAATCCCGGACATTGTGAGAGCTTTGCAAATTCCCCCCGGACGCTATTTTTAGCACACAAAAGGAGGACATGTCCGGGGAAATCCGGACGTATGGTAACCCTAATCTATCTATCTATCTATCTCCATACACACCTATCTATCTATCTATCTATCTATCTATCTATCTATCTGTCCCCATACAGACCCACACACACACTCTCTGACCTATCTGCCAGTTTGTCACAGGTTTGGTACTTCCATCCATGCCCCAAGTTAATTCGATTGCCACCAAACTGGATTTCCTGGAGCTTTCATCTCGTTTCCCATCCCTGGTTGCTCCACTTGGGGTAGTGTTTTAGTGGGGAATGGGGCTGTTCTTTGAGCAATGGGGCAAAGCTTTATCAAAAAGGAAGATCTGGCGGTAGGCCCTAAAGGGGCCCGGACTCCAGATTAGCTCACCTCTCCTGGAGGTTAGTTCCACAGTCAGATCCCCTTGACCAGTTAGTAGGCCTTTAACATCCCTGACTTCTGTGACCTTTGCAGTAATCTCGGCAGCCGAGGCAGACAGCTTGTCAAACCAGGAAGAGGCAGGCGCAGGACCAGGGCTCTTCATACGGGGACCAGACAAACGGTGCAAAAGGCTATTTTGGAGAATTTCTTCCAGTTCCAAACTGCTGCTCCATTTCACGCCGTTCACATCCCCACCCTCTTTGCTGTTTGGAAGCTCTTGGGTGAACAGCTTTGGTTCACACACGTCTTTGGCCAATGGCTGTTCTCGGGGCGAACATCCTGTCACAGGTGAGCCGGAGTATTCCCTGCTCTCTGTTCATTATCTGTTGGTCTGCTGTTGAAACAGTTTCAATCTTCCATGCAAGGACCAGAAGCAACTCACCTCGGAACCAAATAGAAAGCGAGGATGATCACGGGATCGGGACCTAGCAAGCTCCTAATCAACTCAGATCCTGTCTCCAAGCCTTAACCGCTCATGAATGACCAGAGTGCATCCCTATTCACTGATTCCTTTGCTACTGAGTCGTGAGTAGATCAATTCTCAGTTGTCTGGGACACATTTGGGTGACTAAAGCCCAGTGTAGCCAGGAATCTGCTATGTCTCTAAAATGCACAACGCTGCGGTCGCTCTGTCGGAATAACATACGCAATGCAGGGTTAGCGACTGGCAACAGAGATTTTTGAAAGTGCAAAAGTTTGTTGCGGCGGAAATGTCAGGGTTAATTTTGAGAGCAGCTCCCAGCGATTTCTTCTGCAGTTGGATTATGCTGATCCACCTTAGCACAGCAGAAGAGCCTCCGAGCTGCCTTTGAAGTGGAAGTTCTCCTCCCTAAGCACCGGCGCTTTCCCCCGCTGAAGGCAGTTGAAAGTGGAGCAAGAAGCCGGCGTGAGAATTTTCTCCCCCCCGAGCACAGTCCGGCATATCAGCTTAGTGACTTTCAGGCGTGCTCTTTGCGGCTTTCACGTGGGTTTTATCAGGGGTTGGGTTTTAGTGGAGATGACCGTAAATCCCATCAGCGGGGCTGGTGTCACATTAGCAAATGGGAGTCGGAACGAGGCCAGATGGGTAATTGGTAGAATGATGAGAAAGCCGCGCTGCAATATTTGAGTATTTCTCAGCAATGATCAATGTGTTACACAGATTATTAAATTTTTTTGCTACCAGGCACATCTAGAATCAATTGGCTTTAACTGGGCATGAAACATGTAGAAACTGGCTATCTGGAGAAGCTAGTCTGGGGATCAGGGAGGTTTCCAGTAATGCGGCCGGGAGCCAGGTTGGGCAGCTATATCTAGGGAGGAAGGTTGGGCCAGTGGTTAGCACACTAATCTAGGATGTAGGTGACCTGGATTCAATTCTTTGCTCTGCCACAAATGTCCTGTGCGATGGGCAAGTCACTTAATTGCTCCGTGCCTCAGTTTCCCATATGCTAAATGGGCATAATTAGCATGGGAGGGGGGGATTGTGAGGTACCTAGGTACTAACAAGGGCCATATAAATCCCAAAGCGGGATGGATCTGGAATAATACCCAATCCACTACACTGCAAAAGGTTCTCATTACCCGCAATATCATGTACCCACCATCTTCGGCTATTATTTATATTCCAGTAGAGCCTAGAGGCTCCTAACCAAGAGCAGGGCCCCATTGCACTGTCCACATACACAGCAAAACACAAGCTCTGCCCCAAAGAGCTTAGAACCTGAAGAGACCAAAGGAGGAATTCAGGATCATTACCCCATTGCACAGATGGGGAAAACTGAGGTCCGGAAAGATTAAATGATTTCCCCAAGGTGACACAGCCAAGTCCTGGCTAGGCAGTGAGTTAGTGCGCGGTAAGCTACGGTGCACTGACCTGGATGCCAGGACGTGCCGTGGGGGCGTTGCGACAGCTCATTCAAGTTCCAGAGTGCCCCAGCCACTTCCACACGTCTTACTGATGGCTTCGGACCCATCTAAACGCAATTACACAAGCAGCTCGGCGAGTGTGAGGTTGAGTGAAGCCAGGAGCAGGAGAGAGAGGCAGCCAGCCGGGATGGAGGGCGTAGGGATGGCTTGAAGGGAAGAGTGAGCTGTGGGGAAGAAGAACTGGAGGTCAGCAGCTGGCAACGGAAGGAGAGAGCTAGGCTGGCTGGCGAGGACTGAGCCCAAAGGGTGAATGTTCCTGTCTAATGAGTGCAGCAACATGGACAGCACCAAGAGAGTGACCAGGTGGAGGAGGCAACATCATCCCTTGGGACAGCGTCTGTCTTCACTCTGGGTACGCTCCAAAGCTCCTGTCTCTCCCCAGCAGACGTGGGGCCAGTAAAAGCTGTCACCTCACCCGCCTCGTCTCGCTAATAGCCTGGGACCGGCGCGGCGACACCACCGAGCGCCACGTGAGTCACTCCAAAGACGCTGGCTCACTCGGAGGGTATTGATCACATGGGAAACTAGTGGAAACACATAAAACCGCCCGCGCCGTGATTACAGATTCCTCGGTCACAGCGGGCACCCAGCCAGCGGCGGCGTTTCATTAGAGGTAAAAGGAGGAGGAAATAAATAACTCCTAAGAAAATAACACGTGGGTGAGACAGAACAGCTGAGTGCCGAGAGGGAAGCGAAGAGCTACCTACCCGCTAAAGACTCCCGGATAATACAATATCCCATGGAGGCAGCCCTTTAGCTCTTCTGTGTAAATACACACTGGA
Organism: Chrysemys picta bellii; assembly: GCF_011386835.1. Lineage (NCBI taxonomy): Eukaryota > Metazoa > Chordata > Testudines > Emydidae > Chrysemys > Chrysemys picta. Next base: position 21,101,920 of record NC_088809.1, read on the forward strand.
GAATGAATGAGATGGGATGAAGCAGAGCGATGGAGACAGTGGGAACCAGAGCCAAGGCAGGGTAGCTAGTGGGAAACAGTCTCAGTTTTGCTGCGTGTTTTCTTCCTGTCATTGGGGCTTGTCTGCCAGCTGAATACAATCTCTCTGGTGAGCTGGTGAGGCAGGGGACAGCCGCCTGTCAAAAGCCAGTGATCACAGTCTGATTACCTCTGTTAGTCTTAAAGGTGCCACAGGACTCTCTGTTGCTTTAGTCTTTGATTACTATTATTTATTTGTATTATAAGGCCCCAACTGAGATCGGGGCTCCATTGTGCAAGGGGCTGTACAGACACAGAGCTGACAAGCCAAGGTCTCAACTCAGGAAAACCTCCCTATTCAGAACAGCCCTTAAACACATCCTCCAGGTCAGCCATCAGATATGGGCTGGAGGCGGGGCTCACCCGTTCTGAGCTATGCAGGGGGTCGGCGTAGGTGATCATGATGGTCCCCTCTGGCCTTGGAATTGATGACTCTATAACTTTAAGCCTGTGTTTAAGTTCCATGGAAACGAATCATTTAAGCATGTCTTAAGTGTTTTCCTGTCCAGGGCCAAGCTAGACAAAGGGCTGGTGAACACAAGGGTCACTTTCCCCATTGCCCAGAAGGGTGACGGAGGCCCTGGGAGATTGAGGGGAGGCCATTGAAGGGTTTGGAACCCAGTCCCCATTGCCTGTCCCAGAAGCCGAGGAAGGCCCGGGATTCGGATGAAGGTCGGGCCCCCCGCCGCTTGTGCAATTCCTCCATGCACAGTCCCTCCCCGACAGGGGTCAGACAGAGTGGAGGGAGAGGGTCCCTCGGGAGGAACTTCGCCAGCAGAGCAACGCTGGGGTCAGACCAACGTCAGTCGGTCAGAGCCCCCAGCTGGCCCCGGGCTCCCTGCTCACTCATGCCATCAGCAGGCCCCAGGGATTCTGCGGCCGGAGTTCTGCTTGGCCTGGCCCACCCACCCCCAGGGCAGGAGTGTCAGTAGCACAATGGAGGCCCCGGGGCCTTTCCTCGGTAAGGAAGATGGCAGGATTAACCAGGCCCAGCCTCTCTTTTCCCCCTCTCTGAGTCTGCTACCAGGCTCCTTCAATTGCATTCCAGCTGCGTTTCTCAATTGGTTTGAGCCAGCGCGCCGGCTCCCGCTTGGCCTCTCTCTTATTTCCCCAGCCGCTTGACACAAGGCAGCAATTTAATAATGCGCCGGGCTTGGCGGTTTATGATATTTTTAGGATTTGTGTGTTTTAGCGAGTAGGTACATTTAACAGCAGGGCGGAAATGTCTTCACAGAGCACCTGCTGACTCTCGGTAAGACTGTACACAACCTATTACCCACCGCCTCCCAGCCCCTCTCGCTGCGGCTGCCTCTGCCTCTGCCTCTCTCACACTCCCACAACTACACGGGGACACACACACTGATATGTGTGCACAAGCATGCATGCACACACTAGCAAGTGTGCACAAACACCCCGACATCCACACACTTCCACACACACACATGCAGAGACACACAAATGCACTCACAGCTGCACACACACACACAAACATGCAGGAACACAGGTGCATACACATACACACACATGCAGAGACACACAAATGCACGCACGCACAGCTATACACACGTACATGCAGGAACACAGTAATACAAGTGCATACACAAAGACACACATGCAGGCTCACGCATATCTATGCATATACACACACACACACACACTTACCCGAAGAACCTTGGTACCTGTGAGCTGCATTGCACTGTGGAGTATGTGTCCAGCAAGGGGCATTGTGGGAGTCAGAACTCCATTATGCCCCCGTTCCTAGCCCATGGATGTGGGCACACGAGGAGAAGCAGGCACCATGTTTGTAGCAGGTGGGCAAGGAGTGGGGGTGAAAGGGGAGATGCATGGAGACTTGGCTCCTTCTTGCACAGTCAAGCCAGCAACGGGGCAGGTTGAAATTTGCACTGGGATAGTCCCACTGAAGATGACACCCCCCCTTGCAGGAAGTGGGGGTGCAGGCAGGCTCTCTGAGCCACACGTCTGTCACTCCCGGGCCAGTGCGGCTATGCACCGCCCCTTACACAGTTTAGCCCTGTCCTTAGATATTGCTCTGCATAGAAGTCCCCACAATTCTCCTGCTTGACCTATTTGCTTATAAAGCATCGTCTTTCCCAAGGCTACGGGGTGGAATCACTCTCAGCTCCTTCTGCTTAGCAGGGCTGAGATGGGGCACCAGCTGCAGCAGGGTGATAAGCGCCCAGGAAGGTAGAAACTTGGGACTGTGGTTCTATTGTTTAAAAGTAAGCATGAGTTAGGCCCCAGGGAAGCTGAGCTCCCGTCCATATGTCTGTTTGCAAAGCCCAAGGGGCTGCCGTTTCCCATCAAAGACAAGAGGTGAGAAGGGGCTTAGTTCCCATCGGGAGATGTTTCACCCCCAGGCCTGCACAACCACATATGCAGCATAGCCTGCATGCCATCAAACCCAGGCACAAACACACGCACGTACATACTCCCACAATCACAAAGATGTAGTCAAACCCCGGCACCAACATACATGCGAGCACATATGTCAATGCATACACACATTATCCTAAACACATGTACCCCCACGCACGGGCACAGGCAGACATGCAAACACACAGGCGGACCCATGTGCAAATACACACACAATCAGAAGCACGGACGGCAGGCATGGATGCACGCAGACATGAAAGCACATGAGCAAATACACACACAATCATCAACACGTGCGCCCAGGCAGAGGGACACGCAGCCATACAACCACACATGCAAATACACACACGATCATAAACACAGCTACACCCAGGCATAGATGCACACAGTCACCCCCGGACATTGACCCCCCCACACCCAAACACAACCCAGCTTTTTGCATAAGGACATTGTAGTGCCCTCGAGGAGAGAAGAACGAAGTATCAGTTTCCTGACCCTTCAGCCTCATGCGATCTGTTACTCTTTCCGTTCCTCTCAACATTTCAAACACTTTCATCTGCTTGTGCAGAAAAGGGGTTGTCAGACAGACAATGCACATTTTCTATAGCGCCTAGAGGTCCCAACCGAGCTCACGGCTCTGTTGCCCTGGAGGCTGCACGGACCCCCAGGGAGAGACAGCCCCGTTCCCCGAATTGCTCGCAGTGTCACGAGACAAACGCAGCAGAGGTGACGCGACTTGGCCCAGGTCAGCAGGCCAATGGCGGAGCTATAGACCCGGGCTCTGCTGGGGCCAGCTGTGCGCTGATTGACACCCGGGCAGAGTGAACGACTCCGCTCGAGGAAACCTGCCCGGAAAGGTTCCCCTGAAAGAGACAACGGGGGGAGGAGGGGCAGAGCTCCAGGGGCTAATCCAAAGGGTGCTGGCGTCAATGGGCCGCGGGAGAACACAGGCGTAACGCTCTCTCTGGACTGCGGCCCTTTCTGGGGAGGAGTCTGTAAAGAGGCCAGCTCGGTGGGGTGGGGAGCCCCAGTGCTGGGTGGGATTTAACTCAGTCTATAGTGGGAGGAACGGTTCGAGAGGCAGCTATGGCAGCGGGTCCCTGGTTCACTGGTTCCGTCGGCTCCAGGGGACAGACACTCTGTAATGGGGATGTAGGGCCCCGGCCGGGCTCCCCCAGCTGCCCAGAGTCAGTTCAGGGCACTGTTTGTTATCCCCTGGACCAAAGCGGGCTAACGCGGCCCAAAAGCCTGCACCCCCTCCCCCCGTGTCTGGCTCCAGGGCCAGTGGCAGGAGCCGGCTCCCTGCTCAGCTGGGCACTTTCCGTGTCTATAGGGATCTCCTGGCTTCCTTCCCAGCTGCATCTGCTCCTCCCCTCTGCCAGGCCAGACCACCTGGTCTCAAAGGGGCTCGCCTCTCCCCAGGTCACTGAAAGAGGCAGCCAACCCTGTTCCCAGGGAATACATGTAGAGTATGGCTGAATGAGGGGTCCCGGGCGGAATGAAACCCTGGCCCGCCGGAGAACTTCACAGCCAGGCTGTGTCTGGACCCTGGCATTTCTGGGCTGGCCCTCGGTGGCTTCTCTGTAAAGCAAAGGGGCCGATCACCAAAAAGTGGCATGCGGAAGCTAACCTCTTTCCCCTCGCTCACATTACGATTTGTGATGAGCAGAGCCTGGACATACACATAGCAAGAGACAGCCCCTGGCCTGAAGAGCTCGCTGGGCTCAAAGGACAACAGCTGGTGTGGGAGGGGAGGGCGGAGGTAAATGACGAATGCAGGGAGATTGGTACCATGCTGCTCTGGCCAGGAGTGTTGCAAACCACCTGCTCCAGGAAATGGACAGTTAATTGGCACCCGGCAGTGCCAGGAGCCAATCTCCCATCCTTCCTCATGCCAGGTGGGAGGGAAGAAAAGACAGCCAGCGTGGTGGGGGTGCTGAAGGCAGCATGGCCTAGTGGGTAAGGCATGGGACTTAGGAGATCTGGGGTTTAGTCCCAGCTCTGCTGCTCGCCTGCCTCCGTCTTCTGGTCTGTTTAGAGTCTACGGTCTCTGGGGCAGGGAGTGTCTCTCACTACATGCCTGCAGCACCCAGCTCTTCGTCTCCATTGGCACCACCTCCCACGGTAGCACAACCAATAGCAAAACCCGGAGGAGGAAGCAGCCTCTTCCCCTCTACCCATGTCCCCTCTCCTGTTTCTCTCTTTCCCCGCTACACCCTCATTGCCCCGCCCAGGGGAGATGAGGCACATTGCAGCTTAGCGGATTTGCAGCACACCAATTTCCCTCACCCTAGTAATTATTCTCACCATTCCTCGCTTGGAGTCTTTGCAAGCCCCTCACCCCAGCGCTGAGGCCAGCGTTGCTCCCACGCTGATGGCCCGGAGACAGGGTCTGGACTCTCCAGTTGAGGTCTGGTCTGCTCTGCTCTTAGGGGATATTCCATGACTTCAGTGCTCCTAAAAGCAAGAGATTAAGAAGCAATAGCTAAGGCCAGCCAGAAACACACACCCAGCCAGCCACAACCCACCACATCCCAGTCTAGTCTAGATAGATTCTCATACAGCCCTCATCTGAGCGTCTTCCCTCCATGCATTACGCGCTGTGACTGCCCCCTGCCATGCCTGGTTCGTTTTCCCCTTATCTGCTCTCCAGGGGAGAATCCTGCCTGCAGTGGTGTGTTGAGCTCCGGCAGGTTTTTTGTAAATGTCTGCACTGCTCTGTGTTTTCTAGAGAAGGCAGGTGGGAAGACACATACCTGGCACTAGGATGGGCCTTAGTTCCTGGGGAAGTCCGTTCCACCGCTTCAGATCAGCCCCTGAAAAAGCCCCGTCTACCACCCAGAGGAGCTTTCCCTGTGGTAGAAAATTCCACAGCGCCAGAGGAATGGAGTTGTGGACCCTGGTCTTCATCCTGGAGTTTTGGGCAGTCTTTTAGGTGTGCTGGGCCCAGGGCATTAGGTGCCTTGCGGATAAGAATCAAGACCAGACACGGCCAGTGGACCCAGCATAGAAGAGGTGTGATGGGCTCGCTGTAGCCTGTGTGGTTAGGGAGATGCAATGCAGTGTTCTCCACTAGCTGGAGTTCCCTGAGGGCTCCTGGCTTCATGCCCAGGTTCCTCACATCCTCACTATGGTTTGAAACATGGGATCTTATTCCACTGCAGCAGGGACATCTGCCCCTTGAGCTGTAGGAGCGAACGAGTCAGGGAACGGCAAGTCCAGGTGGAACGCCCAGTGTGAGGGGCTGGATTCTGTGCTCCACTAATGCTGCTTTGGGATGGGGAAGTGGGACAGAGTGGACTTCTTCTCCACCACCTCCGGGACTAGCCTCTCCCCACTCCAAGCAGACAAGGAAGGGTAGTGTCAGGGGTGGGACGAAGAAGGAGTATGGCTGAGCAGGTCTCCACCCTGACCAGCATCTCCTCTGACCTCCTGCATCACCCAGGCCAGAGAACCTCGCCCAGGGATTCCTGCTTCCAGCCCATATCGGGTGGTTGAGCTAGCGTGTATGTTTTCAGAAGACACCCAGCCTCAATGTAAAGACTTCCAGTGACAGAAGATCCACCATAACCTTTAGGCTCCATCCCAAATGAGAGAGCGGCAAGCCAAGCCCCCAGCTCTGCCACCTTGTGCTGCTGCATTGAATTCTGGTTTCTCTCCCTATCAATGCAGAATGCAAGGGAGACCTGGCTGAAAAAAGGGACAGGAAATTGGTGGGAAAAAACTCATGGGAAAATGGTTGGCCTTTCTTATTGAAATTTCAAACATTTTCAACCAACTCTAGCTGCAAATGAATACAAAATGTAGTGTAATAAAAGGGGGGGGTACTTTGCACTAGTTACAGCACAGACTGTACAGAGCCCGTTTTTACAAGAAAGCTCAGGGATAGATTGTCAAGGGTTTAGCACCCACAACCGGGGCTGGATTTTCACAAGAGCTCAGCTCCCAGAGTCCCAAGTTCTTCTCAAATCCAGCCACATTTTTCGGTGCTTAAGCAGCTGCCGGATTCTTTTGAACATTCAGCTGTCAGCTTCAAATTTTGAAGATCTCGAAAACAAGCCAAGTTGGAAGAAATTCTGATCTCCGTTCCCGCTTGTGCTGTAGAAACAGAGCCCGGCTGTTTGTGCCGGGGTCACTGCCCAGCTGCCAGCATGGGTCAGCTCTAAAATAAGCCGAGCGTATCTGCCAGGCTCTCATCCCATAGGGTTTAAAAAGTGGGACTCAAGTGATGCCCAGATCTGGTCCTGGCCCTCTACACAGGGGTAAATTTCACCCATGAATCACTTGCCGGGGACTGGACTCAATGACCTAGAAGGCCTCGTTCACTCATACATTTCTCTGTAGCCGCCCTGCTAGAAGGAAGTAGAATTTCTGCCAAAAGGACCATAGGACCCTGGTTCGACTCTCATCTATGGTGACTTCCAGTCAGTGGGGGCCATTCTCCTCTCACTCAGTTTCACACCAGTAACACCGTGTTGATTTCAGTGTATTTACCCCTGATGCGGGGGGGCTGAAACAATTTGTATAGTGGGGGGGGGCTGAGAGACTTTGAACCAAACTGTAAACCCTGGATATGATGGAAACCACTTCAAGCCACGGGATACAGCAGTCCCCCCCTAGTTCCAGCTCCTATGCCCTGATGAGAAGAGAGCCAGGCCCAGTGAGACCCTTGGGAGAACTTGCCTTAAACAACCTCAAATTCTACCCACCAAGACACCCCACCTTCCACTCAGAGCTCGCCACGCTGAGCCTGCCAGGGTACATGACGTCGGCCCAATCCCCCCGCTCTTGCTTTATTATACGGCATCCGAGGGAAGGATTTAAATTGCCCTGCCTGTCGCTCAGCTGCGTTCGCTGCCCGGTGCCCCGCTCACTGTTTGATCTCAGGAGCTGAGCCTCCGAGCTTCTCGTCTCTAATTGAGTTGCGGATGTTTCTTCCCCAGTTAATCCTGTTTGTTCTGTATCACATCACTCCCGGCGCTGCCACTGTCGGCTCCATGTAAATAAGTGTTTCTCAGATCAGGCAGGCTCAGCGTTCTCTCTCCCTGGGGAAGGCTGGCCGGTTTCTCTGCCGCAGGGGGGATTGGCAGCTCATGTGTCGGTGGAGGTAGGGGTGCATCGTGGGTGCAGCTGGCAGCAGAAGTCAAGTGTGTGTCCAGCCCCCCAAAGATCCCTTCCGATCACCGGTAACAGATGTCACCGCCATGACATAGCACCATGGTCCGTAGGCACATATTTATCATTCCAGGTGACTGTTCCTAAGGAACATTCATGGTCACAAATCAGTGACAGAGACTAAGTCTAGCTCTAGGTAGACTCAATCCTGCCTCACCATGGTGAGCTAGACCAGATGACCTCTTGAGGTCCCTACATTTCTGGCATTCTAGGTGTTTAGACCCAAACCAAGGGTTTGCTACACTGGTTGCTTGAAGCATTGCATCCCTCGGCACTCCCACAAATTGCCGACTTCTTAGCAGTGCTGTACACACTCTAATGGGACTTGTGGGCTTTCAGCTCTCTGAAAACCAGGCCATTTATTTAGCAGCCTAAGTATGGATTTAGCGGCTGAATGTTAGCGTTGTGTTAGCGCGGGGGTAGGCAACCTACGGCACGTGTGCCAAAGGCGGCACGCGAGCTGATTTTCAGTGGCACTCACGCTGCCCGGGTCCTGGCCACCGCTCCGGGGGGGCTCTGCATTTTAATTTAATTTTAAATGAAGCGTCTTAAACATTTTAAAAACCTTATTTACTTTACATACAATAGTTTCGTTCTATATTATAGACTTATAGAAAGAGACCTTCTAAAAACGTTAAAATGTATGACTGGCACGCGAAACTTTAAATGAGAGTGAATAACTGAAGACTCGGCACACCGCTTCTGAAAGGTTGCCGACCCCCGTGTGAGCGCTTGCTCCAAAAGGCAGCATGGGCCAATGGGTAGGACACTGGCCTGGCAGTCTGGAGACTTGTGCTTTGCTCCCCTTCCGCCAGTGACCTATTGGGTGACCTTGGGCAAGTCTCTTCACGGCTCTGCGCCTCGGTTTCCCCCTCTGCAGGATGGGGCTAATGACATTGGCAGCCCTTTATACAGCACTGTGAGATCTGGGGGCGGAAAGAGCTGGGTCTTACTAGAAAAAACAAGCCCTGGATCCGGACCTGGTAAAGTTTGGATCAGGAGTGCCGATCTCAGAGGACCCCCAAGGGGCTGGTTTTCAAAGCATTCCTCCTGCACTGGGCTCCTTGACCTGGCACCAAAAACACCAGAACCATCGCCAGACACTTAAGGCCACGTCTGCCCAGGCCAAAAGGTGGGTTTGGCCATCAAGTTACCCGAACTCAACCGGAACCTCCCCTTTAATGCCCATGTAGACCCCGCTGACCCCTTTAATTAGGTGGGAGCACAGACTCTGACACAAGCGGCTAAAACCCGGGTTACACGTTCACTCTCCTGCCAAAAGACACTGTTCAGTCGAAGGTGCCCACCCATGAGGTTCCTAAATCCAGAGACTGGGCAGGGGGCAGCTCTGAATTTTCTAAGCCCTCAAAGCCATAACCCACGGTGACCCACAACCCGGGTTTCTTCCTGGGGTTACGGCAGCATGCAGAAGTGCCAGATGAGCTCAAGGCTTCACTGGAGCCTGAAACTATGGCAGGCAGGAGGGTCTTTCCCTCAGTACCAGAGCGGGTCTGGGGCTAGAACCCAGGTCTCCTAGAGTGTTCCGGCCACTAGGCCCCACTGCCTGGGATAGCGACTGTGCCCAGCCCTGTGCGTCCCCAGTCCATGGCTATAATGTCTCCCCAGGGCAGCTTGGCTTGGGGGATCTAAAACCGGGGAGGAGATGTTTTGATTTCTGCTGTGGAGAGAATTTGACCTGCAGTGTCACAGGGATGAGCGTCAGCTGGAGGGATGGATGGACATGAGAGAAGCGAGCAGAGCCCTGAATGACCATCTGCTTTGATATCCCCGGCGTATACATCTACTGGCTTCGGTCCCAGTCAAGTCAGTGGGGAAGGTCCTGTTTAATAGGATAAGGCCCTGCCAGGCGCATCGCCGATAAGCTACAGAAGGCAATGGGCAGAAGAGAACGGAAGGCAGGATCCACCCACTGAGGCCAAGGGGCTCAGCACAGTCTTCTAGGGCCAGGCTTGGGTCTCTAACTCAGCCAGTTTTCAGCACGCACAGCCAGCTGTCATGTGACTGCAAATGGGCCAGTGTCCATGGCTGTCATGCTGGGCTGCCCAGAGAGGTGTTTCTGGAAATCAGGTTCCCCAGAGTTAAAAATCGCTTCCACTTTCCTCAGCTGGCAAATCCTGAGTTCCGAGAGCTGTGTTTCCGGTGTTACACACACCCCAGCCCCACAGCCCTGGCTGGCTTGATAACGCTACGACTATTGTCCGGTCAGTTCTCTGTCACTCTGCACCTTGGGGAGAAAACGGCACCACTGCAGGGCAGGGCAGAGCTCACCCCTCTGACCTGGCCCTGTTTTGTGCCCTTTTCCCACTGCCGCCGGTCATCTACTCTAACCACCAGACTGCACTGCCATCCTGACTACTCCAGCCACCTCGGGAAACACACGCTCACAGTGACGCCAGATTGGGGTGCGGGGGTGTTGGGAAATAAGAAAACAGGTCAAGAAATCTATATGTAATGAAGAGACAATATGGGAATGTCATTAGATAGATAGATAGATAGATAGATAGATAGATAGATAGATAGATAGATAGATAGATAGATAGATAGAGGGGGTGTATGGGGATAGATAGATAGATAGATAGATAGATAGATAGATAGATAGATAGATAGAGGGGGTGTATGGGGATAGATAGATAGATAGATAGATAGATAGATAGATAGATAGATAGATAGAGGGGGTGGATGGGGATAGACAGATAGATAGATAGATAGATAGATAGATAGATAGATGGGGTGTATGGGGATAGATAGATAGATAGATAGATAGATAGATAGATAGATAGATAGATAGATAGATAGATAGATGCTCGGTGTGTATGGGGATAGATAGATAGATAGATAGATAGATAGATAGATAGATAGAGGGGGTGTATGGGGATAGATAGATAGATAGATAGATAGATAGATAGATAGATAGATAGATAGATAGATAGATAGATAGATAGATAGATAGATAGATAGAGGGGGTGGATGGGGATAGATAGATAGATAGATAGATAGATAGATAGATAGATAGATAGATAGATAGATAGATAGATGGGGTGTATGGGGATAGATAGATAGATAGATAGATAGATAGATAGATAGATAGATAGATAGATAGAGGGGGTGTATAGGGATAGATAGATCAATAGATAGATCGATAGATGCTCGGTGTGTATGGGGATAGATAGATAGATAGATAGATAGATAGATAGATAGATAGAGGGGGTGGATGGGGATAGATAGATAGATAGGTAGATAGATAGATAGATAGATAGATAGATAGATAGATAGATAGATAGATGGGGTGTATGGGGATAGATAGATAGATAGATAGATAGATAGATAGATAGATAGATAGATAGATAGATAGATGCTCGGTGTGTATGGGGATAGATAGATAGATAGATAGATAGATAGATAGATAGATAGATAGATAGATAGATAGAGGGGGTGTATGGGGATAGATAGATAGATAGATAGATAGATAGATAGATAGATAGATAGATAGATAGAGGGGGTGGATGGGGATAGATAGATAGATAGATAGATAGATAGATAGATAGATAGATAGATAGATAGATGGGGTGTATGGGGATAGATAGATAGATAGATAGATAGATAGATAGATAGATAGATAGATAGAGGGGGTGTATAGGGATAGATAGATCAATAGATAGATCGATAGATGCTCGGTGTGTATGGGGATAGATAGATAGATAGATAGATAGATAGATAGATAGATAGATAGATAGATAGATAGATAGATAGAGGGGGTGTATGGGGATAGATAGATCAATACATAGATCGATAGATGCTCGGTGTGTATGGGGATAGATAGATAGATAGATAGATAGATAGATAGATAGATAGATAGATAGATAGAGGGGGTGTATGGGGATAGATAGATAGATAGATAGATAGATAGATAGATAGATAGATAGATAGATAGATAGATAGATAGAGGGGGTGTATGGGGATAGATAGATAGATAGATAGATAGATAGATAGATAGATAGATAGATAGATAGATAGATAGAGGGGGTGTATGGGGATAGATAGATAGATAGATAGATAGATAGATAGATAGATAGATAGAGGGGGTGTATGGGGATAGATAGATAGATAGATAGATAGATAGATAGATAGATAGATAGATAGATAGATAGAGGGGGTGTATGGGGATAGATAGATGATAATTATTGTCTCTTACTGTTGTATTTTACTATTAACACAAGGCTGTCTGGCTGCTCACGTCAAGGCCTCTTTCAGCTCCAGGCTTTCATATCATTTGTACATTCCCTAGTTGTAATAGACACGGTTTGCAAACAACATAAACCGATCCAGGAGATGAACAATCCCATGGCACACTAGCATCCTCCGCTCCCTCCCCCCCCCAGCAGCACCAGTCCTGGGGGTGGCGGAGAACAGCCGCACGCAGGTAGCGTTCGCTCTCTGTGGAGAGATGACGGCGTATTTGATTTGGATACAAGTGACAGATAACACCAACAGGCTGCGGGATGGAAGAACTCCTCTCTCCTGAGGATTTCAAAGCCTGCTAGCCTAGGGGTAGGGTTTGATCCCGCCCAGCCGCCCCTTGTTACCGTCCGCACGCAGATGTCTCTAGGCAGGGAGCCGTGCAAACTCACTGGCTTGTCCAGCAAATATGGGGGGGGGGGGGGGGGGTTCTGGCTCTTCTCTTTGTGGCGGGTTTGAATGGTTCCCGATTGAAACACAAATAAAAAGGGGAGGGGGGAGTATCAGGTTCTAGGAGGGGGAAGGAAAATGAGCATCCACTGAAAAGGCAACGCGGCTGTGCTGATCAGTAGCAGAGGGAGTGCGCGTCCCTGGGCAGGGGATAGTCACAGGTACTGTGTGCTGCGGGGTAACACCACATTAACATGCAAATGTCTCCCCGCCTGCTGGGAGCAGATAATAAAAGGCTAACCAGGAAAGAGGCTATATCGGGGGAGGCGGAGGCGGAGGCGGAGGCGGGGGGGGGGGGGGGGTTTGAAACCGAGGTTTCTTTTTAATTATTTTCCCTCTTTGAAAGAAAAGGAAAGAAAAGAAAAGGAGATTTGCCAGGTTTTCTTCCAGCATCAACAGCCATAAAGACAGGAGATAGGAAGGTCGAGATGATCAGACAGGCTCCGACCCCAGATCCATCTAGTCTGTCTCTGCCAGCGCTTCTGAACAAGGAGCCATAATCTCCACTAAGGACAATGGTGGAATAACCTGCTCAGCGCCCACATCCAGGGCCGGGTCCCCAGGACCCAGCGCCCGCGATAGGGGCCGGATTCCCCGGGGCTCAGCGCCCGCGATCGGGGCCCGGTTCCCCAGGGCTCAGCGCCCACATCCAGGGCCGGGTCCCCAGGACCCAGCGCCCGCGATCGGGGCCGGGTTCCCCAGGGCTCAGCGCCCACATCCAGGGCCGGGTCCCCCGGGGCTCAGCGCCCGCGATCGGGGCCGGGTTCCCCAGGGCTCAGCGCCCGCGATCGGGGCCGGGTTCCCCAGGGCTCAGCGCCCGCGATCGGGGCCAGATTCCCCAGGGCTCAGCGCCCGCGATCGGGGCCGGGTTCCCCAGGGCTCAGCGCCCGCGATCGGGGCCGGGTTCCCCAGGGCTCAGCGCCCGCGATCGGGGCCGGATTCCCCAGGGCTCAGCGCCCGCGATCGGGGCCGGATTCCCCAGGGCTCAGCGCCCGCGATCGGGGCCGGATTCCCCAGGGCTCAGCGCTCGCGATCGGGGCCGGATCCCCCAGGGCTCAGCGCCCGCGATCGGGGCCGGATTCCCCAGGGCTCAGCGCCCGCGATCGGGGCCCGATTCCCCAGGGCTCAGCGCCCGCGATCGGGGCCCGATTCCCCAGGGCTCAGCGCCCGCGATCGGGGCCGGATCCCCAGGGCTCAGCGCCCACATCCAGGGCCGGATCCCCCAGGGCTCAGCGCCCGCGATCGGGGCCGGATCCCCCAGGGCTCAGCGCCCGCGATCGGGGCCGGATTCCCCAGGGCTCAGCGCCCGCGATCGGAGCCCGGTTACCCAGGGCTCAGCGCCTGCGATCGGGGCCAGGTTCCCCGGGGCTCAGCGCCCGCGATCGGGGCCGGGTTCCCCGGGGCTCAGTGCCCGCGATTGGGGCCGGGTTTGCTCCCCAGCCCCTCACCCAGTGTGTTGAACTCTACGGACAGGCTGGCCCTCAGGCCTTGATCCAACGTGCGCTGAAGCCCACGGACATTAGTTCAGTCACTTAGCGGTTGGCTTATACTAGGAAGGTTTAAATCCCGTAGACATCAATGGAGGTTCTCACCCTCCATATCAGTGATCCCTGCTTTGTTGAACCCGGCCGATCTCTGGGCCTGAATGCTCTCTTGTGGCAGTGAGTTCCACAGCCTACTTATGTGCATTTCCCCAGCTGCCAGTTGCATGGAATGGCCCCTTTCTGCTGGCATCGGGATGTCGGATAAACACAAATTCTGATTTTCTTTGTCATTTATAGGCCTCCATCTCAACCCCCCATCCATCCCTTCTCTAACCAGTCCTGATCTGCTGACTGTCTCCTCATAATAAAGTCTAGCCATGGCTCCAATGCTTTTCACCAGCAAGCCCTGAACCTCGCCTATATCGGCCATTTTAAGATGGGGCAACCAGCAAAGAGCCGCGTATTGGGGTGGGAGCATCACACGGCTTTTGATAATGCCATTAGACTGCCAGTGCCCTTTTCCCTTATGCCCCCTCCCCTTCGTTAATAATGCTCGTGCCTAACTCTAAACCAGCACTTTTCCCGCTGCAGATCTCAACGCGCTTTGCCAAGGAGGTCAGGTTCATTATCCTCATGTTACAGATGGGGAAACTGAGGCACAGAGCGGGGCCGGGACTTGCCTGAGTTCACCCACCAGGCCAGTGATAGAGCCAGGAATAAAACCCAGGTCTCTTGAGTCCTAGGCCGGAGCGCTACCCACTTTTTAAAGTAAAATCACAGTGCGTGGAGAAGCCTCATGCCGCAGACCGCTACCGCATCACTGACACTTGGTGACACGAGACCCCCACACTAATATGTGGGAGTGCCCCCTGCTGGCTGGGAAGTGGATGCCCAGAGCCAGGTTAACACGCCCCAGGAGTCCTGCTCCTCCAGCCAACCAGGCCCCAGCCAGAGCTCGTTCTATCTCTGTACACACCTTCGCTGGCACAGGCCCAGCCACCACATTGGTCACGGCCTGAGACCTGCCCGTGCTGTGTTTGGCGTAAGTGCAACGTTGAGAAAGGCCGAGTCGGTCTCCTCACCCCCCCAGCAGGTGACAGTTTCCTAGCGGACTCGCTCCTGGCTCCTTGTCAGTCTACCTGATTCCTTCTGAGCTAACAAGGGGCGTGCCACAGTGGTGGGGACGGAGTGACGGGGTGCTGGGGTGGGTGTGTTGCCATGGCCGCATTATGGGGCACGCATGGGTGTATTTGTATAGGGATGTGTGCGCTCTGTTGTGGTGCACACGTGTGTGTATGTTGCTGTGTTATAAAAACATGAGATTGGCCATGCTGGTCAGACCAATGGTCCATCTAGCCCAGTACCCTGTCTTCCAACAGTGGCCAATGCCAGGTGCCCCAGAGGGAATGAACAGAACCAGACAATTTTTGTGTGATCCATCCCCTGTCATCCAGTCCCAGCTTCTGACAGTCAAAGACTAGGGCCACCCAGAGCATGGGGTTGCATCCCTACTATTGATTGACTTTTCTTCCAGGAACTGATCTAATTCTTTTTTGAACCCAGTTATAGTTTTAGCCTTCACAACATCCCCTGGCAGTGAGTTCCACAGGTTGACATTGCGCCGAGAAATACTTCTCTTTTTTTTAATCCTGCCCTCTATTCATTTCATTGGGTGGCCCCTGGTTCTTGTGTGATGTGAAGGGCTAAATAACACTTCCCTATTCGTTTTCTCCACACCAGTCACGATTTCAAAGACCTCTGTCATATCCCCCCTTAGTCGTCTCTTTTCTAAGCTGAAGAGTCCCAGTCGTTTTAATCTCTCCTCATACAAAAGCCGTTCCATACCCGTAATCATTTCTGTTGCCCTTCTCTGTACCTTTTCCAAGTCCAATATAGCTTGTTGAAGATCGATCAATAAGATCTGCACGCAGTATTCAAGATATGGGCTCACCGTGGATTTATATAGCGGCAATATGGTATTTTCTGTTTTATCCTCTATCCTTTTCTTAATGAGTCCCAACAGTCTGTTCGCTTTTTTGACTGCCGCTGCACATTGAGTGGATGTTTTCAGAGAACTACCCACAACGACTCCAAGATCTCCTTCCTGAGTGAAAAGCAACAGAGGGTCCTGTGGCACCTTTAAGACTCCTTCCTGAGTGGTAACCGTTCGTTTAGACCCCATCATTTTATATGTGTAGTTGGGATTATGCTTTCCAGTGTTCATTCCTTTGCATTTATCAACACTGAATTTCATCTGCCATTTTGTTGCCCAGTCACCCAGTTTGGTGAGTTCCCTTTGCAACTCTTCGCAGTCTGTTTTCTGTTGCTTGTGTGTGTGTGTGCAGCTTGTGTGTGTGCAGCTTGTGTGTGTGCTGTGGCAAAACTCATTCTCCCAGCCCGTCCTTTTAACCAGATCTCCCCTTGCTTTGCATCCCTCCCCGCCTCCCCCTTCTCTATTTCATCCAACATAAGCTCACTTTCTTGATTCTTCCTGGCTTGGCCCTATTAACACTCATTCGTGGGCCAGATGTTGACCCCCCTCCTCCAGTCAGCCCATGATGACGGCCTCAGTTGCCCACTTGTTACAGTTGCAAACCAGCCCTCTCCTGCTTCCTCCTACGCTGGGAGGTGCCCCCCATAACGTCCACAGAGCGACCCCATTAGCCACTTTCCCCGCCTTCACATTCGCCTGCGCCCTGACGCCTGCAAAAAATGTGACAAAACTGTGAAGTCGCTGGTGAGCGGAGCCCCTGCCAGCCCCTGCCAGCCCTGCCGATCTCTGTTGTCTGGTTGTTTCTTTCTGCTCCCCGTCAGTCTGTCTGTCTGTATCGACCTGGTGTCTCGTGTCTTATACGCAGCCTGCCAGCTATTCGGGGCAGGGGCCGTGTGTCTGGACAGCCTTTGCGCTGGGGGTCCTGGGCTGTGGGTGACGTTCCTGGGCACTGCAATAATACGTAATGCTGGAGGTGAGGGAGGCGTCTGGCTCGGGGAGGCCCAGGTAGATGGCACCCTGGCTGTGCTGGGCTTACACCCCAGCCCCACGCTGCTCCCCCTTCAGGCAGAGGAAGGCAGCGCCGCTCCCACCCCCCAGCTGCAGACCCGCCGGCGTACGGGGTTGGGGCGGTGAGACCCAGCGTTGCTACCTTCGGATTCAATTAGGCCCCGTGCCGCTCCGGAGGGGGGCCCGTCTCCCCGGCACCGTGGGCAGCCGTGCGTTAAATGAGCTCTTGCCTTGATAGCGCTGGCATTTCAGGCGGCAGCCACGTGGCTCCACTAACAACCTCGGGGAGTTGTTAAGTAAAAGCTACATGGGGTCGTGCCGGCGGGAGGGAGCAGCGAGCGGGGCCCCTGGCAGCTCGGCAGAGCTGGGGAGGGACCACAGAGGATGGGGAGAAGTGGGGAAGGGCACACGGGATGGGGGTGTGGGGAGAGGGGCATGTGGGGCGAGAGGCGGCGAGGGACATGCGGGGAGAGGATGTGAGGGGAGAGGCATGTCGTGGGAAGGGGTGGGGGATGAGGCAGGGGCCACATGGGGGAGGGGATGTGGGGGAGAGGCGGTGAGGTGCACATGGGGAGAGGAGGTGGGGGGAGAGGTGGGGAGGTGCACGTGGGGGGAGGGGACGTGGGGGAGAGGCGGGGAGGTGCACCTGGGGGAGAGGGTGTGGGGGAGAGACAGGGAGGTGCACATGGGGAGAGGAGGTGGGGAGGTGCACGTTGGGGGAGGGAGCATGGGGGAGAGGCAGGGAGGTGCACATGGGGGGAGGAGGTAGGGGGAGAGGTGGGGAGGTGCACATGCGGGGAGGGGATATCCCCTACCTGTTCAGATGGTCCCGGCTCCCGGGAGCATGGGCTGGGAGACCCTAGCTGTCCAGAGGCCCCGCCCACAAAGCTGCTGATTGGAGGAGACATCCGGCCTCGCTGATTGGCTCAGACTTGCTATTTAAGCCAGAAGGAGGCCAGGATGCTGTCTGAGCAGCTAGGGGATAGTCCTGGGTTGGCTGCTCCCTCAGGCCTTGCCTGCCCAGCCGCCCACCCGCCTTGTTTCTGTTTCAGCACCACACCCCTGGGTACCGTGCCTGACCCAGCTCCCACCCTCAGCTTGACTCCTGGCTCTGACCCCCAGCTCCGGTGGCTGACCCCTGCTCTGACCACTAGGCACGACTGGCCACGTCCTGTCTCACATCCATCTCCTGCCTTGTTGGATTAGAAAAGTCCATCTGCTCCAGAGTCCTACCTCCTGCCACGCCCAGTCAGACAACGAGGCCCAGCCTGACAGACCAAATTAGACTATTACTCCATGCGGTCCACGCTCCGGCCTCCTGCCACTCTGCCTCTCGCAGCAGAGTCTGACGCATCACAGGGAGGGCTTGTCACGCATGCCGGGGCCATCTCCCTCTGTGCTCAGCACTGCACAACTGGAGAGGTGTATTGTGGGGATTCCCCCCTTCCTCCGGCACTTTCTGTAAGGGCAGATGCTTTACCTGTCCTGGCTACGTTTGGATTTGGGTATTTACATTTGACCTCCCTAAATACCTGCTGCTGTTACAACTGGAGACCGCATTCACCTTCCTTTCCTATGCTAAACTGCAAAGTTGCTACACGCTGTTAAACCGCGGCCTCTGCTTCACCCCAGAAGTGGCCGCATTTCAGCGGGAGGTGAAGCACTCCCCATGTAGGGTCTGCGTGCTGGCTTGTGAAGTCTGCAAAGCCAGGGAACGATGTGTAATTGTAAGTTATCGTATCATTAAAGCGGCAGTAAATGCTGGGCTCAGCTCTGGCTGCTTTACACTTATTACTATGTAGAAAGTCTGTTCCGTAGCTGCAACGAGGCACCTTCGGCTGTGCAAGACAGGGGAATCAGTGCACTTCTCCGAGGTAAAATTGCTCGGCCTCCGCTCCCTGATGTGGAACAGCTCTAGAGGAGTGTGATAATGGCTCAGAAATGCACAGGCCTGGCACCTTATCTGCTTGCAGGAAAACGGACAAAGGGACAGGTCTTCTTTTTTAACTCTTTAAGCACCTGCATGAGGGAGAGCAGAACCCCTACCCCTGCATCCCTTGAAAAGGCAAACATCAGCGGGAGAGCCAGCCTGCCTCCAGTCCAGTGGGGACATGCTGGGCAGAAAGAAGGGGCCTGCCCCGTGCTGCACCAGCGCTGAAATGCAGCCACCTCTGGGGTGGAGCAGAGGCGGCAGTTAACAGCACTCAGCAACATCCTGGGTTAGCACAGGAAGGGAAGGAGAAGCCTTTTCCCGATTGACACTGAAGCAGGAGTTTTGGGGTGTGAAGAATCTTGCCCCATGTGTTCCATGCAGGCTTCTGGCACAGAAGGACTGGGTGTGAGTCATGCCACACAACCATGCCAAAGTGGGTGGAGACGGGGGACGGGGGGGGCGCTGACTACAGATGTAACCAAACTCAGGTTGTCAATTTTGGTGGGGTGTATTCCTGGAGGTTTCATCACATGACATAATCTTTAATCAACGACAGAAGATAAGACGCTCAGAAGATATTTCCGGGGTCTTGGTCATTTCAGTCGAGTGACAGATCATAAGCCAGGGGTTCCCTTCGTACAACCAGATCAGGGAGCCAGCTTTCACCTACACTTCCAGGACCCCCTTGCCCTGGTCAGAATCTCTTTATTTGTCTTCGCAGCACCCCGGTGGAGGCTGGCAGGGCCGATGTCCCCATTGTACAGATGGGGAACTGAGGCACCGAGAGATGACCAAACAGATCCGCCAGTCCCTTGAGTTCATTGTTTTTATGCACTCAGTGGGAGTTAGGCACCTCTGAAGATCTGGGCCCGCGGTCACACAGGGGATTGAATCCTAGGCTAGAGTCCTACCCATTGGACATGCCAAATATTGCAAGGCTTCGGGTAAAACTTTGGAACTTGGCAAGGCTGCTAGGGAGGGAACTCAACTTCTCACAGCGTTCTGGACTGCACTGTTAATGTTAAATCACTCCCGCACCCCACCCCACAAGGTCCCCAGACCCCCCCCCCCCCCACACACCTTCTTTCTGCCAAAACTTTCTCAATGCAATGAAAACAAATTAACAACAACAACAAGAGCAATGAAAACTTTCTGGTTCGGGGTTTTTTGTGTGACAGCGCATCTGGGGCATAAATGGCTTGGCAGCGATGGGGGGTTTATTCCTGCCGCATAAATTACGTGCACACGAACCTCGGGTTTGGGGCGGATCATTTCTAGTGTAAATAATTTGCAAAAATAAGAGTGAGTAGAACAGCAACTTGCAAGGGATGGACCAAGTGTTGGACTCAGCTAGAGACAGTTGACTGATTTATTGTGAAGGTGTCATGGTGAATTTCAAGTCATTTTTCATTGCATAATTAGCCAGTTTGCCATGATTCAGCCAGACAGGAGCCCTAAGGAAGTTAGGGACTCAAATCATTGGCTAGACTCTCCTCTCTGACACCTAACTCCCTTAGGTTTCTTTGAAAAGCCAAGCCCTCGTCTGCACCAGTTATTCAGGGATAACTGAGTGGGATGAGTTGAAGATTCTCTGGTGGCAGAGGGGCTACAGGTGTATGTATAATGTCAGAGTAATTTCTCGGCTATCGTCAGCTCAGCTTCCTAAATGTCCCCAAGCCACTATGTAGACGCAATAAACTGTTGGAACAAATTAGTGGTCGTGATACACAGAACACCACTAACACAGAACACCACCAATGTCACTATCTTGTATGCTGTGGCCACTAATCATGCAGCGGTGTGGGTAGAACACACATTCTCCTCATTCAAAAACAAAGGCCATTTGAGTGAATAGAGAATCCCCGTTAGGTGCCGACAGTATAGGGCTTATGACACACATATGGAGAGTTCTGAGTCCAGGTTGTAGAGGGCAGTAGCACACATACACTGGCCAGTTGATTACATTATTCCACACATAATACTTCTAAAAGGAAATTGCATTGTTCTGATAATGAAACCCTCTTCCTGCAGCTATTCCGTTGGTCAGACAGTCTGCAGGGCTTGAGCTGACTACCATCTCACATGGCTAGAGGGAGCTTTGGTCACAGTCTCACAGTGGGATCTTAACACTTTAAGACCCGTATCCTCCACGTCTGAAATGCAGGTCACGGACAGCGGTACATCAGCCAACCTGAGCTGATGCTGGGTGTTCCAAAGAGAGCAGACTGCCTTCTAGAGGTCTCAAAGTCCACTTCTTTGAAATGGAATTGCTTCAAAATTGAACATTTCCTCAGGAAAATTTTGATTTTCCTGCAATGTTTCAATTTTCCATTCCCCTCAGGCCAAACCACCACTGTGCATCATGGGAGTCATGTGGCTGTGGTGAATCATGGGAGATGTAGTCCAGCTGGCGAGTTCAGCCCATAGAGGAGAATGGGGGTATGAGGCACCCAAACTATAACTCACATAAGACACCCAAACACAACTCCCATGAGGCAGTGCAGCAGGTCAGGTGGACACAGATTAATGTGGACCCGAGCTGAAATGAAACGTTCTGACATTATTTTTTGGACGTTTCTGTTCCGTGAAAAGTTTCGCTATTTCAACTTTTTGTCCCAATTTGGAACCAAAATGTCGGCCTTTCCAGCTGGATGCAAATTCCAATTTGCCCTGCTCGTTTCTTAGCTATTCCTTGGACCATGGTGATCTCTACCATGCATGTCAGCATAGCCACACTTGGACGTGGAACCCAGCTCAGGGGCCGGTACTTACGCCTCAAGGCAGGACAGGTTGTGAATTGTGGGATACTAATTCTCAAAGGGCCCGTTAAACTCCCGTTCAGCCTCATGTCTAACAGCCCACCTGGGGCAAGTTTATTTCCCATAATCCACACGCCGGAGTTTCTTATTGCAATTATAAAATTTTATTATAGTCTCTTTTTTTTTTAAACACAGATTCATATATGTTAATTTAATGACGAAGCTTATAAGTTCCAAGCAGGGAATTAGGATGTGTTCATTTTACTGCTGAGAATTTTTATTAGATAATCAGCTTGCTCGATCACACCTGCCCCCTTTTATAATTAGGAGCAGTAAAAATGTAGCATGTGTGTTTACTCCATCTCCTGAGGCGACAAACATTTGTGCAGGGCCTTGCAAGAAAGTTTTAGGGGAGAGGCAGGAGAAATCGGCTAAGAGACTGAAGTTCTGGAAGATCTCAAAGAGCTTGCAGGAAATCAGTGAATCGGCCACCCCTCCGACTGTCCCAGTGACATAGCTGTTCCGTTATAGATAAGTAAACTGAGGCACACAGAGTTAAGCGACTGTGCCAAGCTCAAAGAAGCAGGTGAGTAGCAGAGCTGGGGATAGACGCCGCTGACTCCCTGCTCTGCTTTCACCACGACATGCCATTGCTTCCTTATGGCACCTAAGTGCACTCTCCTTTAACGGGAAGGCTGGCTCCGAATGCGATAGCCTAGGTAGCCGTGAATTGGGATGAGGAACTTAAAAGGAGATGTTGGACAGAGAAGAGGTGGACAGGGAGCCATCAAAGGGGCCCTTAAAAGGGAAAATTTTGAGGGTGAGATTCTATGCTAAGCCTGTAAGAGGAGCAACACACAGCCACAGCCCAGGCGGTTGTGGGGGGCAGTCAGATGGCTTTAAGCCGCCATTAAACCTTCCCAGTTCTGGGCTGCTGATGAGGCTGGAGGGACCCCCAGGAATAACAACGCAGAGGGCCTGTCTACAGCAGCCTCCCCTGGTCCAGGGCTACAGTGCTGGCTAGAATCTCTGTACTGTGACCTCTACCCATCTCCATCCTCACCCCCACCCCGGCACACCCCCTACACTCGAGGTTGGGAGAGGCAGCTCTGAGCTAGCCAACTGCACAGCCAGTCAGATACAGGGCTAGTAGGGTCTCTTTATGGGGGTGCAGCCATGTGAAGGGGGCAGAGGATCTCACTCTGGATTTCTCAATGCTGGTTTATGATGCCCACAGAATGCCTGACAGGTCTGGGTTTTGTGGGGGTCGGAGAGTTTGTTCAGTGGGTTTTGGGGGGTGTTAAGTTGGTTCGAGTTTTTCCTCCTCAGTTTTTTACCTTAGAAATCCCAGAAATGGCATCTTTGTAAATGGAAAACAACAAAGAGGAAGGAAAAGCAAGATCGGGAAGGTCCAGTTTGATTCTCCAGAGTCAACTGGAGGTCTCCTTGGAGGACTCAGTGAAATGGAACAGGCGCACTCTCAGACCTCAGTCAAAGGGAGTGTGTTATATCTTTAACCCAGCAAGATTTCCCCCCAGCTGTGTGTCAGACATTTGAGCTACATAAGTGATATCAAACGCAAGCAGCAAAGAGTGTTAAACAGTTATAGCCCCTCTCAGTTAAACAGGTTTTGTTTGCTTTGTACCTGTGATGTCGCAGCCCTACTCATTCTCCAGTTGTCCATAGGGTCTTCCATAGAAAACAGGATGGACAAGACATGAATTTCTAATGTCAAAAAACAAGCAGTACCTGCCTTCCCTTCCCTTTGAAAAATAGAAAGTCTTACCAGTTTCTTTCAACCATCGAAAGAAAGGCAAAAAAGCACACGCATCCACTGTTTTTCCCTTGTGACTCATCTTCAAGTGGCTTTCCATCCACCCTTTATGTGTCTATAGGCACCGAAACCTGCAGATGCAGGTGACCTGTGTTAGAGTTCTTGACTGGGATTGTCAAAGCAGCCAAAGAGAGTTGGTCACCCACTTGACTTCTCTGGGCTTTGGCAATGCACCTAACTCCCTTAGGCTGTGAAAACCCCAGCCCTAGCTACCTGCCAGACAGGGGCAGCTGCTACATGATGTCCAAATGACATAAACTGCTCCCACAGGTAACTAGGCACTTGGGAAAGATAGGAAAAGATAGGAGAGAGCCCTTTGGCCTGACTATACTTTTTCACACAACATATAGACTGTGGAACTCATTGGCACCAGAAATGATTGTGGCCAAGAACGTTGCAAGGTTCAAAAAGGGATCGGCCAGTTATATGGAGAACAAGAGTAACTGGAGCAGTTATAGTTAATGACAACAAACGTTTCAGAAGGGAAATTAAAGCTCAGACCCTGGCGGCAGCCCTGACGTATATTAGCGATTAGGATGAGACCCTGGCGGGCCGATTATCCCACTGCTGCTTTCCTCTGAAGCCTCTGGTGCTGGTTGCTGGCCCTCAGTTCTGAGCCAATCTGATAATTTGTATGGTCCAATGATCCGGCAGCTGTAGTCCCCTTGCTAAGGATTCCCACGGTCACGGCACAGCTGACTCCGTGGAGATGGGGCGTGGCCAGAATGCACTTTGCTCACTGGCCTCAGCTGGCGAATGGTCCTTAGGGGAGGTTAGAGCAGCCCCTAGACTGCTCTTGGTGCACCAGGGCTGGGGACTGAAAAGAGAAAGGGGGAGTGGTAACCTTGGTGCGCCCTGCCCTGTTGGTTTTGCAGAGAACCTGGCCTGGTGTGGTTTGGGGGCCTTCTAGTGGGAGATTTAATCACAGCCATTCTTACTTCAGAGCACGCCAGCTGGGCTACCTTCCCCAGAATGCTCAGTGCCGAGCTGGGGCCGTTCGGAGCGTGAGGGCTGCAGTACGTCAGACCGATGGCGTCGGGCGGAGGTAACCCACCATGCCGAGAGGCCGTACCTACATCAACAGAAACGCTGCCTCCCCAGGGACATATGCCAGCTTAACCACACTGAGCAGGGTGTGGAGTTTTCACCCTAGCCTGGTGGAATCTGAGACAAAAAGCACATGTCTCCGGTATACACCCCGCTCCCCAAACACACCGCTGTCCCGAGGACCTGTCTCCCCGCACTCGGCTTTGTCCTCGCCCACCCTCGTGTCCTGGCTCATGTCGCATTAACCCTGCTTCTTCGAAGGGCCGACACGAGGTCGCCGCTCGGACTAGTCATCAGAGAACCTGGGGCAACATGCCCAGTCAAAACCCCACTGCAAACCTCTCTGCTCCGGATGCTGGGTTGGGGAAATCAGCCAGTGACAACTTCAGCCGGCCCAGTATGCGGCTACCCATCGTTTAAGAGGGACAGGCTGATGTGAGGCCATCCGGAGCCGCGCCCTAGGACACACCACAACCACTAGGAAGCCCCAAGAGCCAGCCCCGGCTTGGTCTGCCCATATTGATCACGCTGGTTGAACCAAAGGTGTGGCGATAAACTGATTTGGGGGCAGCTGTGTGTGCGGCCAGTCTTGCATCGCTTAGATCCGTTTACGGGTGCCAGCGGAATCAATACAAGCCTGGTTTAAACCCAGTGTGTGGCCACACACCAGTTTGGGAAATGGGGGCTGCTCCAGGGGGTAGCCCAGGCCCGTTTCCGGGAGCTCCTCTCACTCAGACCCCTTTGTGGGAGCGGTGTTCAGCCTGACGGCTCCGGCTGCTTGTCCCCGAGCAGAACACCGGGGCCTTTGGAGTCTCCTGTTTAACAGAGCTGTGGGGAGAGTTGCTGTTCCCTGGGGACAGTAGCTGGAGGGGTGGACGGGTTATCGTCCAGGAGAAAGGCAGGCGGTGGGCTGGGTTTTCGGCTAACTGTGAACAATATTCGCCACTAGCTGAGAACTTTTGCAGGTGCAACGGATGTTTCTGCTGAAGAAAATCAGGCCCCGAGACGCTTTAATTTTGCACGGAAAACAAACACGCCCGAAAGCTCAGAAGGGATCTAGACCCTCAAGCGTCTGCCCTGATCATTCTCAGCTCCTGATAACCCCGGTCATGACCCATAGATTACGTTTCCACTCCGGGACTCGGACCCTGCTGGCCAGCGCCACGCCCTGCACAGATCGGCTCTGCAGCAGGGGCACCCGCTTTAATAGGAACGTTAGCGGCAGATCGGAAGGGGGCATTTACGTGGACTGGAGGCTCTTTGAGGCAGGGATCTGCTTGGTTCTGTGTTTGTTTGGCACTAGCAATGTGGGGGCCTGGGCCAGGACGTCTAGCCACCACAAATAACACATCAGTGGGCAGCACACTGCTGTGGGCAGAGCCTGTCAGGGTGTTTTCTACACTTCACACCCAGGCCAGGCTCTGACTCGGCCCCGCTTCCATCCACACACAAATCAGTCTGACTCAGGCCAGCAAGCGCTCGGGAACTGGGACCCGAGGATCATGGCTCAGCGCCTGAGTCCCGCTGCGACTCGGGTCCAAGCCCTGTCAGTTTGCAGTGCAGACGCCGCTCACGCCACAGACCCGGGTCGGAAGGGCTGTGCAGTGCAGTGGGACTACATTGGCACGGCTGTGAGACTGGGTCCAGCGATTGTAAACCCAGGTCTACAATGCAGTGTGGACGCTCACGCGCAGGTGTGGAAACACGGAGCCCTCCAGACGCGGGCTTAGCATGCCGCAGAGACTGAGCGGCCCTGGCTTCATGCCCCAAGGGGAACAGTTAGCTACTGAATACCTTCTCAGAGGGACGGATCTTCTTGCAAGTGGGGATGTCAGTCCTAGGGTTGAGTTGTCTTGGAAGATGCTGGTGCAATATCTACTCTGATGTTAATTCCTCCCAGGGTACGGCTGCACTGTAATGGTGCCGCACTAGCCGTCTTGAGTACAAGCCCATCCAGGACCCTGGACCCATGCGCAGCTGGCTAGCTGTGCGGCCACGGCTCTTTCTGGTGCTCTAGCTCGAGGCAAGCTAGCTCCGGTATATCTCCACATGCTGCCCCGATCGCAGGAGAGCCGTACCCTCAGAGCACCACAAGCCACACTCTGCTCTCAGTCACAAGTGTGTAAATCCAGGAGCCCAAGGAATCGCTGGGGGTTTACTCCCAGCTGGGTAAGGGCAGTGTTCGGCCAGGAGCGTCCTTGGCCATCAGCATTCTGCGGCACAATCACAGCGGGCACCAAATTAAAATGGAGGCGGACGCCGGAAGGCGACTTAAAGCCAAGCTGAATGCTGCGGAGGCCGGGGGAGGAGGGGTGGGGACTGTCTCGGCGCATGAGGGCTGCTTCCAAAGCCGAGTTTCAAATGAGTGAGATGTTTCACTTTGAGGCAAGCCTCATGCCGAGCATGACCTGGAACCCACCCGGTGCCTCAGTTTCCCCTTCTGTGCAATCAGGGTACCGATCCTGCCGGCCTTTGCGCAGTGCCTGGAGACCTACTGATGGAACGTGGCGAATAGCTAGGGATTAGGATTTACCGTAACAGCGCCCTTGCCCCAGGCACTGACCCCAGGAGTTACCGAACCGGGGCGTATCAGCTATGGCGTGTGCTCCCGGGCCGCCTCCCCCATGACAGACACTGAGCATAGCAGGGACGCTGCGTGTGCACGGGGATGTTCTCATTCTTGTACAACTACATTCACGATTGGCAGCGTGGGCCTCACGAGCAGTTCATGCCTATAGACAAGGCCCCCGGCGTCCTTCCGTGTCTGGCTGCACCCAGGGCCGCGGTTGACGGGCCTGCTGGGCACGTCGGTGCCTAGGCCAAATCCTCAGCCTCCTCCGCCAACGCCTTCCCCTTGGCCTGGCGCTGGGTTCCCGAGGCCCAGCTTGGCTTTAGTGCCACACCTGAAGGAAGCCAGCTTAGAAGGGCACAAAGCCCACGCCAGTTCCCTCTGCCAGTGGGCCCCAAGCGTCCCACACGGGGAGCCCCTCCCAGCTGCGACGTGGGAAGAGCAGGGGGCCTGCGGCCCCCCCAACACCCCTTTGTGACCAGCCAGGTTGAGAAACCATGTGCAGGCTGCACAGGAGAGCCGGCTTGGGCCCAATGCACCTCCCCCCCAAGGCCAGCAGCTTGGGTTATCTAGGAGGCTGTTTCCTCTAGCATTGGCAAAGGTGAAACCAATTCCCTTCTGCTTTAATGGCCACACACAGTGCACTGGGTATAGCTACACCATTATTGTGACCGGGGCAAACGGCTGCCTGCAGCCGCACCTCAGCCAATCACAGCTTGAGGGCTTGTCTACACTTGGAAGATAATTCAGCTGAAGGTCGGGTGTGAATTTAAAGTGCAACAGCTATTCCTGATGAACTCCAGGTGTAGACAAGCCCCTAGTTAACGTCAATAGATATGACCAAGCAGGTTTTCAGTCGCAATGAAAGGAGCAATTAAGTCCCTTTATGGAGTAAAGAGAACTACAACTAGGGAGAGCCTGCCCAAGGCACATGGCAGCTCAGAGCTCAGCTGGGTAGGCTGAGTGGGGTTCCCTGCTTGCAAACACAGGGGCTAGGATACCAATAGCAGCCGGAGTGTGTTGATGGTGGTTGTGAGTGTGATCCGGGGAGGCAGAGGAGACACAGGGCTTCTTGGGCACAGAGCTGGCTGGAGGAGCAGGCGTGGGGATTCCTGAGACAGGAAAGTGCCTGTTGCTGTTTGCGGCTCCTGCGTTCAGGGAACAGGACGGCGCATGGACTTTCTTTGTGACTAAACAAGCCGCCACCATGAGTTTGACTCTCACCAATATCTCCTGCGAACAGACAGAACCCCCCGCAAGGCTCTGGTTATTGGCTAGACCACGCGGGCTAAAGGGGCAACGCTACACAAACCCAACAGAGATGCTGTCCATGCGCCCGCCTTTCCAGTGCCCTTTTCCCCCCTAGTCTCTTTTATTTATTTAATAAAAATTAGACACAGTGGTGGGTAAAGCCCAGTTGAGAGATAACATGACACCACCACCCCCTCCCTTGGCGTGAGCGGCTGTGCTCTCCTGCCCCTCTGCTAGTCAGTGCCGGTGTGTCTACAGCCTGGTATGGTCGGGCTGGGGGGGACATGTGGCATGGGGCAGCACGCAGGCACCACTGTTGGCATGGTGCGGCCTGCGGGGCGAGGCGGTTGGGGAGCTGCACCGTAGTGAGAGTTGTGGGAACGTGGCAATGGGAGAGGCCCAGACTCTGGGCTCCCTGGCAGAGGGGGTCAGATGCCAAGGTGGCGAGGCAGTGGCGGGGAGAGACCCTATGACTGCAGGTTGGCTGGGCCTGGCTCTGGGAAGCCCCACTCGGCTTTTACGGGGACCAGGCGTGGCGCATTGAGCACCGCATCATGGTTGAACCGCTCACTCAGAGCCACTCCCCACCCCTGTGGGGTTGGCACCATCTCCTCTCCCCAGGAGCAGCTGCCCCTTCCCGGGGATGTGAGGGTGTGGGCCACATCTGAGTTGCTATGTGGCATGCGAGGTCTCAATCCATCGCTCAGCCTTTGGGCCTGCCCTGGGCAGCAGAAGCCGGAGAAGCGAGCAATTCCCTCCCACAACAGCCTGTGTTGAACCCGGGAGCCAAAGAAGAACCACAGTAATATGTTGTACTGAGGGGAAACTGAGGCACGGCGTGGGCAGTGCAGGGAGGGTGACTTGCTCAAGCTTGCCGATTCACCCGCAGGCTCGCGAATGGGACCCACGGCAGCTTGACGCCCAGGCGGTGCAGCCTCTCGAAGCCTGCAGACTGGGAGCTGGGAGCTGAGCTCGCCCCACGCCCCGCCATGGGTGGGAGGCAGAGAACCCACGCCTGGGGCGCGCCAGCTGAGGGGACCCCTGACGTGCCAGTTGGGGCCATTTCCACATGTGCTTCCATTTGGGTAAGGCACACACGCCGAGACAACGAAAAGCAAGCAGGGGCGGGCCCGGGCGAGGAGGAGCTGGGAGAAGAGCTTGGCCCGGGGCCGAGAACCTCGGCTTTAGATTCCCAAGCAGGTCAAGAGCTTTGTGGTTGGGTTCGGAGGCCAACGGGGTTCTTGGCCCCAATCCCTCCCTCCCCTGCTTCATGCCAGCCCTGGCTTTCCAGAAGCGCAGCTACACGTGGCGGGAACAGGCCCCGGATGGGAGCGAGAAGCCCAGGGCCTGGCACAGCCAGGGACAGCCATGGGCACTGTCCTCCTCTGGTTCTGAATAGCAAAGGGAGTGGCCATGTATTCCCTGGGGATGGTGACAGCGGGGTTGGCTGGGCCAAAGCCAGACGGCTTCGCTCTAGGTTTCCGGTGCACACCCGAGGCACCATTGGTCCTTAGCTCGGGGCCATGCCCCCTGCCCGCTCCTCCCCTCCCTTCCCCCGGCATTCGGAGCAGCGCGTCCCACGGCAGGACCGGGCCCGGCGGGGGGGATCCCTGAATGTATATTTATTCAACATTATTGTGCAACAAAGTAAAGCAGAGAAATCCTGTTCGTCTTTCATGGCCGACGCTCGCTCGGAGGCCGCGGGGCAGGAGGCCGCGCCGCTCGGTCAGTGGTTCGCAGGGTGGGCCAAGGCAGCGTCAGGGCACGTGGAGAGCGGGCACATCCAAGCTGAGCCCTCCACGCAGACCGTTATCGCTCCAGGCCTGAACCTGCCCCCTCCCCGCACTTCTTGCTCTATCTCTGGCTCCTCCACCCCCACCAGTGTCTTCCCCGTAACGCGGGGCTCCGCGCCCCCCGCTGCGCCGGCTCCCCTCTACGGTGCCACCTAGCGCCCGGCAGGAGGGGGGGCGTTTGTGCAAGCAGCGTGCAGGCACCTCGGCACTTTGGCGGTGAGTGGGCGGAAGGCAGAGGTGGCCCCTTGCTCCCTTGGGACGCCGGGGTTCACCCCGCTCTGTTTGGCTCGCTCGACACTCGTTCCCTTTCAAAGAAAAAAAAAACGTGGCGGAAGGGGGAGCCCCGTGCGCGGAAGAGAGAGCGAAAGGGAAAGGGGGGGAGTATCGAAAATCGGCTCCCGCGGTCAGGGTCTGGGGTATCCGCTCAAGCCCCGGCCGGTGGGCAGCGGCTGGCGTGGCGTGGCTAAGCGATCTCCTTGATCCTGCAGATGTAGTCGTGGAGCGCCTCGGGATCCTGTAGCCCCATGTCCTGGCACACCCACTCCAGGTCCTCCTCGTCAGCGATGGGGATGGAGTTGTAGGCCAGCTCCTCGGAGGGCAGCGTGGCGAAGGTGGTGAACTTCACCCGCTTCCTCTTGGAGGTGGGCGAGTTGAGCGGGTCCTCGCTCTGGTCCCTGGTGGAGCCCCCCGAGGAGCCATCTCCCCGCCCGTGCACCTGGCTCTGCACGCTGGTCTGCGAGCTGCCGCTGCTGTGGTGGTCCCCATGGCAGCAGGTCTGGACGCTCTCCAGCGGGTTGCCGGGGCTCTCGGGAGGAGGGGAGAGGTCATTCTGGACCCTCAGGGGCTGCCCGTTGCCCAAGAAGACCCAGTGGTGGGAGTGGTCCATGTTGGTCTGGCCCTCGGGCGGGATGCGCTTGTGCCTATACTTCAGCACGAAGACGATGCAGTTGATGAGGAAGACCAGGATGGCCAAACAGAAAACGCCCAGCAGGGCGTACATGCCGATCTCCAGGTCCGTCAGCCCCCGCGGCACCTGCACGAAGCCCGTGGGGATGGTGGGGAAGTCCTCAGTGGTATGGGGAATGCTGGGAGCTCTGCTGTCCTGGCTGGGCTCCGGCTTCCTCTCCACATCTGCCCGCAGGGTGGTGCTGGCCGCGCTCTCCTCCTTCCCTGAGGTCCCCGGCTTGCTCGGCAGGTGGCCGGCGTCCCCATAGTCATAGGTGGGGTCCTCCTCGGAGCCGAAGCGCACCCGCACGCTGGCCAGTGCCGTGAAGAGCACACTCTTCCGCTTGGTCTTCTGGCAGCTCTCGCAGATGACCAGCTCGGCACGCAGCAGGTCGCCAGCCCCCTCGCCTTCCGCCACCACCAACGGGAAGGCCCTGTCCTGGGTCACCGACACCACTTTCTCGTCCAGGCTGCTCACCACCAGGTTATAGTCTTTGGGGTCGTAGAGGGAGAGGGGGACCGTGGTGCCATCACTGTACGAGACCCACATGCTCAGGAGGGCTTCCTGCAAAACAAACACGGGGAATGGGCATCTACCTATCTATCCATCCATCTGTTCCTCCATCCGTCCATCCCCCATGCTCTGCAAGCATCCATCCGTCCCTCCATCCCCCATGCTCCCCAACCATCCATCCGTCCCTCCATCCCCAACGCTCCCCAACCATCCATCCATCCCTCCATCCCCCAAGCTCTCCAACCATCCATCTGTCCCTCCATCCCCCATGCTCCCCAACCATCGAACCATCCATCCATCCCCCATTCTGTCCATCCATTCATCCCCCATGCTTTCCAACCCTCCAACCATTCCCCATCCATTCATCCATCCCCCATGCTCTCTATCCATTCTCTTCCTCCCTCCCCCACGCACTCCATCCCCCATGCTGATCATCCATCCATGCATCCATCCACCCACCATGCTCTCCATCTATCCATCCCTCCCTCCATCTCCCAAGCTCTCCAACCATCCATCAGTCCCTCCATCCCCCATGCTCCCCAACCATCCATCCATCCCTCCATCCCCAACGCTCCCCAACCATCCATCCCTCCATCCCCCATGCTCCCCAACCATTGAACCATCCATCCATCCCCCATTCTGTCCATCCATTCATCCCCCATGCTTTCCAACCCTCCAACCAATCCCCATCCATTCATCCATCCCCCATACTCTCTATCCATTCTCTCCCGCCCTCCCCCACGCACTCCACCCCCATGCTGATCATCCATCCCTGCCTCCATCCACCATGCTCTCCACCCATCCATCTGACAATCTTTTCAACCATCCGTCCGTCCATTCCCCATTCTCTGTCTCTCTCCCCAGGGGGGAGTATGGGTTTGAAAGGACTGAGCTGTTCAGCAGACTTATAAAAAGCCCCCACAGAGAGGAAGCATTTATGACCTCCCCCTGCCCCCGGTGCCAACGGGTTCCATTGCTTGGGCCCATTTCACCCCTAGCAAAACTCTTATTTCAGCGGAAGTCCCATGATACCCGCCCGTCACCATCCCTGGCACTGACTTCACTGTAAAGAACGAGAGCTCAGTCGGCCTGTCTTGTACCGCACAGAGCCCCCGGAGATCCCCGAGGGGCGCTGCTCCGGGCAATACGGCCAGCGAAGAGCCCCGGGATAGCGCGCCCGTGCCAAGGCACTGCTGCAAACGATTCCCAGGGCCAGGCCTCACCTGGCGGCTCCTAGGCATAGCTGGCAAGTTTGGCACAGATGCAAAGTCAAGTATGCAAATTAGTTAATGCGCTAATGTGCGTGTTTGCAATTAACGTGCATCTAATCAACACACCCTTGGCAGCGGTGGGTGGGGCAGGTGGCTCCTGGGGTCAGGGGGTCGGTTTCTGGTGGAGCTGGGGTCGGTCAGTGGATGGGAACTGGGGGTATCTGGGTAGGCAGGTGAGGGGTGCTGAGGGTATCTAGGGTGGGGGGTTTTGGGGGCCAGTACTGAAGCCCTTCACCTTCTGCTCCCACCATTGGCTGCCCTGGCCCCGCTTGGATCCAGCCAGGGATGAGTGAGAGAGGAGCCAGAGAGGCCCCTGGCTTCCGCCAGCAGAGCAGGTGCCAGTGCCCCTGGCAGCCAGGTCATCCCTGCAGGCCAGCTGGACGCGTGAGCTCTCCAGGAGGGGCTGGGCGCCAGGGGTTACACGGAATGAGAGCAATGGGAACTCCCGCCGTTCTACGGGCTCCTACAGGAGTGAGCCTCTCTCGAGGCCAGCAGATCGGGGATCCCGCCCCCAGATGGAGCCAGGGCCTCTCCCAGACAGAAGTGAGCGGTCCTGCCACATCACGTGAATTTCCGCTGGGCCCCAGCGAAATCATTGCACCCAACAGCCTGACCTTGAGCACTGCATGCCCCGTCCCTCCTCTGAGCGTGATATTTGAAGAGGCCAGGGGCAGGACCGCATCCCAATGGCAGAGCAGTGAGTACAGGTGCCCACGTGCGGGTGTGGCACTGGGAGACTACAGGCCCCAGCATGCAATGCTCCATGGAGAGCCAAAGTGCATGCTGGGAGGCGTAGTCACGTGAGCCATGCGGCGTGAGCCCTGTGTTACCTGCTTGGAGAAGTTCAGGGTCTGCTGGGCGGCCGTCTTAGCCACGATGGTGTGGCTGTTGCCGGGGCTGGGATGGAGGGAGAGCGACAGGCTGGACACCACCTGGGCCTTCAGATCGGTGATGCTGACCTTCTCGTCCGCCACCGTCACCACCGTCTCCCCCAGCACTGCCTCCATGAGCGGGGACACCACCTGCAAGAGAGAGTGGTCGGGGAGCGGCCGTGATGGCCCAGCCAGTGACCCACCGCCTCTTGGCACTGCCCTGCCAATGTCGAGGGACCACCGCCAGTGCTGCGAGCTCCCTCACAGCAGTGCCCTGCCAACACCAATGAGGGACCACCCCCAGTGCTGCGAGCTCCCTCTTAGCAGTGCCCTGCCAACGCCAATGAGGGACCACCCCCAGTGCTGCGGGCTCCCTCCCTTCTCCCAAGGAATATCGCTGGCCCCCAGAGAGCCGGGGAGCTGACAAAGCATCCGGCAGGGCCTCAGAGACGACCTTTGCCTGCACCGCGCCCGAGCTACTGCTGCACCCCAAGCGGGGTTTCTTGGAGAGCTCTGATCCGCCGACAGCCGCCGTGCTGACCTTGAGACGCTCGGCCCTTTGAAGCCGGTATCGAAGAAACCAGGAATTTCGCTTAGAAAAGCATAACCGGGCCCAGGCCTAGAAATAATTACAGGCCGAGCCGCCTGGCGTTGCAGTTAATGGCTGGAGCCAGCCCGCAGGGGAAGCATGTGCTCGGGAGATAACTTTAAACTGTGCCCACCCCGTCACCCCTCCCCTTCCCCCAGCCCCGGAGGGAGGAAGGAGAGAGGCGGCTGCTGAACGTCAAAGCCAGAATGACATTCACAGCCAGAGCGAGGATCAGAGGCAGACGATGCTTCTGGGGCGCGGGGACCTCAGCGGGACGGGCGCCCATGGCGGGGAGGACGCCCGCTTCAGCATGGCAGAGAATTTGCACGTTTACTGCCTCTTTGCGCGACTCCGAGCCCAGGGTGCCAACACGCTGCACACGCCCTCCGTGCATCGGACACACCCAGGCCAGCCTCTGGACCGGAAAGCTACCAAGGACCCCAGATCCAGACTACCCCAGCCTGAGGCCTGTCCCTTCTGCATACAGTCCCTCAGATGCCTGGTGCCAGGCTGACCTCTCCTTCTGGCCAAGGAGGGGAGGGGGCAGCGCCGGCAGCACCCTCCCCGTCCCTGGGGGGGCGGCTGCAAGAGGGAGATGCACTCCAGGGCAAGGAGCTTTGGAGCGTTTCCCCGCTGACAGCGGCTGGCATCAATCAGCCCCATGCCCGTGGGAGGCTCATTTACGGGCAGAGGGTGAAAGGTGCCTCCCCCCTTATCTCTAGGGTGACGGAGTGGAACTGACCCTGATCGGGGATCTCCAGCGGGGTCCAGAGGGTACAGAGCCGGGCTGCAGCCTACTTGCAACTAGCCCCAGCTCGGGTAGCCCGTGGGGCCGGCTGGGCCACTCTGGGGCTTCCCCAGACATTGCCACTGGGCGGGCGCCTGTCCCTCTCCACTGACTTGCTCCATCATGCTGCCGGGGGCTGGCCCAGCCTTCAGCTGCTGGAGCCTGGTACGGGCCACTCCCCCCCCCCCCCCGTCCATTATATAATGGCTGGAGGGAGGAGGGGCAGGAAACAGCCTGACCCCCACTGGGGGGAAGGGAAGGATTTCCTCCCCTGCTTCATCAGCTGTTAGCTCAACCCCGTGGGACAGAGGCCCCCAGGGAATCCCTGATCACCTCTAGCAAGTAGTGCCAGCTGGGCTGCCCCATGAGCCCAGGCACGGGCCCCCAGCTTACTCACTCACCCCTCTGCACGCAGGGCTCGTTCCATCGCCGCCTTCCAGCTCCAGCCCCGTGATTCCCCCTGCCCCGAGGAAAGGGGGCGAGGGGCCCATACCTTGAAGAGCGTGGTGCCCGGCTCCCGCCCGGCCAGCGTGCTGCTGTCCACCAGCTGGGCCACCCGGGGGTCATCCACCTTCATGAAGTCGCTGACCAGGTCGGTGACCTCCACCAGCCAGTCGGGGCCCAGCATGGTGATGACCTGGTCGGTGCCCTCCGAGGAGGTGGTGTGGAACTGGGTGAAGACCTGCAGGGTGGAGTGCTGGTACTGCAGGGTGCAGCCCCGGCTCTGCTTCCGCTCATCCTCGTCCTCGTCATCCTCGCTCTCCCGCACTGACCTGGGGGCACACGACAGATCAGCCGCCCTGCCCTGGCTGGGGCTGTCCCCTGCTCTGCAGCGAGCGGGTACCAAGGTCACAGAGGCCAGTGACTCGTCGCAGGGATGGGCTACTGGCTAGATGGCAATGCTGCTGGAAAGGAGCTGGGGGCTACCGGGGATCACAAACTGAGCAGGATACAACAGTGGGAGGCAGGTGCGAAAAGGGCTGTATTAACAGGACCCGGGAGGTAATTGTCAGCACTGAGGGGGGGGCCTCGGCTGGAGCACTGCATCCAATTCCAGGCGCGGCACGGCCAGAAAGACGTGATCCAACTGGAGAAGTTCAGGAGGAGAGCCACACAAAAGATCAAAGGCATAGAAAACCTGACCTGTGTTCAGATTCTCGAGAAGAGAATAATAGCCATGAGATATGTAAAGAGCGGTTGAAAAGAGCGTGGGGCTCAACTGGCCTCCAGGCTCACTGAGGTCAGGACAAGAAATCAGCTTAATTTGCAGCAAGGGACATTCGGGTTAGATATTAGGAAACACTTTCTATCTCTAAGACTAGTCAAGCCCCGGAACAGGTGGCCTAAGCCGGATCCCGTCGTTGAAGGTTTTACCAACAGGTCGGGCAAACACCTGGCAGGGGTGGTCTAGGTTTACTGGCTCCTGCTTCAGCGCAGAGGGTTTGGACGAAAAGATTCCTTGATTTCCCCGCCTGCCCTACAGATCTATGAGTCTCTCGCAGGTGGCTCGATATATACGCCAGGCTCCTTCGTTTCCAGCCCTGTTACCGTGCAGCTCAGCAGCCTCCAGGCTCCACCCCAGAAGTGGCTGCAATTCAGCAGTGAGGCCTGTATCTGAATCAAGATGTGCAATAGCATCGCTGCAGATAGCAAAGCACCCCCGGGCGGCAGAAGACCACATGGGCAGCTGGCTGACCAAAGGGTTCTGGATGCAGGTGGCACAGGCCGGCAGATCTCACGGCGCGTGGCATTTGGTGTTGGCGGGGAGGGGGTTAATGTAAAGGGCCGGGGCCAGCACTATTGGTGCATCCTGAACAAAAGGCCTCAGCCAGCTGCAGGAATAGGAGCCGAAAGGGTGTCTAGGGCATGTGCTCTGTATATTAGGTGAATTACGGTAGTTCCTAGGCACCTGAGTCCTGAACCAGGACCCCGGTGTGCTGGGCGCTGTACATTCTTTATTGGGGGAATTACGGTAGTGTCCAGGACCCCTCCCTGGATCTCCCCCCTCCCTCCATCCCTGTCCCCCTCTGGCTCTGTCCCTCTCCAAAGCAAAGGCGTTGGGCATGCATGTATGTGTATTGCACGGCCTCCGCCCCAGGCCCTCTCTCCCCTCGGAGCCTGGCAGAGTTGTGAGCTGTCTCCACAGAGTCGTTGTGCCCTAGAAACACCCAGCAAAGGCAGCTCTTCCAGCCCCTCGGAGCTGGGGGGGCAGCATGAGGGTCCCTGGTGATTCAGGCCGCGGGTGGTGGGGTGCCACGCGGGCAGCATGCTGCCCCCTTCGGAAGAGGGGGGCTTTGTCTCGCTCGGCGGCGCCCTCCAGTGGCCGAGCAGGGAGTCGCCATTGGCCTTTCAAAGCACAGGGCCTAAGCCTGCTTCATTACTGCCGGGAGGAGGCCGTCAAGGGGAGCTGGGCCGGGTCCCTGCCCAGAGGAGCTTCCAGCTGCAGTCAGCGCAGAGCAGCAGGGCCTGATTTCCAGACGGGCGGAGCACCAAGCCAACGGGACCTGCATTTGTGACTGGCACAGCTGGGCAAGGGCAGAGTCCCCTGCCCCCCACTCCCCGGCCCGCGGGGCGTGAGCTCCCCTCCGCCCCCCATGCCGGGGCGCACCTCCTGTCCGGCAGGATGGGCACCCTCCAGCCCTTCACTTGGCTCAGCCTGGGGTCCAACAGCTCGATGTGCAGCGGCAGCTTGGGCACCCACACCGTCATCTCCAGCAGGGCGCTCAGGTGCTCGTAGCTGAAGGTCACCCGGGCGTTCATGGAGCCGCGCGTCTCCTTCCCGCTCACAAACACGTAGTCGCAGCTGCTGGACACCTGGGGAGGACAGGGAGGGAAGCACCGGCACTGAGCAGTGCTGCTGGTTGGATTGAGCCTTGCAGCAGGGGGCGCCCTAACGCCTCCCTGTTCCCGCCGCAGCTTGGAGGGAGCCGGGGGGGCAGACCCCAACGGCGTGTGGCCTGGGGAGACTACAGCTCCCAGCATGCAATGCAGCGGGGCACTTAGCTCCTGCTGGAGCGCTGACTGCTGGGAGCTGTGGTTCCCGGGGGACGTGGCTCTGCATTACGGATGAAGGCAGCTCTGATCTCGAACCCCTGCCAGGCGGGTGCCCTGCTTTCCCCGCCCCCGACACGTTCACCCCCATATGCTAACTGGAGGAAAAACAAGGGGCGGTACAGGGATGTTAAATGGCAGGAGTTGTCCTTGTCTCGCCAAGGCCAGGAGCTGGGAAGGACACATCGGCCGTATGGCAAAGGCAAACCGCTCTCGTTATGGGCCATCAGAGAAAGAACCGATCACTGCCGGAGCCACACATTATCCGGTGCCACACCCCGGCCTGCCAGGGACTGAGCGGCAGCTGGGCTAAGTGAGGGGATGGCATCCAGAGTGGCACGAGGGCAGCGGCTCTCAACCGTTTGTACTGGTGACCCCTTTCACACAGCAAGCCCCTGAGTGGGACCCTCCTTATCAATTAAAAACACTTGTTTATATTTAACATTATTATAAATGCTGGAAGCGAAGCAGGGTTTGGGGTGGAAGTTGACAGTTCACGATCCCCCATGTAATAACCTCGTGACCCCCTGAGGGGTCCTGACCCCCAGCTTGAGAACCCCTGCACGAGGGTGACCAGGCAGCAAATGTGAGAAATCGGGATGGGGGTAATAGGACATCTGGTCACCGGAACTGGTACCCAGGTAGCAGCCTCCGTGCAAGGCTGGAACTGGCCACGTGCGGGCAGGCACATTTGCAGGAACAAAAAGCCTCTGTGCACTGCAACAGCGCCCCCAGTTGTCAGCAAGGGTATTGTACTAAAGCGGAAGGCGTCCGGAAAGGGGACGGAGCCCTGCATGGCTTTCGACCCTCCGGAGGATTGGGAATCAGGGGTGTGATCCTGCTAGGTAGTGAGCGGCCTCTGGAGGTGCCGACCGCCCCCTCCCGCCATTGAAGGCCTTTGCACCAGCTGATACCCGATGGGCGTGTGCGATGGTAGCAAACGTGCACACCGCAAGCAAGCAGTTGGAGCCCCAGGCTCTGTCACTGGCCTGCTGTGAGACCGCAGGCAAATGCCTGCACTTTGCCATGCCTCAGTTTACCCACCAGTAAAATAAAGATAATGCTACTGACTTTCCTTTGTAAGGTGCTTTGAGATCTCTGGCTCTAGACAATCAGGCTCTGTGATACCTCCCACCATACTCCCCCTGTAGAGGCTGGATAGCACCCAAACCTGGTCAAAACAACCCCCCCTCTTCAATCAAAGATTTTCATTCAAAAATGTCTGTTTAAAGTGTTTCCGTTTGCAACAAAACATTTATTTCATTTGGCTTTGACTCAAAACGGTCGTTTTCTTTTGGCTCTGTCAAAACCCGAAACTGGCCTGAAATTCCCAGTGTTCCTCCTTCCCCTTTTCTGACACCGGATGCGACAGGACGAGCTGTGTCTAGAGTCAGTTTTGCCTTGTGCCGTTCTGCATCTTTTCGAAACTTCTCCAACGGTGTCAAAGCGATGGAGAGTTTACACGACGTGTCCCGGGTCATACGGGGAGAGCTAAGAATTGACCCATCAGCTCCTAAATCCATAAACACAACCCCACCCTTGCTCTGTACCCAGCCCTGAAAGAAAGCTTAGAACCAGCTCGATAAACCCAGCTAGCCCTCCACACCTCCGCTATGCAGCGCCGAGTGGATAAGTCAATTGCATTAGACATGCCTCTTCCATGTGCCAGCGGCGCGTCCTGGAACAATTCATTTAACGGAAGCAATCCCTATTAGCCGTGCATTGTTGCTAATGTATTTACATGGGATCTGCCTTTAAGGTGCTATTCACTGGCACCCCCGTGACCGTCATTAACGTTAATACCTTGAGATGTTTCTCCACCGAATCAATTTGAATCCCATTGTTGTGTCTCCCCCATTCTTTAATTTCCATTTATGCAAATAACATTAGTTAAATGTGCTATAAAACAAATATATCCTGAGGGGGCCGCTTATTACAGACCAATCCAAGCCAATTAAGGAGCTAAGGGAGGAAATTGCTAATGGATTGCTCGTGTTTCTTCTTAGGGCTGTAAGTCCAGAACGCAACATTGCCTGCCCGCAGGGTGGAAGGAGGATTTCTCACCAGCAACTCTGATACTGTTCCAGGTCTCCAGGCAGCCTGTGTCTCTGTGAGTGTAATTCCACACCTGCAAACCATCCAGCCTGCCTTTCTGCACCCGAGAGATTGGCCGCTGACCCATCTGCCTCTGCAGATCAGCTCAGGCCGATGCACCGAGTTTGGTTTGCGGTTTCAGAAAAACATGTGAGCTCGATGACTGACAGGTGCAAAACGCTCTCCACTGAAACAGCGCAAATCAGGTCTGCTTGGGGAGGTTTGCAGAAGGGCTCGGCACCCAGGATGCGGCCTGGGTTTTTCAAGGACTTGTGGTGCTGGATGCTTGTCACAATGGGATGTTTGTGCAAATTTGGCCCTTGTTTAGGTGTCTAAATGGGATCTGAATTCTTGGAATCTGGCCTGGATCGCGGGCGCTGAGCCCTGGGGAATCCGGCCCCTATCGCGGGCGCTGAGCCTTGGGGTATCCGGCCCCGATCGCGGGCGCTGAGCCCCGGGGGATCAGGCCCCGATCGCGGGCGCTGAGCCCTGGGGAATCCGGCCCCGATCGCGGGCGCTGAGACCCGGGGGATCCGGCCCCGATCGCGGGCGCTGAGACCCGGGGGATCCGGCTCCGATCGCGGGCGCTGAGCCCTGGGGAATCCGGCCCCTATCGCGGGCGCTGAGCCTTGGGGGATTCGGCCCCGATCGCGGGCGCTGGACCCTGGGGTATCCGGCCCTGATCGCGGGCGCTGAGACCCGGGGGATTCGGCCCCGATCGCGGGCGCTGGACCCTGGGGTATCCGGCCCTGATCGCGGGCGCTGAGACCCGGGGTATCCGGCCCTGATCGCGGGCGCTGAGCCCTGGGAAATCCGGCCCTGATCGCAGGTGCTGAGCCTTGGGGTATCCGGCCCCGATCGCGGGCGCTGAGCCCCGGGGGATCAGGCCCCGATCGCGGGCGCTGAGCCCCGGGGGATCTGGCTCCGATCGCGGGCGCTGAGCCTTGGGGTATCCGGTCCCGATTGCGGGCGCTGAGCCCCGGGGGATCTGGCTCTGATCGCGGGCGCTGATCCCTGGGGAATCCGGCCCCGATTGCAGGCGCTGAGCCCCAGGGGATCCAGTCCCGATCACGGGCGCTGAGCCTTGGGGTATCCGGCCCCGATTGCAGGCGCTGAGCCTTGGGGTATCCGGCCCCGATTGCAGGCGCTGAGCCCCAGGGGATCTGGTTCCGATCGCGGGCGCTGAGTCCTGGGGAACCCGGCCCTGATCGCAGGCGCTGAGCCCCGGGGGATCCAGCCATGAGCTCTTGCAACAATCAGACCCAATACCCTGAGCAGGCATCTGTACTGTGGGCAGTGGGGGAGGGCATGAGAAGGGGTATTTAATTTCTCGAGCTCTCCTTGGCCCGGCGTTGACATCAGATAGACACAAGCTCAGCATGTCTGGAAAGACAATCTCAGCTGTGCCGGGCTGCGTCTGAATAAAGATGAGCTCGGAAATGAATCCCCCGGTGAATGCTCACTCTGGATATTGGGCCGTTGATCACAATAATATGATGGTCTGCTGCTCGCAGTACCTTAGGTAATAAATCCACCCGCTCGGCTGGTCTGGGGCCACCAGCGTTTCGATTCACTGAAAGCCACCCGCCCTGTCCCGATGATGGAGCAGCTCTGTTATAAAGCTACTGTATATTAGCTCTTAAATGTACTGCACTCTATTACGGCCATGCTTGGAGTAACCTGAGCTGAAGGATTCACGTCTAAGCGTTGAGTGAGGAGAGCAGGGCCTGTCTGGGCAAGGAGCCGATAGCTCCAGCCCCGCATGGGATGCCAGCTTCACGCTCACCATCTGGAACCCTTTGCAGCTCTGTCCCTGGTTTGTCCTCCAAGAGCAGCTACCGAGGCACCGGTATTGACGCTACAAATTGATCCTCTGCGTGTATGCGGCTCCCAGGTGGCTGAGGGGAACCCAGAATCACAGAATATCAGGGTTGGAAGGGACCTCAGGAGGTCATCTAGTCCAACCCCCTGCTCAAAGCAGGACCAATCCCCAGACAGAT